>NC_066585.1:406995585-407309676 GCF_024323335.1 Lathyrus oleraceus
GTTCAAAGAACTTAAGCAACTAATGGTACCTGAAATGGTCAAACAGATCAGTACACAATTCAACAGTCAAAGCAAAAGGAATTGGGAAACAACAGTCAACACAGAGGGACAAATGTGCAAAGCACAAGACTCAAGTCATATGAGTCATATCACCTACAAAACAAAGAGGTTAACACATGATATATAATCAAGCTCAATCAAATTTGTATGATCTCTTTGAGGCATTTGGTGTTCAACCTGAAAACATAAGCTCAACAGTAAGTAACTGGACCACTAGGACAAGCCTAGGGTCAAAAAGGAATGAGAAAGTCAAAACAGCAAATGAAAGTCAACCAAAATCAAGTTTAAACATTTAAGAAGCAAGCTCAATTGGTCTCAAGTTTATATCATGCATCATCATCAATTCACAAGCAAAAGAAGTCAAAGCATGGCAAGGGAGGGCTCAAAGAAGTCAACAGAATGACTTGCATCAAAAGTCAACTCAAACATTTTCAAAAATCACCAGATAAATCATGATCAATCCTAACACCTAGCATGGTAAGCATGTAAAATTTCATCACATTTGGACAAGTGGAAGGCAGTCAATGAAAATCAGAAAGTCAAAGCAATTTTGAACATGCTTAAGGAAGTCAAACAAACATGCATCAACTTAGAAAAATCATAAATCAGAGATGGTGTATGATAAATGAATGGGACTAAAACCATGGCAAGGATGAGGATGTCTAGTTATCTCATGTAAAATTTCAAATCCATCTAGTAAAGTATGAGAATTTCACAAATGGAATGGAAACATGCATCACAATAAGTCCACATTTGACTAGACAGGGGAGAAAAATCTCAAACAATTAGGAAATAGCTCAAATAATTCCAAGAAAATTCACACATAAACTAGACATATACAAGTAGGTTCATGCAAAATTTCACATTAATTGGAGGTCAGGAAGCATGTCAACAAAAATCATGAAATTGCATATCATTGGTGTGACACACATTGTCACACCCTACTTCAGAAATTCATATCTCAACAACCAAATATGATAAATTCATGAACTCTACATCAAAATCACCATGGATGAGTGTAGATTAAGCACAAAAAATTTCAGGGTCATTGGATGTATCCTCATCATTTCACAATTGAATTGGTAAGATGTACAAAATATGCATACATGAGCAAAACCCTAATGCCATTAAAAATCCAGCCAACCAAAAATTCAGCAAAAATCATGATAAAATAGTAGACATCAAACAGGACATGATGCAAAAAATTTCATGAATTTTGGAATTGAAATACACGAGTTATGATTTTTGTAAGTTGAGTAATGAAATGGATGATTATTGAAAACATAAATGAAATAGCATATGATTAATTAAAAACAATTAAGCACGGTGGCAATATGGTAAATAAGTTGCCAATTAAATGAAACGGTGAGTTTGGTTTCCAGAGGTGTCAAGCAGTAATTCGGCATGGGCAAAGGAATAGTGGAGGTTCATGCAAGACAAACAAAGCCAACAGACCAATCGTGTTTATGGGTTCAAATACATTTAGGGTTTGTGAACAGTGACGGTATTCTGGGCAAAACGCAGTTTTGGGGTTTTAGCAACAGTTCATCATCATCACTTCCAATCAACTCGAAAAAATTTTGGTCATAGAAATGGATAGAAAGCACATCATTAGAATCAGCAAACAATGCATATCAACATGCTACCATTAAAATTCATGAACTCGAGCTAATCATCATGTAATCAAGCAAAACAAAAACAACCAACCAACTTTAAACTCAGATTTCTCTTAGCACAGTTAACCATTTTATGTGATTCAAGTTGCAATGGACTCAGCAATGTAAGATCTACCCGAAACATCTCATGATTTTTGAAATAGAGAGGGTCGAAAACTTACTTGGATTTGAAGAAAAGAGTGAATCAGTGGTTATGTTGGTGATGCAGGCTCGAACAGGTGCTCTTTATGCTTTGGAATGATGAATACTCGAAGAAACTTAGCTCAGTGATGCTTGGAAACACTCCAATCTCGATTTGCCATGGAAGGGTTCTTTGAAAAACAGAACACGATGCTGCAGTACAGTTGATGAAAGGTGCTTGACAAAGCTTCCAAATGATGGCTAGATCATGGAACAACCAAGAGGGCTCGTGGTCTTTTGAAGTTTTTGAGCAGAAATGCCAAGATGTGAAAATGTTGATTTGAGAGAAAAATGAAAAATCTGTGTGTTTGTGAGGCTGCAGCTAGGGTTCAAAATGCAGAAAATATCCTTAAATACTTCTGTTTTAACTTGGTTAATGAAGTGCTAAACCAGATTAACTTAAATGAAGCCATTTGCAAATTTGCTAATTTCCAACCAAAGGCACATGGAGGTGTAAGTTCTGGCCGAGTTTGGGCCTTGAACATGTCTCAAATATCATTCCAAACAAATCCCAAATGGCCAAATGTGTTAAAAAGGTCTAAATCAAAAAGTCAACTTTTTTCCACACTTGAAATTAATGAAGACAAGTCCAAAAATGCCATTTTGCATGGTGAGGTTTTGGTGAAAGATGAATGCATTTTTGGAAAGAGGGGAACAAATAGAGCTTGTAGGAAAAAACCCCATCAAAATTGGCCAAATGGTTCATGAGATATGGCCTTTTGAAGTTCAAAAATTTGTGAAAATGAATTGATCATATCTTGACAACCATACATGGGAATTGAGAGTTCTTGGACTTTTTGGAAATGGGAGAACAAGATATTCAACTTTCATGTTGGGCAAAAATTCATTTGAAGCTTGTATCATGATGTAAGTTTGGGCTCAAGAAGTTTCCATTTTTGGCAGTTAAAATTACAGGTCCAGTTTCTATTTTTGGAAATTTTCTGATTGGCTTCAAATTCTTCAATGATATTGTTTGCCATGATATATGAGGCCTATTGGGACATGAATAAGCTCTCTCAAACCAAATCCATCCATTAAAACCATAGAATCAACCACAGTTGACCAACTTTGACTTTTTAGGGTTTCTGACTGATTGTGCATGAACTGATGACTTCTGAACATCCAACCCTTGACTTAAACACTTCAAATGGACCTCCAAGTCATGTGAACATGTTGGACCAAACCTAGGGCCTTGGCTCCTTGAGAATTGTGCTTGCTTGCTTGGTTGACTGATCTCCTGATCAATTTGACCTAATTCTCTTGATTTGCTTGCACTTGAGGCAACTGGGACAATGCAATGCTATGCAGTGGACCATGATATGCTATGACCTAATATGAGAATGTATGTACAATGATAGGTGCAAATTTGAGGTGCTACAGCTGCCCCTATTCAATCAGCTGGGAACCCGAACAGATGATAGCAGCAGCTGTCAGACTTTCAGGGTAAACAGGGATTGAATACTAAGAACCGTAGAATTTGCACAAACGGGGATCCACCAATGGAAACGTCCACCGGGATTTGATACTTATTACTGGGTATTTTTGTTTTTTTTCTTTTCAAAGGGTACGGCCACATCCAGACATCGCAACGACGATGATTGGGAAAAGAAATCACAACTAGATGCCAACGGACAACTAGGAAAAACTCAGCGTTCACCGGAACCAACGGAGAGGTAACCAGTCATTAATGAATGACTGGAAGGGATACAACCATACGTCAACAGACGAAATGGGAAAAACTCAACGTTTACCAAGACCAACGGAGAGGTAACCAGACATCATCGGATGAATGGAAAGAGATATACAACCATACGTCAGCGGACATAATGGGAAAAACTCAACGTTTACCAAGACCAACGGAGAGGTAACCAATCATCATCGGATGAATGGAAAGAGATATACAACCATACATCAGCGGACGTAATGGGAAAAACTCAACGTTTACCAAGACCAACGGAGAGGTAAATCCACATGGGGACAGGTACAACTAGACGTCATAGGACGAATAGGAAAAACTCGACGTTTACCAAGACCAACGGAGAGGTAAATCCACATGGGGACAGGTACAACTAGACGTCATAGGACGAATAGGAAAAACTCGACGTTTATCGACACCAACGGAGAGGAGGAAACTCTACTGGGGAGAGTTAACACAACCAAATCATCAACGGATGATTGGGAAAAACTCGACGTTTATCGACACCAACGGAGAGGTAAATCCACATGGGGACAGGTACAACTAGACGTCATAGGACGAATAGGAAAAACTCGACGTTTATCGACACCAACGGAGAGGAGGAAACTCTAATGGGGAGAGTGAACACAACCAAATCATCAACGGATGATTGGGAAAAACTCGACGTTTATCGACACCAACGGAGAGGAGGAAAACTCAACCAGACATCATAGGACGAAAGGGAGACTCACGTTTATCGACACCAACGGAGAGGAGGAAAACTCAACCAGACATCATAGGACGAAAGGGAGACTCACGTTTATCGACACCAACAGAGAGGAGGAAAACTCAACCAGACATCATAGGACGAAAGGGAGACTCACGTTTATCGACACCAACGGAGAGGAGGAAAACTCAACCAGACATCATAGGACGAAAGGGAGACTCACGTTTATCGACACCAACGGAGAGGAGGAAAACTCAGCCAGACGTCATAGGACGAAAGGGAAACTCACGTTTATCGACACCAACGGAGAGGAGGAAAACTCAGCCAGACGTCATAGGACGAAAGGGAGACTCACGTTTATCGACACCAATGGAGAGGAGGAAAACTCAGCCAGACGTAATAGGACGAAAGGGAGACTCACGTTTATCGACACCAACGGAGAGGAGGAAAACTCAACCAGACGTCATAGGACGAAAGGGAGACTCACGTTTATCGACACCAACGGAGAGGAGGAAAACTCAGCCAGACGTCATAGGACGAAAGGGAGACTCACGTTTATCGACACCAACGGAGAGGAGGAAAACTCAGCCAGACGTCATAGGACGAAAGGGAGACTCACGTTTATCGACACCAACGGAGAGGAGGAAAACTCAGCCAGACGTCATAGGACGAAAGGGAGACTCACGTTTATCGACACCAACGGAGAGGAGGAAAACTCAACCAGACATCATAGGACGAAAGGGAGACTCACGTTTATCGACACCAACGGAGAGGAGGAAAACTCAACCAGACATCATAGGACGAAAGGGAGACTCACGTTTATCGACACCAACGGAGAGGAGGAAAACTCAACCAGACATCATAGGACGAAAGGGAGACTCACGTTTATCGACACCAACGGAGAGGAGGAAAACTCAACCAGACATCATAGGACGAAAGGGAGACTCACGTTTATCGACACCAACGGAGAGGAGGAAAACTCAGCCAGACGTCATAGGACGAAAGGGAGACTCACGTTTATCGACACCAACGGAGAGGAGGAAAACTCAGCCAGACGTCATAGGACGAAAGGGAGACTCACGTTTATCGACACCAACGGAGAGGAGGAAAACTCAACCAGACATCATAGGACGAAAGGGAGACTCACGTTTATCGACACCAACGGAGAGGAGGAAAACTTCACTAGGGAAGGGAGGGTGACGTTATGAACATCGAAAGAGGATGTTTACCGACATCAAAAGAAAACCAGACACTTACGCATGACTGGAAATCACCGAAGGATGGTGTTTACCGACACCAAAGAAGACCAGACACTTACGCATGACTGGAAATCACCGAAGGATGGTGTTTACCGACACCAAAGAAGACCAGACACTTACGCATGACTGGAAATCACCGAAGGATGGTGTTTACCGACACCAAAGAAGACCAGACACTTACGCATGACTGGAAATCACCGAAGGATGGTGTTTACCGACACCAAAGAAACAACACACGCGGGTGCTGACGGGATACTGACATCCACAAGATGACAGGGCAAGGCTGAACACTTGCAGGGGGTCTCACTGGGGATCAAGGTCACGACAGCGAGCAAACAGGAAGGAACACCAAGGATACCGGGTTGTAGGTATGAAACGGGTGACCGACCAAACGTGAATTGGTTTGTGTTCCAAAACACTCAACATCCTGAAGAGGGCTAGAAAAGCAGTCTTTGTTAAAGGATGGACATTCGATTCCACAAGGAATACAAATCTTACTCTGCTGGAGATAACAATCGAAAGATTGACCAAAGAGTGCATGAGATATATTATCTATAGCCGTCAAAACGTAGACAATACACTCGCATGGAAGATTATCCATAACCGGGCTGTAGGTTGTTAAATGAATAATCGACCGACAAGAAAGGCATCGGTACCAGGACTAGGTATGCAAAGATGACCAATCAAAAGAGGATAAAGTTGCTAACTCGGAGCAAATATCCAAAAAGAAGGGGAAGACCCAATGGGGACAATACTGCTTGATCAAGGCAAGTATCCAAAGGGGAAAGAATATCAACATCACAGACCGGATACTGATAACTGCAAAGAGGGGATTACATCTACCGGTTTGTAGGCAGAAAACCACGGAAAAGTAACCAGTCATCATCGGGATGAGCACAAAGGGTTAACTCCAACAAGGGGATGAAAGTGGGATTTTACAACTACCAGCTTGTGGGTAGAAAACCACAAAGATAGGACTTACAACTACCGGTTAGTAGGTAGAGGCCAATAAATTCCGCTGAGGATAAGATGAATGAGTGCCGGTTAGTGAGCGACTATTCATTTATGCCCCAGGGAAGCACGGGAGACAGCCAACAGGAAGCCAATTTAGGATCGATCCAAAAAGGCAGACTGAAACAAGACTCATCCTAATGAGGAAAGAACTCAATAGGGAAAACCCATCCCTTGTAGGGAGAAAACGGAAACAACCGTCATCCATGAGGATGTATCTCAGTGGGGAAATGGCAGGAAAGGATAGACACTTTCTGCTTAAGGGTTGGCTCTACATGGAGAGATCAGACACACCCATACTCTGCTAGGAAAATCTACTGGAGAGATCTGTATTACCAAATAGCAGGAGGCAACAATCAACAGATACATGGCAACAGCTGCAACATGAGTATCCGAATGCTATGATTATGCATGTATGCATTCTACCTGAAAATGTATGATGAATGCTGACAAACAGACATGCTCAACACACAAGTCCGGGAATCAACCGTCCGGAGAGAAAACCAAAGTCATCATCCTGCAGGGGAGGAAGAGCCACAAGAGGCTTCCGGAGGGATCGTTAGTCATAACCGGAGAAAAGAGTTCAACATACAGGCGGACACGCCACAACAACTCGTGATGAAAATCTGAGATACCGAGAAGCAACCAGATCTCTGATGAGAAATACAACAGCATTGATAAAGCTCCTTACGCGAACAACTCCATTGGGGGATCTATCTGAGGGAATGCCGGATTACGGGGATGTCGATCCTCCAAATACTGAAACTTCCAAGAAAAGCACCCATGCTAGGGGGAGATGAAGACTGCTTTGCTGGAGAGGCGAAAGTTGAAGTCTTCAGTAAACACTCTGCTAGGGGAGCTGCCCCACAATAATGTCCGAAACAGCAAACTTGCTGGGAATGCCCCACGGTAGGGCTCAAACAAGCCTATACTGGAAATGCCCCACAATAGGGCTAACAGGGACTTGGAGGAAGAATGTTGTACTGCCGGGAACATGAATATGAATAACTTCAAACGACACTGCATCGGGCAACTTCACTGAGGAGAGACCATACGAGGTTCTGCAGGACAAAGATACAGTCATGCTCGAGATACGAACAATTGTCTTACCTGTTGGTAATCATACCACCCCCGGGAGAGCACTGTGGGTCTCCTAAGTATTCTTCCATCATTGTGAATGTTCACTTTGTTTAAGAACAATTTTGTGAAAAATTTGTTTATTTTGAAAACAATGATACTTTATCAATTAAAACATGCAAAACGTTTGTTGAGTTGAAACAAATAAGAGTGCAAATAATTGGGTAAAAGCTCAAATTAATATGATGGAATGGTAGTCTGCAAAGGGCAAGACTCCATAGATCTGTACAAGTTTTGAAATCGGTGATATATATTGGAGAGGGCTACATTGAACATAATGACCTTTCCTCTACCATTCTGAATTTTCGATGTATTCAAAGCTTCAGTCGACGACGAATCGAGAATCCCTGACGGATGACAGATATAGAGCACAGTCTTGTCAAGATGCAGTTACTTGCCAAATCCCTAATTTTTGCCTAGATTGCCCCAGTGTGAGGTGCTCAATCTAGCGGGATGCGAATTCTCTCTTTTTTCAATGTCTCTAACTTTTGCCTGGATCGCCCTTTCGGGTTTTCAATCCACCGAGACGCTCCTTTTTGCCTAAGTCGCCCTTTGGGGTGTTCGACTTAGCGAGTTGTTTTGCTTCTTTTTTTTTTTTAGGCGAAGTATTTCTTGACTACATCGGAATTCACAGGATGAGTGAACTTCTCCATCCATTGTTGTAAGTGTCAAAACATTGCTTGAAAAGGCTCTCTTGACAACATATGGACATTCATAGCTTGGGGGTTCACTTGCCCCTGGAATCGAGCACGAAAGACAGGACTTTCTTGAGCATGAGGTCCCTCGGAACACGCGAGGCTTGACCTTCTTGTTGAATGCTTTTTCACTTTCTGCTGATATGACTGACCATGACACATGGCAGTTGATCTCTTCTTTTCGATCGAATTCAGCATCAGCCAACTAGGGACTTTGAGGGTGCTATTTCTCTTTTGTTTTTTTTTCTTTCTTTTTCTTTCTTTTGATTTCTTTTGATTTTGATTGATTTCTTTTTTTTGATTTTGCACCCTCCTCTTTCTTTTTTTTCTCTTTTTTTTTTTTGACAATGCCCCAGTTGGTTGTTCTGCTGATTCTCGAGATGCAGCTGAGTGATCTTCTTTTCTTGCTCAAGAAGTCGGGAAATCTCGTCAGGAATCCCTTCAACATCGTATTCTTCCGCTTCGAATACAGGGAATTCAAAATTGGGAGATGACGTCCGATCATTATGTTCAATGGGTTTAAGAAACAACCTGCATAATGATTTTGATATGAAAAGCTTTTTGAAAATCAAACAAGACAATCGTTATGCAGATGAAAAGATTGCTTTTATTCTTGTTTTTAAAGGTTTTTTGTGATCACCAATTTCATGCAAAAAGCGAAAAGGGAAAACAAATGGAAAAACAAATGTTTTAACATGAATTTATTTGAATGAAAATATCATTGCACAAAATGTTGCCAACAATGTCATCACTTCTTCTTTTGGCATGGGAGAAGGGTTTTTAAACAAAGTGATTATTACTCTGACTTATGAACAACTGTAGGAACGCCCACAGTGACCCAATTGTGATAGATCCCGCCGGGGATGACAACTGTCAGTATCCTTTGCATCAGCAGCTTCCGCTTTCTGAACAACCCTTCTGAAGAAAAGTCGGCGCCAGCCCAGGACTTGTTATCTTCAAGCTTGATTAGCATTGGGACCTAAGTCTTCCAAAATCAGAATACCTGACCTCACAAGGTCTTGAACCTTCATCTTCAGCTGGAAACAACTATCCACATCATGACCAGGAGCACCCGAATGATACACACAATGCTGTTCAGGCCTATACCACCACCGAGGGTTGACGGGTATAGCCGGCGAGTCTCTGGGAGTATTCAAGTTCCGCTCTATCAACGAGGGATACAGCTCGGCGTAGGACGTGGGGATTGGATCAAAAATGATCTTCTTCCTCTCATTACTCGTACTGGCTTGCTGGGAAACCTGCTGCTGAGAATGATGTTGTTGACGCTGATGCTGCTGACCTGGTCTTCTCTGCTGTTGTTGAGGTTGAGTTGCTGGAATAGTCACAGCAGCAGCCTGACGATTCTGTCCTCTGTTTGCACTCCTCCGACAGTGCACAGCATTTGTTTCACTCTCCCCCCTTTTGGGTGCCCCAGAGGATGGCTTCTTAGAACCGGAAGGGATTGAAGAGCCAGGATGGCGAACCGGAGCGCGGGTTGCTCTGACATTAACAGTCTCTGAAGCAAGAGGCTGTTCACTGATTCTGATCCCCTTCAATTCATCACCCACGGCATAATCATCGACGAGAATAGTGACAGCAGCATTCTCATGAACGGGTACACCCACTGGTGGAGCACGGTGGACTGGTGGAATCATGGCTTCCAGTCTCTGGGCTAAGGCACGCAGCTCCTCTTGCCCCTGAACAACTCCTTGCATCATTGTCACGAACTGGGCCATGTTTGCCCCTATCTCGGCCAATTCTGCTTGAACCTGATCCGTACTTCTCTGTTGATTGAGTCTGGTCGCGGTGCGGACGGTGATCAACAATCCTGTCTCAGTCAAAACCCAAAGTGAGAAGTCTCTCCCAAGCATATCTGTAATGCAAGGATGATATGTACATGATATGCATGATGCGGATGCGGATGCTATTTTATCATGGATGATCCCGATAAAGGATATGCGTATGCGAGTTAACTTTTTCGGTTTTTTCATGCATTATTATTTTTTTGAAAATAAACCTGCTATGATGCAAATGATGCAACATGACTGGTCAGGCTGTGCATCTCGGAGCACAGGATCGAAGCTTCAGCTGGAACTCGGAGTCACAATCCATCTGAAACCCAAAGCCAACTGATATTGTCATCTGAAACCAATCTGAGGAACCGAGTCACCATAAATCCGACTTGGGGAGTTCCGAAATAAACGAAACTGGAGATTACATCACTATCATCACAGGAACATCCACTGAACGGATGACAGCCAGCTCCTCTGAACAAGTACTCTCGAATTCAACCCGGGGATCCGAAATAAACGGAACCCGCTGATAAACCACGGACAGAACTCCAGCGTCCCAGAAATAAATGTCCATAATTCACAGTCACCACAGTACCGGGAGTCACCAACTGTACCTGTTAAAATGATGAACCCTTCCCCACTCACGGGTGTAGTCTAGGCCAGGGTAAGGTCAAGAGAAACGCAGGATAAACAACCCTTTCAAGAATATCATCCTGTGCACACCCGATGTATGCACCGATAATACCCCATCAGAGTCTGAACTGCTCGTGATATCAATGTTCCGCTAAGTGGCGTACACCACCCGCTTCCCATGAATCACTCTATTCCTAGGTTTCCTAGATTTCGCTCATGGTCTGGGTATTGGACCTTTTACCTCAACTGACTCCCACCCCGCAAAGAAAAACAGACAACCAGCCAGGCAGAATGAATAATGAATATGAATGCAAACATTAATGCACACAATAAATGCAAACAATAAATGAAATGAACAAATAATGAATGCAATAAATAAACACAGCACAAAGCAACCAAAACCCTAACCTAGAGAGCGCTAGGAGAGACTCGCCCAGGGAAGATGGACCAGCGCAGGTCAACTTCTCTTATTCCCCAGCAGAGTCGCCAGCTGTCGCATCACGCGAAAAACCAGCGGGAAAAGAAAGAAACAACAGAGCCGCCACCGTGCGTTATTTATCCCAAAAGAGGGAAAGGAAACGCTCGAAGTAAACCTAGGAAAGAACATGGTCTCGCGACCAAAGAGAATGGGTTCGGGAGTCGGTTATGCGAAGGGAAGGTATTAGCACCCCTACGCATCCGTCGTACTCGACGGGATCCACGCACAAAAGGAAAGAATATTGGTTGCTAAACACTGCTCAAACTCACACACACCGGCTGAAAGAGACAAAAGAAACTGACTGAAACTGACTCGGCAGGATGTCGCATCCTGGGCCTACTTAGTCTATCAGGCATAGACATCAGAGTCGAAGTAGTTCGGACTGGGGAAACGACACATGCTCGCTAGGATATCGCATCCTATGCATACGTATCTTCTCGGACGAGAGAAGAATCAGAGCATTCGTAGCTCGGCTGACACGCACACAAACAAACACAGGCAAAGGCAAACGTGGAGCCTGAATGCCAATCACTGGACTTATATCAGCATCCGAACCAAGACACACACACTGGAACCCAAATGCCACTCGATGGACTTACATCGGCTTCCAAGCACACAACAACATAACAAGTTAATAGGGAGTCGGGGACTCGAGCCTATAACTGTCAAGCACACACTCAAACAAACAGACAACAAATTGCTAAGGAGTCAGGCACTCGAGCCTAGCAACTGTCAAACGACACACACAAGAAAAAAAAAGGGCGCCCGGAGAGATCAGCTCATCTCCTGCCTACGTACCTCATCTGGTATGAGGATCAGGGCGACGTAGTTCCCCTACGCAGGGAAAAAGGACTAGCCTAACCAAATAACAGAGGGAGACACAACACTAGGGAGACTACGACTCGAGCCTAGATGTTGTCATGCAAAGTCAACCCTAAGTTAAGGTTTCTAGCTAACTGGCACAGGGAGCCAGCCTATCCTAAACAGGACTTGCACAGGAAGCAAGCCACACACAACCTAACTTGCACAGGAAGCAAGGGTCTCGATTGCAACCAGGGCAAGAGAAAGGGGAGGTCTCAATCGCAACGAGGGCGAGAGAAGAGAATCGCAACGAGGGCGAAAGCAAACAAGGATTAGTTGTTAGTTGTTAGTCAAACTCGACAAGACATCGCATCTCGTGCCTACGTATCTCATCTGGACATGAGAATCAGAGTTGCCGTAGTTCGGCTAAACTATGACTGTTGGTTTGTGTTTTTTAAGTGGACAACGTCACTGCACAATCTACCTGATGCTCGACCTTTGGAGACTTACTCATCTGTAGTAGAAGGAGTTAACGTATCCTTAAGAGGGGATAATGTTTGTTTGTGTTTTAAGAAAGCGCAAGCAAGAAAGGAAGTCCTATACGAAGGAACCGTGCTACCTTAATTGACATGCAAACGAGACTACGCGGAGTCTAACAAACCTATGGGATATGATCGCACCACACAAA
Organism: Lathyrus oleraceus; assembly: GCF_024323335.1. Classification (NCBI taxonomy): domain Eukaryota; kingdom Viridiplantae; phylum Streptophyta; class Magnoliopsida; order Fabales; family Fabaceae; genus Lathyrus; species Lathyrus oleraceus. The sequence goes on from NC_066585.1 coordinate 407,008,399, forward strand.
CATACACAAGCATATACAGCATAAAATAAACACACCAACAAGGGGGCTCAAACATGGGTTAGGTTTTAGTCGAGGGGTCACATCAACCTCAACAAACAAACCTCTGGAATGGGGTGAATGTTGCTCTTAACCTTGCCATTGAGGGGCTAAGGTGAAGCAGATGAAAGGAGATGAGGGGTGTGCCTCATTGCTCTTATCCCTGGCCAGGGAGAGCATTTGACAAGAATGTGTGGGTTCAGAAAGTGGGAACCCTTCTACACATTTGATACTGACTCAACTGTACAATTGTACAAGATCTTGGGTTTGTATCTGCAATGCATCAACACAGTGGTGTGAGCAAAGCAGAAGACACACAGAATAGCAGGGGATAGGTTGCTTATCCCTTGGGTTCTGCCAATTGCCTCTTCACTTAGGAGGTCTTTGACTCTGTACAAGGACAATTTAAACATTCACAAACATTGCCTCTTAAGGAGGACTTCAGACAGTTGCCTGGCCAAGTAACAGGCCAGGTCTTCCAGACTACATGAAGAAAAAGGAATTATACCTCAAGCAAGTTGCTAAATAGCAAAGCAAAGCAAGTTCAAAGAACTTAAGCAACTAATGGTACCTGAAATGGTCAAACAGATCAGTACACAGTTCAACAGTCAAAGCAAAAGGAATTGGGAAACAACAGTCAACACAGAGGGACAAATGTGCAAAGCACAAGACTCAAGTCATATGAGTCATATCACCTACAAAACAAAGAGGTTAACACATGATATATAATCAAGCTCAATCAAATTTGTATGATCTCTTTGAGGCATTTGGTGTTCAACCTGAAAACATAAGCTCAACAGTAAGTAACTGGACCACTAGGACAAGCCTAGGGTCAAAAAGGAATGAGAAAGTCAAAACAGCAAATGAAAGTCAACCAAAATCAAGTTCAAACATTTAAGAAGCAAGCTCAATTGGTCTCAAGTTTATATCATGCATCATCATCAATTCACAAGCAAAAGAAGTCAAAGCATGGCAAGGGAGGGCTCAAAGAAGTCAACAGAATGACTTGCATCAAAAGTCAACTCAAACATTTTCAAAAATCACCAGATAAATCATGATCAATCCTAACACCTAGCATGGTAAGCATGTAAAATTTCATCATATTTGGACAAGTGGAAGGCAGTCAATGAAAATCAGAAAGTCAAAGCAATTTTGAACATGCTTAAGGAAGTCAAACAAACATGCATCAACTTAGAAAAATCATAAATCAGAGATGGTGTATGATAAATGAATGGGACTAAAACCATGGCAAGGATGAGGATGTCTAGTTATCTCATGTAAAATTTCAAATCCATCTAGTAGAGTATGAGAATTTCACAAATGGAATGGCAACATGCATCACAATAAGTCCACATTTGACTAGACAGGGGAGAAAAATCTCAAACAATTAGGAAATAGCTCAAATAATTCCAAGAAAATTCACACATAAACTAGACATATACAAGTAGGTTCATGCAAAATTTCACATTAATTGGAGGTCAGGAAGCATGTCAACAAAAATCATGAAATTGCATATCATTGGTGTGACACACATTGTCACACCCTACTTCAGAAATTCATATCTCAACAACCAAATATGATAAATTCATGAACTCTACATCAAAATCACCATGGATGAGTGTAGATTAAGCACAAAAAATTTCAGGGTCATTGGATGTATCCTCATCATTTCACAATTGAATTGGTAAGATGTACAAAATATGCATACATGAGCAAAACCCTAATGCCATTAAAAATCCAGCCAACCAAAAATTCAGCAAAAATCATGATAAAATAGTAGACATCAAACAGGACATGATGCAAAAATTTTCATGAATTTTGGAATTGAAATACACGAGTTATGATTTTTGTAAGTTGAGTAATGAAATGGATGATTATTGAAAACATAAATGAAATAGCATATGATTAATTAAAAACAATTAAGCACGGTGGCAATATGGTAAATAAGTTGCCAATTAAATGAAACGGTGAGTTTGGTTTCCAGACGTGTCAAGCAGTAATTCGGCATGGGCAAAGGAACAGTGGAGGTTCATGCAAGACAAACAAAGCCAACAGACCAATCGTGTTTCTGGGTTCAAATACATTTAGGGTTTGTGAACAGTGACGGTATTCTGGGCAAAACGCAGTTTTGGGGTTTTAGCAACAGTTCATCATCATCACTTCCAATCAACTCGAAAAAATTTTGGTCATAGAAATGGATAGAAAGCACATCATTAGAATCAGCAAACAATGCATATCAACATGCTACCATTAAAATTCATGAACTCGAGCTAATCATCATGTAATCAAGCAAAACAAAAACAACCAACCAACTTTAAACTCAGATTTCTCTTAGCACAGTTAACCATTTTATGTGATTCAAGTTGCAATGGACTCAGCAATGTAAGATCTACCCGAAACATCTCATGATTTTTGAAATAGAGAGGGTCGAAAACTTACTTGGATTTGAAGAAAAGAGTGAATCAGTGGTTATGTTGGTGATGCAGGCTCGAACAGGTGCTCTTTATGCTTTGGAATGATGAATACTCGAAGAAACTTAGCTCAGTGATGCTTGGAAACACTCCAATCTCGATTTGCCATGGAAGGGTTCTTTGAAAAACAGAACACGATGCTGCAGTACAGTTGATGAAAGGTGCTTGACAAAGCTTCCAAATGATGGCTAGATCATGGAACAACCAAGAGGGCTCGTGGTCTTTTGAAGTTTTTGAGCAGAAATGCCAAGATGTGAAAATGTTGATTTGAGAGAAAAATGAAAAATCTGTGTGTTTGTGAGGCTGCAGCTAGGGTTCAAAATGCAGAAAATATCCTTAAATACTTCTGTTTTAACTTGGTTAATGAAGTGCTAAACCAGATTAACTTAAATGAAGCCATTTGCAAATTTGCTAATTTCCAACCAAAGGCACATGGAGGTGTAAGTTCTGGCCGAGTTTGGGCCTTGAACATGTCTCAAATATCATTCCAAACAAATCCCAAATGGCCAAATGTGTTAAAAAGGTCTAAATCAAAAAGTCAACTTTTTTCCACACTTGAAATTAATGAAGACAAGTCCAAAAATGCCATTTTGCATGGTGAGGTTTTGGTGAAAGATGAATGCATTTTTGGAAAGAGGGGAACAAATAGAGCTTGTAGGAAAAAACCCCATCAAAATTGGCCAAATGGTTCATGAGATATGGCCTTTTGAAGTTCAAAAATTTGTGAAAATGAATTGATCATATCTTGACAACCATACATGGGAATTGAGAGTTCTTGGACTTTTTGGAAATGGGAGAACACGATCTTCAACTTTCATGTTGGGCAAAAATTCATTTGAAGCTTGTATCATGATGTAAGTTTGGGCTCAAGAAGTTTCCATTTTTGGCAGTTAAAATTACAGGTCCAGTTTCTATTTTTGGAAATTTTCTGATTGGCTTCAAATTCTTCAATGATATTGTTTGCCATGATATATGAGGCCTATTGGGACATGAATAAGCTCTCTCAAACCAAATCCATCCATTAAAACCATAGAATCAACCACAGTTGACCAACTTTGACTTTTTAGGGTTTCTGACTGATTGTGCATGAACTGATGACTTCTGAACATCCAACCCTTGACTTAAACACTTCAAATGGACCTCCAAGTCATGTGAACATGTTGGACCAAACCTAGGGCCTTGGCTCCTTGAGAATTGTGCTTGCTTGCTTGGTTGACTGATCTCCTGATCAATTTGACCTAATTCTCTTGATTTGCTTGCACTTGAGGCAACTGGGACAATGCAATGCTATGCAGTGGACCATGATATGCTATGACCTAATATGAGAATGTATGTACAATGATAGGTGCAAATTTGAGGTGCTACACTATGTTATCGTCACTATTTTTTATCCTATGTTACATTTAATTTTAATTTATTAATTCAATTGCTATTCATTTAACTACGCTTATTTCATCTATTTATTTATTTCTGCACTTATGCTGTCAAAAATTAAAATTGCTTAGCAATCATTTATGCTGTTAACTCTGCTGCAACCTGTGTTAGAGAAACTTTTTGAAATTCAGCGTGTGACGACCGTCCCTATAGGGTGACGTCCGTCTCACAAACGTGACGACCGTCACGAATTCCAGAGAGCTCGCCTATAAATGCAGGCGCTCTTTCTCCCTTCTTCCTCACCAACTATCACTCTTTTGCATTCTGCTCTTCATCTATTTAATTCTTCATATCTTCTTCAAGCGTGTAACTCAAAAAAATTAAAAAAAATTAAAAAAAAAAAAAAATTAAAAAAAAAAAAATCCATCTCACCCATCAACAGCAGAAGTTTCATACAACTCATCGATGGCCCGTCAAGAAAGAGCTACTCCCGACCTTTCAAACGTCATATTCTGAAACGAAGAAGCCAGACGCGTAACGATGAGCAGTGATTTTTGTTTCTTTCCTTCTTTATTTTTATTTTTATTATGTACATTGTCGCATTGAGGACAATGCAATGTTTAAATGTGGGAGGAAATCCTTATCACTCCTCTACTTGTTTCTATTGCTAAAATTTTAAGCAAATACAAAAAAAAAATTTGCTTGTCCTTTTCAATCATTTTTACATATTTTGGGCATACCAAAAATTTTCCTTAAGATTCAAATGCATACCCTACGAGTATATAGGTTGTCTTGTGGAGATTCTATTAAGAAAACTGAGAAAGATCTGACAAGATTGATACCGTCCCGACACCCTAGACCCCTTATTTCTACGAGATCAATTTGAATAACCATTATACCGACACCTTGAGTCTTCATTCTAGATCAACCCCTAGTAGTTTATACTAGCAGTCAACACCGTCTCAAGCGCAAACCACGTGGAGAGCCGATGAATATAAGTGTTTGATGCCTACAAATTAAGAAACTCCTTCATACTGTTGCTCTCAAGAAATTGATAAAAGAACTATACAAAAGGTTGCAAAGTTATGCAAAAAGAAGGAATAGAAACCCTAGTTGGTTGGTCCAGAGGTACCTGGTACTAGACTCGGTAGGGCGAACTATGGTTCGATCCCCCACAACCAAAAAAAAAAAAAGGGATATATAAAGGGGTACCACACTAGTGTACCAGACCCCCGTACTGAGAAAAAGGATCAAAGTCACTAACCGGCTACTTCACTAAGTGTGTGCGGAGACAAAGGGCTTAATGTGATTGTTCTAGAATGAAACCGGGTGAAATAGAGACAGAGATACTATGTTGAGCTATAATAGCATGATTCGAACTGCCTTGTGCAAAGGAGAGATCTACGCTAAAGCTGAAAGCTCGTGTCGTCACAGTATCTTTAGTGTTTTACTCGAATATCGGCCATCTTAACCATCCACCTGACAACCATGTACGAATGGGTAATGTATTCGCGTTTAACTTTGTTTTCAAATTGTATTTGCTTGAGGACAAGCAAAGATTCAAGTTTAGGGGAGTTTGATAACGCGAAAACAAATCAGATATTTGCCTTGATTTACACTCAAAAGATCATACCATTTTAACTAATATCCTGATTATTCCGCAAGTATTTGAGTTGTTTTTGCAGGTATTTAAATCTCCAAGCATTAATGAGCAAAATGAAGGAATGGAAGAAAAATAAGAAGAAACAGATGAGAAAGCACTGAAAAAGCAGAAAACAAGAAATGCAGAATTTGTTGATGTGACGACCGTCACAGATTCATGACGACCGTCACGACCCAGCCTGTGACGACCGTCACAGGCCCATGACGACCGTCACGCATCCACGAAGTACGCTTTGAAGCAGTCAGCCAAACGTGCCAAATTTTGCTCCAACAAACTTTTCTCCCTTGATTTTCTCAACCACCAAAACCAAGTCTCCCTTGATTTTCTCAACCACCAAAACCAAGTCTCCCTTGAGTTTCTCAACCACCAAGACCAAATGGACACTATATAAAGGACCCAAATGGAAAAAAATGGGGGACGGCCTACTTTTACATTTTTTTTACGCTCTGCAATTTAGTTTTCAGCTTTCTAGCTTTTAGCATTTTTTTTCTTTTCCAGCAACCTTGTTTCTATTGCCTTATTGTATTCGCCATTCTTTTTAGAGTTTCCCTTTTTCCTTTCCGTTTTCCAGTTAGCCATAGTAGTAGTTTCCTACACTGGGGAACTACTACACTTTATTTAATTTTAATAGTAATTTGTATTGAAGAAGCAAAGCCTACCGACTTGTGGAGGACTGCTCAAGTACTCCAAGAATCGCTACACTCTGTTACTTTGATCTCCAGGTTTTTATTTAATTATTATTGTTATTGCCCATTTATTATTATAAGCATGTTTGCCACAATGTTAATCTGTGTATGCCTTGTGTCTGCTTTATTTAATAAGTCCGGCTAATTAATTTAGATATCGGTATGTAAAGGAAGCGGAATAAGGAATCAAAACTAAGTTGGTTTAATTTTATTTAAAAATAAAGTCACTCTTTTTATGGTCTCAATTTACAAAGTTAATACCAAGGTTTTTGTACGAGAGTAAAAGACATAAAGAAGTTAAAATCAATAGAACGACGGTTTGAGTTTTTAACTGGACAGTGTAAATTAGACATTAATTCTAAATCAGGGCGAAAGCAATTTTTAGAGTTAATTAAATTCTAATCTTTTTCAAAAAGTATTTTTAAAGGTTAAGTGTGAGGACGAGAGTTAAGCATTTAAGTTTAATTATATAATCTAAGTCAACAGAGCGAGAGTTTGAGACGAGGGCGTTTAAACGGTTATTATTTTAATAAAAATAGTTTCTATAGATTCTATTGTTTTCAAAAAGTGATTTTGGACTTAACTAATAAGTGACAGCTACGTTAATATAAAGTCATAGTCTATTCAACAGAGCGAGAGTTTGAGAAAAGGCTTTTAATCAATAGTGTCTACTGAAAAGACTTATTTTAAAACCAAGAAACCAACGAAGATTTGATTCCCTAATTACAACGAACTACATACTGATATCCGCTTAATTGATAATTAATTTAGATCCAATTTTTAGTTTTACTATTCCCCCTAATCATCAAAGTATCATCCGCCTTAGCTTTACGTAGTAACCCTAGAAAAACGGTATATCGATTCATTAAGTCCCTGTGGGATCGATATCTTTTAAAACTACGCGATTAGACTGTGCACTTGCAGTCAATACCCCAATAGACTCATAAAGTCGCGATCATCTTTCACAGATGCCCCAGGCGGGTAAACCTGGTTCTGAAGGAAACACTTGATGTCATAATACCATGGCTTATCATCTTTCGCTTCTTCTACTGTAAATACATGAGCTGGTCTGGCCAAGCGCATCACGATGATATTGGGAACTTCATTCCAAAGATTAACCACAGTCATTGAAGCAAGTGTAGCAAGAGCATCTGCCATCCGATTCTCATCTCGAGGAATATGATGGAAGTCATCCTCAGTAAAGAACGTTGAAATCCTCCTCGCATAATCCCTATATGGAATAAGACCAGGCTGATTCGTTTCCCATTCACCCTTAATCTGATTAACAACGAGGGCTGAATCACCATAAACATCAAGATGCTTGATCCTTAGATCAATGCACTCCTCCAATCCCATAATGCAGGCCTCATACTCCGCCATATTATTCGTGCATTTGAAAGTTAGCCTTGCTGTAAAAGGAATATGTGCGCCCTGAGGAGTAATAATCACTGCCCCAATACCATTTCCATACTGATTTACAGCGCCATCAAACACCATACTCCATTTAGAACCAGGCTCTGGCCCTTCATCGAGTGTAGGCTCATCGCAGTCTTTCATTTTCAAATACGGAATCTCCTCGTCTGGGAAGTCATACTGAACTGACTGATAATCCTCAATAGGCTGATGTGCCAAGTGGTCAGCCAAGATACTACCTTTGATAGCCTTTTGAGCTCGATACTCAATATCATACTCAGATAACAACATCTGCCAACGGACAATCCTCCCAGTTAAAGCAGGCTTCTCGAAGATGTACTTGATTGGATCTATTCTGGATATCAACCAAGTCGTGTGATTCAACATATACTGGCGTAAGCGCTTAGCAGCCCAAGCCAAAGCACAACACGTTTTCTCAAGCATTGAGTATCCAGACTCACAATCAGTGAACTTCTTACTTAAGTAGTAAATAGCATGCTACTTCTTCCCTGATTCATCTTGCTGACCAAGGACACAATCCATTGAGTCTTCAAGAACAGTCAGATACATGATCAAAGGTCTTCCTTCTACAGGCGGAGACAGAATCGAGGTTCAGACAGATACTCTTTAATACTGTCAAAAGCTTTCTGGAAATCCTCGGTCCAATCATGGGACTGATCTTTCTGGAGGAGCTTGAATATCGGCACACATGTGGCAGTCATGTGGGATATGAATCTGGAGATATAATTCAAGCGGCCAAGAAAACCTCGGACTTGCATCTCAGTTTTGGGCGCAGGCATCTCTTGTATTGCTTTGACCTTTGCAGGATCAACCTCAATACCTCTTTCACTGATAATAAAGCCCAATAACTTGCCAGAACGGACTCCAAATGTACACTTGTTGGGGTTCAGACGTAGCTTGTACTTTCTTAAGCGTTGAAAAAGCTTCAACAAGTAATCTACATGTTCAACTTCCATTCTTGACTTAGCAATCATATCGTCAACATATACCTCGATCTCCTTGTGAATCATATCATGAAACAGGGTGGTCATAGCTCGTTCATACATGGCTCTGACGTTCTTCAAACCGAAGGGCATCACTCGATAACAGAATGTTCCCCAAGGTGTGATGAATGTTGTCTTCTCCATATCCTCGGGTGCCATCTTGATCTGGTTATATCCGGAAAATCCATCCATAAATGAGAAGACATTGAATTTAGCTGTATTATCTACCGACATATCAATGTGTGGTAGAGGAAAATCATCTTTCGAACTAGCTTTATTCAAGTCTCTATAGTCCACACACATCCGGACTTTTCCATCTTTTTTGGGCACGGGCACAATATTGGCCACCCATTGAGGATATGTAGAAGTCACCAGAAACCCTGCATCAATTTTCTTCTGAAACTCCTCTTTGATCTTCACTGCCATATCAGGATGAGTTTTTCTGAGCTTCTACTTCACAGGCACGCACTCATGCTTCAAAGGTAAGATATGTTGCACAATATCAATATCTAGACCCGTCATGTCTTCATATGACCATGCAAAGACATCAACGTATTCTCGCAGCAATTCAATCAACCCCTTCTTAACAGATTCTTCAAGGAGTGCCCCAATCTTCACTTCACGAACACAATCCTCAGACCCCAAGTTGACTGTTTCCAGATTCTCAAGATGCGGCTGAATGATCTTTTCTTCATGCTCAAGTAGACGGGTAATCTCGTCAGGAATCTCTTCAAAATCACCTTCTTCCGCCTCAAATACAGGAACTCAAAATTAGAGGATGGTGTTGGATCATTATGTTCAATGGGTTTGATCAACCTGCATAATGATTTTGGATATGAAAAGCTTTTAGAAATCAAACAAGGCAAATCATTATGCAGATGAAAAGATTGATTTTATTCTATTTTTTTAGGTTTTATGTGATCACCAATTTCATGCAAAAAACGAAAAGGGAAAATAATTGGAAAAACAAACATTTAACATGAATTTATTGAATGAAAATATCATTGTATTTATGCGCCAACAATGTCATCACTCCTCCTTTTGGCATGGGAGAAGGGTTTTTAAACACAATGAACATTACATTGATTTGTGGATAACTGTAGGAATATCCACAGCGACCCAATTGTTGCAGACCCCTCCAGGGATGATGAAATTGCCAGAATCCTCTATATCTTCTTCCAAGACAGCAGCAATTTCCTCATTCTGACCGGTGTGGATGAAACCTCCACTCTTGAACAGCCCTTTGGTGTTGAAGACCCCAAAAGAAAAGCATATGCCAGCCCGAGATTTATTGTCTTCTAGCTCAATTATTTTTCCTAAACTAGCAGTTGCGCCACACTCAATGGCCAACTTTGCATCTTTATAGGAAGCAAATGAAGGAGTTCACTTCTCAGTAGGCTCAGTAATAGATAAAGCTTGGAAAGGAGTTCCAACTTCATCCTCAGCATCTATATAGGAGAAGGAATACAAGTGGCTAACCAGGAGAGCCTTTTCACCCCCTACCACTACCAGCTTCTTATTCTTCACAAATTTCAGTGTCTGGTGTAGGGTGGATGTCACGGCGCCCGCCTCGTGAATCCATGGTCTGCCTAAGAGACAACTATACGATGGGTGAATGTCCATAACCTGAAGGTAATTTGGAAATCACTCGGTCGAATTTTGATTGGGAGATCAACTTGCCCAATCACCGTTTTACGCGACCCATCGAAAGCCTTCACAACGATTCCACTCTGCCTCATGGGAGGCCCTTGATATGACAGTTTCGAAAGAGTGGTTTTTGGCAATACGTTTAGTGATGACCCAGTGTCCACCAGCACATTGGACATGGCGTCGTCTTTACAATTCATAGAAATGTGTAAAGCCAAGTTGTGGTCTCTTCTCTCCTCAGGGAGATCAGAGTCACAGAAACTCAAATTGTTACAAGCGGTAATGTTTGCAACAATGCTATTGAATTTTTCTATTGTGACATCATGATCTACATATGCCACATCCAATACCTTCTGCAGTGCCTCTCTATGTGGTTATGAATTCAAGAGCAAAGATAACACCGATATTTTGGATGGCGTTTGTAGAAGCTGGTCTACAACATTGTACTCACTTATCTTGATGAGCCTCAGCAACTCATCACAGTCTTCTTTCACATTGCCGCTCGGGCCAACAGAAGTAGGAGTTATAAATGTAGAGGAGGGCTTAACAACAGGTGCCGAATTCGGGGTGCTCACAGCATTCCCAATCGGGCGTTCAACAAAACCAGCATTAGCCTGAGGCTTGGGAGGTGCTGAAAACACACGACCGCTGCGGGTCAAACCACTTACATCCGCAATGCTAACAACAGAGGAGGATGGTAAGGACACTTCATTCCCATCTTTTACAGCAACAACATTGTAACGAAAGGGAATTGCTTTCTCAGAAGAGTACGGTATCGGACCGGCATGCTTAATGATAAGAACAGGAGAAGCCTTCTACTTGCTACCATCATACTTGATGATAACAGGCTCGGGCATCCTGAAAACTGGGGAAATTATGTTGACCTTAGGCTCATCTTCGTCAATATTCCTATTCTGAAGAATCTCAATGACTCCTTCATCTAGCATTTCCTGAATATCCTTGCGCACCTGGCGACAACCCAATCGGTTAACAGAGCATACTCGGCATCTATCATGGTCGTGCTCATAATGACTGTAATCACATAGCAAACGATGCATCTCGACAAGATACTGTCGAATATGACTGACATATTTGACTTTGTACTTGCCAGGGCAGCCCTGGACCATGTTGACAGATTTCCCATGCTCGGGCAATGGGTTCTTCTTCACATTAGGACCTACGTCCTCAAAACACAAAATTCCACACCTCACAAGGTCTTGAACCTTGGTCTTCAAAGGGTAACAATTCTCCACGTCGTGGCCGGGAGCACCAGAATGATAAACACAATGTAATTCAGGCTTATACCACCACTGGGGGTTAGCAGGTATAGCCGGTGGGTCTCTTGGAGTAATCAACTTCCTCTCTAACAAAGAGGGATATAATTCTGCATACGTCATTGGAATAGGATCGAAAGTGACCCTTTTCCTCTCGTAACTCGTGCTGGTTTGATTACTGTTTTGAGGCTGGTAGGCCTGCTGCTGCGGACGGTGCTGTTGTTGTTGATATTGCGGATGTGGTTGCTGATTGTTGCTATGTTGCTGATACTGTTGATTGTCTATGAAAACAAGTGCTATATCAGCCACCTGGTGCTGGTTACCGGCGGGACGCACGGTCTTCCTCCTCATTGAGGGTCTTCTTGGTTTCACATGGGAAGTCACGGCATGTGCCTCTCCATCTTTCTTTTTCGCAAACGCCCCATAACGTTTGGCAGAAGAGCCTTCATCTCTGGTTAGACGTCCTTCTCTAACCCCTTCTTCTAAACGCATCCCCATATTCACCATCTCGGTGAAATCAGAAGGAGCTCTAGAAATCATCCGCTCATAATAGAATGAACTCAAGGTCTTCAGAAAGATCTTGGTCATTTCCTTCTCTTCTAGCGGAGGCACAATCTGTGCTGCCAACTCTCGCCACCTCTGGGCATACTCTTTGAATGTTTCCTTGTCCTTCTGGGACATGGCCCTCAATTGATCCCTATCGGGAGCCATATCCATATTGTACTTGTACTGCTTGACGAAGGCCTCGCCAAGATCGTTGAAGGATCGGATGTTCGCGCTGTCTAAAGCCATATACCAACGCAGGGCGGCACCGGACAGACTGTCCTGAAAGTAGTGGATGAGTAATTGATCGTTGTCGGTCTGAGTTGACATCTTCCTGGCATACATGACTAGGTGGCTGAGAGGATAAGTATTTCCCTTGTATTTTTCAAAGTCAGGGACCTTGAATTTCACAGGGATCTTCACATTGGGAACAAAGCAAAGTTCGGCAGCAGACTTGCCGAAAAGATCCTTTCCTCTGAGAGTTTTCAATTCCTTGCGAAGCTCAAGAAATTGATCGTTCATAGCATCCATCTTCTCATAGATATCTGGGCCTTCAGATGGCTCAGAATGATAGATGGTGTCGTCTACCCTGGGCAAAGTATGCACGACAGGAGGAGGAACAACAAGGACCGGGCTAGATGCCGGCATGGAAGCAAAAGTTGGAGCAGGACCCTCAGGCATAAAATTGGGAGGCATCCCCCACGGGAATCCGGCTGGCATGGATGATGGAGCAAAGTGTGCACTAGATGCAGGCACAGTTGAGGAGGCAATCTCAGAGATGACTGTCCTCTGGGGAGGAGTTGAAGGCGTCAGAGAAGACTGGCTCTGGGAAGCCAAGAATGATTCCATCAAAGCACTTAATTTGGCCACTTCCTCTTTCAGCTCACGCTTCTCTTGTTCTAGGTGATCCATCAGTCTCGAAATGTTGGCTCTGGTGTAGTACCGGTGAGTCAGCTTATCTTCAAAATAAATGAAGAACACAGAGTTAGACCACAGGACAAGAAGCCAGGAACAAAACCTGCTTATGCCCATGAAGCATGCAATGCTCGTGCATATGATTTTTCTTTTATTTTTCAAAGGAACTTTTAGGGTTCTATTCACAAATTCTGGAAATGTTAAACATTTATCACATAATATCGGGGAAAAGAAGTACAGCATTGTCAATCGTATACAAGAGAAAAGGAAAATAACCATCCTATGGATCCCTAGTAACAATCATCTAAAGTTTGGGACACAGGAAGATAAGATGCACGAAGCCTCTTCACCTCTCTCTCGAAGGCTGCCTCCATATCCGCCTTCTCCTTGGCGAGTCGATCATATTTCCTCTTCCAAAACTTGGAAGACTGAGGAAGTAGAGAAGTCCATGCATCATCAGGATCATCAATAACCTGATGTTCAAGAAACTCTATCAAAGCATCCTTCTCCTTAATCTGCTGAAGCAACTCTTCTTGTTCACGGATCCAAGCACGTGAACGGTCTTCGTCTCTCAACTCCTCTACTCCTTGGTTAGGGAGGGTTGAAGGCCCAGCCATAACCAAAGGTGTAGGTCTCGGATACTCGTAAGGCATGAGATACTCAGAAGCTCTCTTCCTAACCCAAGCAGTGTACGGCTCCAAAGCGATGCAATTCTTAGGACCCAACTCTTTCCTTCCTTTCCTATGAATCTTGCGCCAAGCGCGGACCATTCTGCCCTTCAAGTTTTGGGGATCTTTACCCTCCTGAAAGAACACACCCTCTAACAAAATGTTATTAGGTTTATCCTTTAGAGGGAACCCAAGCTGACGACGTGCTAAAACAGGGTTGTAGTTAATCCCACCACATGTACCAAGAAGAGGTACATTGGAGAATTCACCACAAGAGTCGATAATCTGCACACCATCATACACATGGTTGTACCAAGAGATATCATCATTAGTGAGAGACATAAGTCTCCTGGACCACCGTAGACATCCCTTGTTCTCCTTGAAAGCGACCGTTTGCAGTAAGTGAGAAATAAACCACTTATACAACAGAGGCAAACAACACACAATGGCGCCACCACCCTTTGCATTCCTCATATGCAAAGAGAAATAGGTATCACCCAACAGAGTCGAAACGGGATTAAGAATAGAAAAGATCCTAATAGCGTTCACATCCACAAACTTGTCGATGTTGGGGAACAATACCAATCCATAGATGAGAAGTACGAAAATGGCTTCAAAGGCATCCTCACTCGTAGCCTTCCCATACACAGTAGCTTGAGCAATGAGGAACTCAGAAGGGAGACCTTGAATTCCACCTTTGGTAGTCATATGAGCACCAACCAGAGATTCATCTATGTGTAACATGTCAGCTATCTCTTGAGAAGTAGGAATACTCTCCAAGCCACTGAACGACAACTGGTCTAGAATAGGTATACCCACAAGATAGGCATACTCCTCAAGGGTAGGCAAAATCTGGAAATCCAGAATAGTGAAGCAATGGTACAAGGGATCATAAAACTGCACCAATACACTCATCAACCCTTCGTCCACCTGAGTAGTCAGAAAAGGAAGAAGCTTCCCAAAACAAGCTTTGAAGCCCAAAGGATCCAATACATAGGATGTCAGATTCCTTAAGTCTTTCAGATTCGGTTGTCTGAAGTTGTACTTCTTTGTATTCCTTCTTTGTCTTTCCATGTCTGAAAATTTTGCAAACAAACCCCTTAAGTTCCTTTAAAATTTTCTTCATTATTGATGATATGGATGCAAATGAGTGCATGAATGCATGAATGCAACAATCACACTCAAGGATCAAGCAAAGCACACCAAACAAAGGTCATGGGATGGATCATGTTATCCTTAATATCAATCATCCATTTTGGTGGATTATGGTTTACACCTTATCAACACCCAAGTTCCATTGATATTAAGAACACATGAACGGATCAACCATGAATCAAGGGTTTGTTGTAAGTCACAAGCATGGAGTTTATGTTAAGAACCACCCCAAAGGGAATGCACTAGGGTTTAAACCTGCCAAACATGTTCTACAAGAGGTTCCCATAGTCATCATCCCATCTTTCGGATATTATCGGATAAACGACTACTCGTATTCCAAAATATTCTCAAGAGAGACTCTTATGAGTGTAGTATCGCGTAACAATCGTATCAAATCTTACACTTGAACGAATTTCGCACTACATCCTAAAAATAGGCCAAGATGGGCTTGGTAAACTAAGGTCCTTGGCTTCTAAGGTCTATATTGGAAAGAGTAATGTCTAACCACAACTTACTTGTGTGACATTATTGATCCCATCATGACCTCCACCAAGTGAATGGGCTTGCAAGTCACCTTGCTAAGGAATAACTCCACACAAGTCAACAAGACTACGCCATTCTCCTATCCTAAATGCACTCGAGTCCAGGTATAGAACTCATCTCACAAAGATCACCAAGCATACAAGGAATTTATATCAAGCAATTCAACCATTACATACAATACAGTAATCCAAAATTGCACTAAAATATGTCACAAGATAATACAATACAACAAGCATGAAAAGGTGGCAAAACCCACTAGGCAAATTGCTTCCCCAGCAGAGTCGCCACTTTTCTGTAGCGGGGTATTCGTTACCATTAGAGATATTGACTAAATCCAAGGTAAATCATACAAGTCGAGTCGTCACCGCACTTCTATTTATCCAAAGGAATGGTTAGAAAGCGAACAAAAAACCTAATAGTTTTAACAAAAACTAGTAAAAGAGAACAGATATCTGGGTAAGGGGGTTGGTTATGTAATGGGAAGGTGTTAGGCACCCAAAACATCCTAGGTACTCCTAGGGAGCCCTTTTCACACTTGTTGTAAAGGTTGTTATTTTTGTGAAATTTTTGTTTGTGCAAACATGATTGAAGAGATGAGAGGAGAATCTACAAGTTATTTACATTTTGTGTTTGGATGGATAAACCCATTGCCTACGTACCATCTTAAAAAAGATTAGGATCAAAACCTCGTAGTTCTGGGTAAAAAACTCAAAACAAGTTGGTGGATTGATTGGTCCAAAGGCCTTAAGGTCTTTTGTTATCAAAGGGAGAAAACTCAACCAAACCACAAATCCACCATGTGAGGATAGCTTCAACATGCTAGTGAGGGGTTAACCCTATAATAAGCATGGAAGACTCATTGTCCATCACTAAGGATATAGGTGAGTATTACATCTACCACAAAGATAACTCAAACCTAATAGCTAAAGGTTATGGAAAATTTGATTAAGAAGGTGGCCATTGGAACCACAAAAGACATTTAAATGGGTTATACTTACCAATTAAAAGTATGTACAAAAATGGTCAAAGTTGACTTAAGGATTCATTTCAAAATAAGTATTGTAAAAAGAAAGTTTGAAAATCAAAAGCATAAGGCTTAGGTTTCTAATGTTTGAAAATAATAGTTAAATGTTTGCACAATAGGTTTTGGCTTGGGTTAGAATGGAGAGAAGAAGAAGAATGGCTAAGTCCTAAGTAAAACAGAGAGAGAAGGGATGAAGAATCAAAACCACAATGGAGTCCCTCTCTTGAGATCATATTGATGATCCAAGTAGCTCCCATCCTTTGGAATAAGCAACCACAAAGCATAAGCAATCAAACAAGTCTCTTAAAAGATCCTCAATGTATCTTGTATCTTCCACTTGGATGTCAATGGCAATGGTCCTCCAATTAAGCTCAAATGGAGACTTCTAGCACAAAAACACACACATCAAAAGTTCCATGAAGTAAAACAAGAATGGACAGGAGTGAGTTTAGATATTTGGTCCTTCTAATCCATCTTCTTCATTAAGATCCATTTACTCCAATTTTGCATAAGGAAAGGTCCTAGAATCTAAGTCCAATTCTCCATTTCTTTGCATAGGGAAAGTCCTAGAAACTAAGTCCATTTCTTTGCATTTTGGTCCACAACAATCAAAACAAAAACACAAGCACAATGATATATACACAATTATGTGCTTAAGTGAGAAAAAGGTAAATGGCATTAACATAAACATGTACTCAAAATGAGCAAAGAGAAAAGCAAATGGATAATATGTATAAGAATAGTAAATTGAATAAAAGTAAAGTGCATAAAGTAAATGTTAATTGTCAATGGTTAGTGTTAGTAGTTAGTGTGCCATAAGACAAATTTAGCGCTATGTTAAGCAATCGTAATTGGACTTATGTAGAAGTCACAACTATCTGAGGCCGGTCAATAATAATGTAGGAAACAAACACAAGTTAGGAGTCTTGATTAGTGAACCAAGTCCCAACAACTTGCCATGCCAAAAAGAAAATGAGAATTGATCTTGTATTGGTTTAAGCCTTTGCATGATTTAGAAGACAACCTATCCTTAATGCAAAGCCATTCACTTGATCAATTGATCAAGATGAATTAGATTTGAATCAAGGAAGATTAAATCTCCCTAACCAATGCTAACTTATCAACCTTCAACTCATTGATCAAAAAGAAAATAAGAAGGAGAAGAAGAAGGAGATGGATAAGAGAAATGGAAATGGCAAAATTAAAGTGCATTAAATGAAATACAATGTACCAATCCTCATTTGTTGACCAATAACATTGAAAGTCAAGGTCAAACAATCAAAAACAGAAGTGAGATGAAGATTGGAAATCAAGAAATGAATAAAATATTTTTGGCATTTTTTTAATATTTAAAATAAACTTGAATTAAAATAAATGGAAAGGTCAAACTTCAAAATTACTTCAAATCAACCTTGAAAGGTCCAAGTAATTTATCCCAAGTTCAACAAGGTCAAACAATGTTTGACAAAAAATTTCAGCATTTTTAAAAGTCAGAAACTATTTTTAATCAATTAAAAATGAATAAAAATAACCTAATTGAACTAAAATCTCAAATAAATCTCAAATCAATTTAAAAATTGATGAGAATATTTTTCATAGATCTATCATCATTCAAAGAGGTTGAGAAAATATTTTTGTATTTTTTGAATATCAAAAACTATTTAAAATGAATTAAAAATAACCAAAAAAGAGAAAATTCACAAAAAATATCAAATGACAAAATAAAAAATATTAAAAATCAGAAATAGAAACTAGAAATTATTTGGGAAATAATGCAATTGGTCCCATAATTTTTGGATTAAAAATGAAAGAGATATTGATTTTTGAAATAAAAAGGAATTTAAGAAAATAAAAACAGAAATTAGAAATCGGAAAAACGAGAGCCCTTGGATCTGAGCTCATTAATTGAGCTGGCAGATCCAAGGATCCAGAGGTGCACGCTCACTGTAGTCCACGGCCAATGCAATCACATGGGAAAGAATAAAAAGTCATAACAAGCAATGGTCAGGATTCGATCTGGACATCTCAATCCAATGGTTCAGATTCAAACTGGAGAGAGACGGCCACCGGAGCCACCTTCTTCTCCGGTGAGCATGCGTTTTCCGGCCAAAATTGCAGAGATTCAAAAGGCCATCAAAATGCACGATCCTTATACCAAAATGAAGCTGGGGTGATGTACATCACCCCTGTAACCTTGAATCACACTCAAGATTCCTATAAATGGAGAAATCTGAGGTGGAAGATTCAGGTATGCAAAATGCAGATCAAGGAAAAGAAAAATTGAAGCTACCACTAGCTTGCCTCTCAAGTGAGGACTTCAGAAAACATTTGATCCAAGCAAAAAGGTCAATGGATGATGAGATTCGAAGAAAATACCAGTTGAAGAGTAAGCTTGAATTCTGGGAACTTGAGCTCGATCCTTGCGTGCTTTATCAAAACAGAAGTTCAATGAGATGAATGATGAAGGTTTAGAAGCATTAGATCTAAGAATTCAACCAGATGAAGCTGAATTTTAGATCTGAAAAAATTTGAGAAAAATGAAATTGCTTCTTTGGTGAGAGGTTGAGTTTTGATTTCTGCAGCAATTGAGGTTGAATCAGGTGTGTGAAATGAATGGAATGAGGTCTCTATTTATAGAGGAAGTGGCAAGAAGAATGTGATCAATCCGTGTGCATGGCATGTGGAGCTTCATTGCATGGGCTTGCATGATCATGCACAAGGCCCAAAAACAATGTCAAATGAATTCTGAGCATCAGCCAAATGAAATTGGACGTGTGACTTGCAAGGCAATTGCTTATGTACCAAGATTTCAAGTGAATTCCTCATTTGTACCTAAACATTCATCTCTTCGAAAGTCCCAATGAAAAATTCCAAACATGATCATGTGACTAATGGTTGGAAAGGTCTTTGTATAAGGAACAAATGTTATGTTGGGCAAAAACTAATTTGAAGTGTGGAAATTTATGAAATTTGAGTTTAAAGTGTGATGTGCAAAACATGTTAATGCAAGGTTTCTAAATTTGGCCAACTTTCAAGCCCTTCTTTTTTGATGATGCAAGCCCCAAATGGAAACATCTCCAACATAACAGTTGTAGATCTTTTCAAAACAATCAAAATGGACTTAAATTTTGCATCATTTGGATTTTTTATGAAAGAGTTATGGACACTTGAAGTTGGACTTTTTTGCCTTGCAATGCATTTGGTCAAAAAGGACCTATAATGTCTTGCATTATCAAATGTATTTCCTTTGAGATTTTGAAATTTTGTTCAACCTAACATTTGAAGTAGACAACTTAAGCTTTCCAATGCATTTGATCCCACCTTAAACTCATAAAAAATGAATGAGTTATGTCCTTGGGAAGTTGACCTACAATTAGGGTTTCTGTCAAAATGACCCATAATGTATTGGAATGAAAGATGGCCTTACAAGCTTCAAATCAATTTTGGATGAACATGAAAGTTGTTCCTATTGTCCTTAAGAACAGTTTTGCTTTTGGAACTATCTCCATTTGACCAACACATAAAACGTTAGGTCTCATTGCATTTCAAATTAGTCAGATGAATTGACTGATCAAATTCTCAAGTCCATGACTCATATCTTGATGAATTGATGATTGAGGATACTCAAATAAGTTCAAATATGCATGAAATGATGAATTAAAGAACTTCCCTTGATTGAATTTGATCATGGGCTGAGGTTGCTTCATGAGCAAGGCATTATGGTGCACAGATGAATTAGGGTTTCTTTGGGGAAGCAGCCTGAAACTCTTTGACTTGCTTTGATCAAAATGATGAATTGAGGTACCGGGGAGGCATATTTGATGGATGAGAGCTTTGGGAACCATTACCATGCTTGCTATCATCTCCTCTTGACCATGTCTTTGTACTAATGATCTCCTTGAAACTTTGGACCTTGTGATTGCTCAAGCTACAAAACAAAAGATGTTAGTGACATATTTTTTGTGCTTTTGGTTAGTAAACAAAATGAGAAAAGTAATGGTATACAATTCAAGCATGCTTGGTGATCTCACACCACTCACAAGGAGTCCCACCCAAAGGTAAAGGGAATCAAGATGCTTATGATCCTTGAGGCAATGCCAAATGCAATGTTATGATTCCATGAGGGATCTTAGGGACAAAATTAGGGTCTTACACTTAGGTTTCTAATGTTTGAAAAGAATGTTAAATGCTTGCACAAAAGTTTTGGCTTGGGTTAGAGTGGAGGGAAGAAGAAGAATGGCTAAAGTCCTAATCATACAAGAGATAAGGGATAAGAAACAAGACCACAAATGGAGTTCCTCTCTTGAGATCATAGTGATGATCCTAGTAGCTCCCATCCTTTGGAATATGCAAGCATAATGATAGTAAGCTCAAACAACAATCAAACAAGCCTCTTAAGATATCCTCAATGCATCTTGTATCTTTCACTTTGGATGAACATGGCAATGGTTCTTCAATTTGAGCTCTCATAGAAATCCCTAGCACAAAAGCACACACATCACAATTTTCATGAAGTAAATCAAGAATGGACAAGAGGGAGTTTAGAGGTTTGGTCCTTCTAATCCTTCTTCAACATTAAGGTCCTTTTACTCCAATTTGTATATGGAAAGTCCTAGAAACTAAGTCCATTTGTCCATTTCTTTGCATTTGGTCCACAACAATCAAAACAAAAGCGCGAATTGGGGAATATTCCCAAAACACTCAGGGATACCGGTTACTGGGCATATAATAGGTGACAAACCAAAGCGTGAATTGGGGAATATTCCCAAAACACTCCTCATCCAAAAAGAGGGCAAAAAGCAAACTTGATTAAGGGATGGACATTCGACTCCAAAACAGGGATACGAATCTTACTCAACTGGGGAAGAACAAAAGCTTCGACCAAAGAGTGCATGAGACATATTATCTATTACCGTCAAAACGTAGATAATACACTCGCATGGAAGATTATCCACAACCGGTTACTGAGTTAATAAAGGATAAATCGACCGACAAAGAGAAAGGCATCGGGATACCAAAATTAGGTATATAATGATGATCAATCAAGGGGAGCAACAAACATTACTGGCAACTGGTACGAAAGATGACTTGTTGGGGATAAATTGTCTAATCAGAGCAATTATCCACGAGAAAAGGAATATCATCACCGCATATTGGATAATGATAACCATCAAGGAGGGGATTACATCTACCGGATATTGGGTAGAAAACCACGGAAAAGTAACAGTCATCAACCTAGGATGAACAAAAAGGTTAACTCTGCAAAGGGGAGAAAATAGGGTTTATAACTACCGGTATAAGGGTAGTAAACCCTAGATTCTGCCGGGGATAAGATGAATGATTACTGATTACTGAGCAATTATTCATTTATACCACGGGGAAACCCAGGAAACAGTCACAAGAGGCCAATTTAGGATCAAACCAAAGAGGCAAACTGAATCAAGACTCGTCCTAGTGAGGATATAACTCAATAGGGGAACCCATCCCAATATATGTGTTGAGAGGAAGCAAAAACAACCGTTGTCCACGAGGATATAACTCAGTGGGGAATGCGGAAGGAAAGGTGAACACTTTCTGCTTAAGGGGATGACTCTACATTGAGGGATCAGACACCGACATCTGCTTGGAAAAATATTACCAACTAGCAAAGGGTAACAAACAAAAGATATATGGCAAGAAATGCAATATGAATATCCAAATGTTCGAAAATTATATGCACACATGCGTGTGGTTAATGCATGATGAATGCTGACAAACAAACATTTCTAACACAAATAGGCTTCACAGGAATAAGCATACAAACACCCGATACTACATCTCAAGAGAGGAAGCCAGATCACCAGAGAGTATCCAATCTGCAGGGAATCAGAAATACCAGGGAGCAAAGACCTCCGCAGGGGATGAATCATCAGTCACAGCTGGGGAAAAGAGTTTATTGCACAGGTAGAATCTGCCACATAAGCAACTCTACTGGGGAATCTATCCGAGGGATAAAGGGATTCTGGGGATCAACCACCAAGTACTGTACCCACCAAGGAGATCACATCTGTTGAGGAGGAAAGATTGCTCCCCGCTGAAGGGGAGAGTGGTGAATACCTCAACAAGCATACCACTCAGGGCTCTGGAGGAAGAAAATACAGTCATGCCAGGAATATGAACAAATGTCTTACCCTGTTGGATATCCTACCATCCTTGGGAGAGCACTGAGGATCGCCTAAGTATCTTTTGTCATTGTGAATGTTCACTTCGTTTAAAAAACAAATTATGAAAAATTCGTTTTTTCAAAACAATGATATTTTCTCAATTAAAAGCATGCAAAACGTTTGTTGAATAGAAACAAATAAGAGTGCAAATAATTGGATAAAAGGCTCAAATTTATTTGATGGAATGGTAGTCTGCAAATGGAAAGACTCCATAGATCTTTACAAATTTGAAATTGGTGATATATATTGGAAAAGGGCTACATTGAACATAATGACCATTTCTCCACCAATTCTGAATTCGATGTATTTGAAGCTTCGGTTGATGACGAATGAGCAAGAATCTCTGACGGATGATAGTTGTAGAACAAAGTCTTGTCGGGATGCAGTTACTTGCCGAATCCCTAACTTTTTCCTAGATTGCCCCAGGGTGAGGTACTCAATCTATCGGGATACCCATATTTTCATGTCTCTAACTTTTGCCTGGACCGCCCTTTCGGGTATTCAATCCACCGAGACGCTCATTTTTGCCTAAGCCGCCCTTTCGGGTTTTCAACTTAGAGAGCTATTCTGTTTTTATTTTTAGGCGAAGTATTTCTTGACTGCATCTGAATTCACAAGATGAGTGAAATCCTCCCCATCCATAGTTGTAAGTATCAAAGCACCGCCTGAAAAGGCTCTCTTAACAACATATGGACCTTCATAGTTGGAGTCCACTTGCCCCTGGAATCAGGCGCGAAAGACAAGACTTTCTTGAGCACAAGGTCACCTTCTTGGAACACACGAGGCTTGACCTTCTTATCAAAAGCTTTCTTCATCCTTTGCTGATATAATTGACCGTGGCACATGGCAGTCAATCTCTTCTCTTCTATCAAATTCAGCTGGTCATAACGACTCTGAACCCATTCAACATCGGTCAACTTGGCCTTCATCAAGACTCTCATTTATGGGATCTCCACCTCTACTGGGAGTACAACCTCCATGCCATAAACAAGAGAGAAAGGGGTTTCCCCTGTTGAAGTGCGGACTGACGTACGATATCCATGCATAGCAAATGGAAGCATATCATGCCAATCTTTATACGTGACAACCATCTTCTGGATAATCTTCTTGATATTCTTATTAGCAGCTTCAACAACCCCCATTCATCTTGGGTTTGTAAGGAGAAGAATTATGGTGTGCAATCTTGAACTCACTACAAAGCTCTTTCATCATTTTGTTATTCAGGTTAGATCCATTATGAGTAATGATCTTATCTGGCACACCATAACGGCATATAAGTTGATTCTTGATAAACTTCACTACCACCTGCCTGGTCACATTTGCATATGATGCCGCTTCAACCCATTTGGTGAAGTAATCAATTGCTACGAGAATAAATCTGGGTCCGTTGGACGCTTTCGGTTCTATCACGCCAATCATGTCAATTCCCCACATGGAGAAAGGCCAAGGTGATGAAATCACATTCAAAAGTGTCGGGGGAATATGGATCTTATCCGCATAGATTTGACACTTATGGAATTTCTTCACATAATTGCAGCAATCAGACTCCATTGTCAACTAATAGTAGCCTGCTCTCAACATTTTTCTAGCCATGGCATGTCCATTGGACTGAGTACCAAATGAACCTTCATGGACCTCAGTCATTAACAGGTCTGCTTCGTGTCTATCCACGCATCTGAGCAGCACCATGTCAAAATTTCTCTTATAAAGCACTTCGCCATTGAGGTAGAAACTGCCTGACAATCTCCTCAAAGTCTTCCTATCTTTTGATAACGCGAAAACACATAAGATATTTGCCTTAATTTATACTCAAAAGATCATACCATTTTAACTAATATCCTGATTATTCCGCAAGTATTTGAGTTGTTTTTGCAGGTATTTAAATCTCCAAGCATTAATGAGCAAAATGAAGGAATGGAAAAAAAATAAGAAGAAACAGATGAGAAAGCACTGAAAAAGCAAAGAACAAGAAATGCAGAATTTGTTGATGTGACGACCGTCACAGATTCATGACGACCGTCACGACCCAGCCTGTGACGACCGTCACACATCCACGAAGTACGCTTTGAAGCAGTCAGCCAAACGTGCCAAATTTTGCTCCAACAAACTTTTCTCCCTTGATTTTCTCAACCACCAAAACCAAGTCTCCCTTGATTTTCTCAACCACCAAAACCAAGTCTCCCTTGTATTTCTCAACCACCAAGACCAAATGGACACTATATAAAGGACCCAAATGGAAAAAAATGGGGGACGGCCTACTTTTACATTTTTTTTACGCTTTGCAATTTAGTTTTCAGCTTTCTAGCTTTTAGCATTTTTTTTTCTTTTCCAGCAACCTTGTTTCTATTGCCTTATTGTATTCGCCATTCTTTTTAGAGTTTCCCTTTTTCCTTTCCGTTTTCCAGTTAGCCATAGTAGTAGTTTCCTACACTGGGAAACTACTACACTTTATTTAATTTTAATAGTAATTTGTATTGAAGAAGCAAAGCCTACCGACTTGTGGAGGACTGCTCAAGTACTCCAAGAATCGCTACACTCTATTACTTTGATCACCAGGTTTTTATTTAATTATTATTGTTATTGCCCATTTATTATTATAAGCATGTTTTCCGCAATGTTAATCTGTGTATGCCTTGTGTCTGCTTTATTTAGTAAGTCCGGCTAATTAATTTGGATATCGGTATGTAAAGTAAGCGGGATAAGGAATCAAAACATAGTTGGTTTAATTTTATTTAAAAATAAAGTCACTCTTTTTATGGTCTCAATTTACAAAGTTAATACCAAGGTTTTTGTACGAGAGTAAAAGATATAAAGAAGTTAAAATCAATAGAACGACGGTTTGAGTTTTTAACTGGACAGTGTAAATTGGACATTAATTCTAAATCAGGGCGAAAGCAATTTTTAGAGTTAATTAAATTCTAATCTTTTTCAAAAAGTAATTTTAAAGGTTAAGTGTGAGGACGAGAGTTAAGCATTTAAGTTTAATTATATAATCTAAGTCAACAGAGCGAAAGTTTGAGACGAGGGCGTTTAAACGGTTATTATTTTAATAAAAAGAGTTTCTATAGATTCTATTGTTTTCAAAAAGTAATTTTGGACTTAACTAATAGGTGACAGCTACGTTAATATAAAGTCATAGTCTATTCAACAGAGCGAGAGTTGGAGAAAAGGCTTTTAATCAATAGTGTCTACTGAAAAGATTTATTTTAAAACCAAAAAACCAACGAAGATTTGATTCCCTAATTACGACGAACTACATACTGATATCCGCTTAATTGATAATTAATTTAGATCCAATTTTTAGTTTTACTATTCCCCCTAATCATCAAAGTATCATCCGCCTTAGCTTTACGTAGTAACCCTAGAAAAACGGTATATCGATTCATTAAGTCCCTGTGGGATCGATATCTTTTAAAACTACGTGATTAGACTGTGCACTTGCAGTCAATACCCCAATAGACTCATAAAGTCGCGATCAAGTATTTGGCGCCGTTGCCGGGGACTTTTATTTAGTCGATATCGTAACTCTTCTGTTACGTTGTAGAGACTAAGGTAATTTTTTTTTCTATTACTATGTATCACCCAAACTTTCTCTACGATTATCACTCCCAGTATTTTGAGGAATCGCAAGATTCCTATAAATCCAACCTGGAAATATTAATGTAGGATTTCATTGAGACACAAACTCACTCAAGGATAGAATCTATGATGGAACGCTTTTTGGCTACACAAACTCTTCAGAATGAAGAATTTATAAAACAAAGTCTCTATACCAATGAAACCCTTACGCAACTGAACATTGTGGTCGAGTCCCTCGTCACTCACAACGAGGCATTGGAGACTCAAATCTCCCTACTTGCGCAGACACCTCTAGGACCTTTCCCTGAGAAACATGCGGATATGGTAACAACCACCAGTGAAAGATTTACCGAAAATCCTAAGGATAGTGATAATGAGGAGGGTTCAGGTGAGAAAAAAGTAGAGATTGAGAAAGTTCCACAAACACCACCCGAAAGGGAGGTTGTCAAAAAGGTATTGAAGGAAGAGCTATGTGTTGTCCCTCCTCCCTATAAATCACCAATTCCTTTCCCACGAAGGTCTGTGGAAGTTAAGGTAGACCCCAAATCCGAAAGAAATGAGGAGCTATCAGAAAATATCCACACCAATGCACCTTTATCTGCCACCCTGAACAAGAAGAGAGAATTTGAAGCCCATGAAATTAAGGAACTAATTAGTATAAAAAGGGGCAAACCAGACTTTGAGGTGGTGTTTTCAAAAATTGAACCTAAACTTGAAAAGCTAGCTCCCAGAATAGAGCCAGAACCACCACCACAAGTTCAGGAGGATAAACTACCTCGCAGAAGAAAAAGAAGAAAAAGTGACGGATATGAGAGATGGATTGATAAGTGGCCATGGAAATCAAGGATAATTAAAAGTTTGACCGAGGATTCATCCTCGAAAGAACCACCATGAGTACTTACACTCCTGAGTCGCCGCGCTATCGACGTAAAACATAGGGAATATTTCCAGTTCTATTAATGTCAATTTTTCTCTCTATCCATTTTTTTTCCTTCCCTTTCATAAAGTCAATCCGTATTTTTCTTTAATAACCATTACTGACTTAATGCCAGTATCTACTTTCATCGAGCTACTGACTTTCATCATGCAACCAATAGATACCATTTTCAGAGGCAGTGTTCAAAGAAGGCGGTATGATTATCTAGCCCAGAAGGATATGGCTCTGACCATATATTATGATGGACCGACCATGGATAAATTAGGCATCTGATATATCATCTTGTTTATGTTTAACCAGCTTGGATGGGAAAACGCAGCCATTAAGAGACTGTTTGTCACGTACCGTGAGCTAACCTTAGAATTCCTGATTTCCCTTGTATACATCCATGAACATGGTTACGGACTTAACAAAGGGTTAATATCCTTTAGGTTATTTAGCATGGACTTCACCTACACCCGTCGAGACCTTGCTGACCTCTTAGGATTCCCTAGCGGCCCTTTCGTCTTTAATACCCGCCAGGGGGACCTTATTGATGACATTGATCTCAATGACTTCTGGGGTTGCATATCCGGAGAATCCAACCCAAACCCGAATGAGATGCACTCACAAAAGATCCATAACCCTGCTATCCGATATTTTCATAAAATACTAGCCCACACCTTATTTGATAAGGAAGAGAATAACACCTTAGTGTCCCGAGATGAACTCTTCATCCTGCAATGTGTCGATTAAGGTCGACACGTCAATATAGTCACATTCTTTATGGAAAGATTTGTGCACCTTGCTAAGAACAACCGTACCCCAATAATAATAGGTAGCCTAGTAACCATGATAGCATACGCCATCGGACTTAGACGCCCACTTTATGAGCTTGTACCATTTGGAAACATCCGACCCATGGATATCGAATTTGGCTTTAACCGCAGAATCATAGGAAACCTTGGGATGGATACTTTTGATTACCTAATCAATAACGAAGTGGTCCGACTATTTACCTTGCCAAACCATGAGAGAACGAGTGTTCACAACCACGATAGCTGGCTTTGTGACTTAGATGAGCACCCTATTAATCCACCTTCACCTCCCGAGACACCGCCCAAATATGAGTACACCGATGACCATATCCATAAGGAAGAATCTAACCCTTAAACACCTTCTAACTATTATAGCATTGATGAACCAGTTCCTCCATCATTTTTGTTTAATTATTTAATTACTTTTGTTTGCTATGTTATCGTCACTATTTTTTATCCTATGTTACATTTAATTTTAATTTATTAATTCAATTGCTATTCATTTAACTACGCTTATTTCATCTATTTATTTATTTCTGCACTTATGCTGTCAAAAATTAAAATTGCTTAGCTATCATTTATGCTGTTAACTCTGCTGCAACCAGTGTTAGAGAAACTTTTTGAAATTCAGCGTGTGACGACCGTCCCTATAGGGTGACGTCCGTCTCACAAACGTGACGACCGTCACGAATTCCAGAGAGCTCGCCTATAAATGCAGGCGCTCTTTCTCCCTTCTTCCTCACCAATTATCACTCTCTTGCATTCTGCTCTTCATCTATTTAATTCTTCATATCTTCTTCAAGCGTGTAACTCAAAAAAATTTAAAAAAATTAAAAAAAAAAAAAATTAAAAAAAAAAAAAAATCCATCTCACCCACCAACAGCAGAAGTTTCATACAACTCATCGATGGCCCGTCAAGAAAGAGCTACTCCCGACCTTTCAAACGTCATATTCCGAAACGAAGAAGCCAGACGCGTAACGATGAGCAGTGATTTTTGTTTCTTTCCTTCTTTATTTTTATTTTTATTATGTACATTGTCGCATTGAGGACAATGCAATGTTTAAATGTGGGAGGAAATTCTTATCACTCCTCTACTTGTTTCTATTGCTAAAATTTTAAGCCAATACAAAAAAATAAATTGCTTGTCCTTTTCCATCATTTTTACATATTTTGGGCATACCAAAAATTTTCCTTAAGATTCAAATGCATACCCTACGAGTATATAGGTTGTCTTGTGGAGATTCTGTTAAGAAAACTGAGAAAGATCTGACAAGATTGATACCTTCCCGACACCCTAGACCCCTTATTTCTACGAGATCAGTTTGAATAACCATTATACCGACACCTTGAGTCTCCATTCTAGATAAACCCTTAGTAGTTTATACTAGCAGTCAACACCGTCTCAAGCGCAAACCACGTGGAGAGCCGATGAATATAAGTGTTTGATGCCTACAAATTAAGAAACTCCTTCATACTATTGCTCTCAAGAAATTGATAAAAGAACTATACAAAAGGTTGCAAAGTTATGCAAAAAGAAGGAATAGAAACCCCAGTTGGTTGGTCCAGAGGTATCTGGTACTGGACTCGGTAGGGCGAACTATGGTTCGATCCCCCACAACCAAAAAAAAAAAAAGGGATATATAAAGGGGTACCACACTAGTGTACCAGACCCCCGTACTGAGAAAAAGGATCAAAGTCACTAACCGGCTACTTCACTAAGTGTGTGCGGAGACAAAGGGCTTAATGTGATTGTGCTTGAATGAAACCGGGTGAAATAGAGACAAAGACACTATGTTGAGCTATAATAGCATGATTCGAACTGCCTCGTGCAAAGGAGAGATCTACGCTAAAGCTGAAAGCTCGTGTCGTCACAGTATCTTTTGTGTTTTACTCGAATATCGACCATCTTAACCATCCACCTGACAACCATGTACGAATGGGTAATGTATTCGCGTTTAACTTTGTTTTCAAATTGTATTTGCTTGAGGACAAGCAAAGATTCAAGTTTAGGGGAGTTTGATAACACGAAAACACATCAGATATTTGCCTTGTTTTACACTCAAAAGATCATACCATTTTAACTCATATCCTGATTATTCCGCAAGTATTTGAGTTGTTTTTGCAGGTATTTAAATCTCCAAGCATTAATGAGCAAAATGAAGGAATGGAAGAAAAATAAGAAGAAACAGATGAGAAAGCACTGAAAAAGTAGAAAATAAGAAATGCAGAATTTGTTGATGTGACAACCGTCACAGATTCATGACGACCGTCACGACCCAGCCTGTGACGACCGTCACAGGCCCATGACGACCGTCACGCATCCACGAAGTACGCTTTGAAGCAGTCAGCCAAACGTGCCAAATTTTGCTCCAACAAACTTTTCTCCCTTGATTTTCTCAACCACAAAAACCAAGTCTCCCTTGATTTTCTCAACCACCAAAACCAAGTCTCCCTTGATTTTCTCAACCACCAAGACCAAATGGACACTATATAAAGGACCCAAATGGAAAAAAATGGGGGACGGCCTACTTTTACATTTTTTTTACGCTTTGCAATTTAGTTTTCAGCTTTCTAGCTTTTAGCATTTTTTTTCTTTTCCAGCAACCTTGTTTCTATTGCCTTATTGTATTAGCCATTCTTTTTAGAGTTTCCCTTTTTCCTTTCCGTTTTCCAGTTAGCCATAGTAGTAGTTTCCTACACTGGGGAACTACTACACTTTATTTAATTTTAATAGTAATTTGTATTGAAGAAGCAAAGCCTACCGACTTGTGAAGGACTGCTCAAGTACTCCAAGAATCGCTACACTCTGTTACTTTGATCTCCAGGTTTTTATTTAATTATTATTGTTATTGCCCATTTATTATTATAAGCATGTTTGCCGCAATGTTAATCTGTGTATGCCTTGTGTTTGCTTTATTTAATAAGTCCGGCTGATTAATTTAGATATCGGTATGTAAAGTAAGCGAAATAAGGAATCAAAACTAAGTTGGTTTAATTTTATTTAAAAATAAAGTCACTCTTTTTATGGTCTCAATTTACAAAGTTAATACCAAGGTTTTTGTACGAGAGTAAAAGACATAAAGAAGTTAAAATCAATAGAACGACGGTTTGAGTTTTTAACTGGACAGTGTAAATTGGACATTAATTCTAAATCAGGGCGAAAGCAATTTTTAGAGTTAATTAAATTCTAATCTTTTTCAAAAAGTATTTTTAAAGGTTAAGTGTGAGGACGAGAGTTAAGCATTTAAGTTTAATTATATAATCTAAGTCAACAGAGCGAGAGTTTGAGACGAGGGCGTTTAAACGATTATTATTTTAATAAAAAGAGTTTCTATAGATTCTATTGTTTTCAAAAAGTGATTTTGGACTTAACTAATAAGTGACAGCTACGTTAATATAAAGTCATAGTCTATTCAACAGACCGAGAGTTTGAGAAAAGGCTTTTAATCAATAGTGTCTACTGAAAAGATTTATTTTAAAACCAAGAAACCAACGAAGATTTGATTCCCTAATTACAATGAACTACATACTGATATCCGCTTAATTGATAATTAATTTAGATCCAATTTTTAGTTTTACTATTCCCCCTAATCATCAAAGTATCATCCGCCTTAGCTTTACGTAGTAACCCTAGAAAAACGGTATATCGATTCATTAAGTCCCTGTGGGATCGATATCTTTTAAAACTACGCGATTAGACTGTGCACTTGCAGTAAAACCCCAATAGACTCATAAAGTCGCGATCATCTTTCACAGATGCCCCAGGAGGGTAAACCTGGTTCTGAAGGAAACACATGATGTCATAATACCATGGCTTATCATCTTTCACTTCTTCTACTGTAAATACATGAGCTGGTCTGTCCAAGCGCATCACGATGATATTGGGAACTTCATTCCAAAGATTAACCACAATCATTGAAGCAAGTGTAGCAAGAGCATCTGCCATCTGATTCTCATCTCGAGGAATATGATGGAAGTCATCCTCAGTAAAGAACGTTGAAATCCTCCTCGCATAATCCCTATATGGAATAAGACCAGGCTGATTCGTTTCCCATTCACCCTTAATCTGATTAACAACGAGGGCTGAATCACCATAAACATCAAGATGCTTGATCCTTAGATCAATGCACTCCTCCAATCCCATAATGCAGGCCTCATACTCCGCCATATTATTCGTGCATTTGAAAGTTAGCCTTGCTGTAAAAGGAATATGTGTGCCCTGAGGAGTAATAATCAATACCCCAATACCATTTCCATACTGATTTACAGCGCCATCAAACACCATACTCCATTTAGAACCAGGCTCTGGCCCTTCATCGAGTGTAGGCTCATCGCAGTCTTTCATTTTCAAATACGGAATCTCCTCGTCTGGGAAGTCATACTGAACTGACTGATAATCCTCAATAGGCTGATGTGCCAAGTGGTCAGCCAAGATACTACCTTTGATAGCCTTTTGAGCTCGATATTCAATATCATACTCAGATAACAACATCTGCCAACGGACAATCCTCCTAGTTAAAGCAGGCTTCTCCAAGATGTACTTGATTGGATCTATTCTGGATATCAACCAAGTCGTGTGATTCAACATATACTGGCGTAAACGCTTAGCAGCCCAAGCCAAAGCACAACATGTTTTCTCAAGCATTGAGTATCGAGACTCACAATCAGTGAACTTCTTACTTAAGTAGTAAATAGCATGCTCCTTCTTCCCTGATTCGTCTTGCTGACCAAGGACACAAC
This sequence comes from Lathyrus oleraceus, assembly GCF_024323335.1. Classification (NCBI taxonomy): domain Eukaryota; kingdom Viridiplantae; phylum Streptophyta; class Magnoliopsida; order Fabales; family Fabaceae; genus Lathyrus; species Lathyrus oleraceus. The sequence continues at coordinate 407,041,072 of NC_066585.1, forward strand.
CCATTGAGTCTTCAAGAATAGTCAGATACATGATCAAAGGTCTTCCTTCTACAGGCGGAGACAGAATCGAGGTTCAGACAGATACTCTTTAATACTGTCAAAAGCTTTCTGGAAATCCTCGGTCCAATCATGGGACTGATCTTTCCGGAGGAGCTTCAATATCGGCACACATGTGGCAGTCATGTGGGATATGAATCTGGAGATATAATTCAAGCGGCCAAGAAAACCTCGGACTTGCATCTTAGTTTTGGGCGCAGGCATCTCTTGTATTGCTTTGACCTTTGCAGGATCAACCTCAATACCTCTTTCACTGATAATAAAGCCTAATAACTTGCCAGAACGGACTCCAAATGTACACTTGTTGGGGTTCAGACGGAGCTTGTACTTTCTTAAACGTTGAAAAAGCTTCAACAAGTAATCTACATGTTCAACTTCCATTCTTGACTTAGCAATCATATCGTCAACATATACCTCGATCTCCTTGTGAATCATATCATGAAACAGGGTGGTCATAGCTCGTTCATACATGGCTCTGACGTTCTTTAAACCGAAGGGCATCACTCGATAACAGAATGTTCCCCAAGGTGTGATGAATGTTGTCTTCTCCATATCCTCGGGTGCCATCTTGATCTGGTTATATCCGGAAAATCCATCCATAAATGAGAAGACATTGAATTTAGCTGTATTATCTACCAACATATCAATGTGTGGTAGAGGAAAATCATCTTTCGGACTAGCTTTATTCAAGTCTCTATAGTCCACACACATCCGGACTTTTCCATCTTTTTTGGGCACGGGCACAATATTGGCCACCCATTGAGGATATGTAGAAGTCACCAGAAACCCTGCATGAATTTGCTTCTGAAACTCCTCTTTGATCTTCACTGCCATATCAGGATGAGTTTTTCTGAGCTTCTACTTCACAGGAACGCACTCATGCTTCAAAGGTAAGATATGTTGCACAATATCAGTATCTAGACCCGTCATGTCTTCATATGACCATGCAAAGACATCAACGTATTCTCGCAGCAATTCAATCAACCCCTTCTTAACAGATTCTTCAAGGAGTGTCCCAATCTTCACTTCAAGAACACAATCCTCAGACCCCAAGTTGACTGTTTCCAAATTCTCAAGATGCGGCTGAATGATCTTTTCTTCATGCTCAAGTAGACGGGTAATCTCGTCAGGAATCTCTTCAACATCACCTTCTTCCGCCTCAAATACAGGAACTCAAAATTAGGAGATGGTGTTGGATCATTATGTTCAATGGGTTTGATCAACCTGCATAATGATTTTGGATATGAAAAGCTTTTAGAAATCAAACAAGGCAAATCATTATGCAGATGAAAAGATTGATTTTGTTCTATTTTTTTAGGTTTTATGTGATCACCAATTTCATGCAAAAAACGAAAAGGGAAAATAATTGGAAAAACAAACATTTAACATGAATTTATTGAATGAAAATATCATTGTATTTATGCGCCAACAATGTCATCACTCCTCCTTTTGGCATGGGAGAAGGGTTTTTAAACACAATGAACATTACGTTGATTTGTGGATAACTGTAGGAATATCCACAGCGACCCAATTGTTGCAGACCCCTCCAGGGATGATGAAATTGCCAGAATCCTCTATATCTTCTTCCAAGACAGCAGCAATTTCCTCATTCTGACCGGTGTGGATGAAACCTCCACTCATGAACAGCCCTTTGGTGTTGAAGACCCCAAAAGAAAAGCATATGCCAGCCCGAGATTTATTGTCTTCTAGCTCAATTATTTTTCCTAAACCAGCAGTTGCGCCACACTCAATGGCCAACTTTGCATCTTTATAGGAAGCAAATGAAGGAGTTCACTTCTCAGTAGGCTCAGCAATAGATAAAGCTTGGAAAGGAGTTCCAACTTCATCCTCAGCATCTATATAGGAGAAGGAATACAAGTGGCTAACCAGGAGAGCCTTTTCTGAAGGTGAGAAAAACAAGAAAGGGGGGGTTTGAATTGTTTGAAAAATAAGCGCTTTTGCAAAATGAAATCACACAATGATTTTATACTGGTTCGCTTATAACACAAAGCTACTCCAGTCCACCCGGCCAAGGTGATTTCGCCTTCAACAAGGACTTAATCCACTAATCTTGAAAGATTACAAACAACCTCTAAGAGAGAAGAAAATCTCTTAGTCCTCTCAAGTCTACAGACTACAAAGAGTCACTTGAGGAAATCAAATAAAAATAAGATACAAGATGTGTAATCTAGAGTGCTTCTAAGAAAGCAAATATTACAAACTTAAGAACAAATTTTTCACTTGATAAGCAAAAGCTTAGTGAAATTCTTTGAAGAACAAAGATGTTTTTCTTGAGCGTGATATAATTTCAGTATAGTTTTGGCTAGTGATTTCTTGTTCTTACTGAATGAGATTTCTTCTCTATTTATAGGAGTTGAAGTAGAGTTGAAGTAGAGTTGAATCTGTTGGATATAAAGATGTAGTTACGCCATTCCATAAATAGCTTCTGCAGTAGACTTTTTCTCTTAGAAGTGACTACTTACCACAATTAGTATCTTCTCTCTTGGAAGTGGAGATTAACGTCTCTTTCTAATTGAGGAAATCCATTTGCAGAACTTTAACTTGACTTAAACGTTACTTCATCATGATTAACAATTCTGATTAGAGTCTTTGTGTATCTGGAGAAATCTGGCTTCTGATGTTATCTCTTGAAAGTTCAGATGGCGCTGATAACTTCAGAATTTACAGAGGGCATTTGTTCAGAGTCAGAGCTTCTAGACTTTACTTCATGTTCAGATGCTTCTGATACTTTGTAGTTTTGTCCAGAGTCAGAGCTTCTTGAAAGAGATTCTACTTTAGATGCTTCTGATACTTGAGATTTTGCATCTGATCTTGTATTGCATCTGATGACATCATCAGATTTGTTTCTTCTTTCTTTAGAACCCTGCACACTTAGAAACTTTTCGTTAGGGTGCCATTTTTGGTTTCATCCTTTGTTATCATCAAAATCATGGAGTCTGTTGTAGAACACTTTTTGTTCTTACAATCTCCCCCTTTTTGATGATGACAAAACAAATAAAAATATCAGATGAAACATGAAAAATATTAGATCAGATAGACAAAAGCTCCCCCTGAGTTAGTACTAGGGAGTTCAGAAGTTCTTACCAGAGCTTTCCAAGCAATGAGATTTCTGAAAACTTTCTGCAATTTCTTAATTTTAATGTTAGAGTTATTTAATCAGAGCTATTATTTAATCAGAGCTATTTATATCAGAACTATTTCTATAATTGTTGCAGAATGCTTAAGGTTTTAGACATAATTTTCATCAGAGCTATTTAATAATTTCTCCCCCTTTTTGGCATAATCAAAAAGGCATAAAAAAAATTAAAAAGAATAATAAAGAGAAAAACACTTCATTAAAAAGCACAAAGGCAAACAACAGTCAAAAAACATCAGATTCAAAGAAGAATATCAGAGCTAACAAGAAGACAGAAGCAAAAACACAAGGCAAGCAAACACAAAAAGAAAATCCTAAGTGCCTAAGGGTTTGGAGGTTGAGGAAGTCTCTGAAGCAACATGGCAAACATGTTCTGGATGTTTTCATTCAAAGCATCTTGCTTGTCCATCCTGGCACGAAGCTCATTCTGATCTTTCTTGATCTCTTGCTGATCTTGCTTTATCTCTTTCAGAGTGTTAAGAATCAGAGGGATCGCAGAGGAAGACTCCCCCTGAATCAGAGCTTGCTGAGCTTCAGCTTCAGCAGCAGCTTGGGCTTCTGCATCTGCCTGAGCCTTGGCTTCAGCTTCCTTAATCCTTAGAAGTTCTGCTTCCTTTGCCAGTCGTTCTTCTTCCAACCTCTTTGCTTCTTCCTCAGCTTCCTTAGCCAATCTTTCTTCCTCTAATCTTTTGGCCTCAGCTTCTCTAGCCAGTCTCTCTTGGAGTCTTTCCTCAGAGTCTCTGATGTAGCCATTTCTGACTTGTTCAGAGATACTCTTCAGCCTATAAGACTCAGAGGTCATCCAACTAATGACTCTGTTCCAGTGTGTCCTAACAGATTTAGGATCATCACTAACTTCAGAGTTTTTAGCCAGAGACTTGATCTTCTGGACTGAAGCTTCTGCAACCTGTATAATGGCCTCCTCAAGGGTAGGTATGGTAAGTTCAGGTTCAGGTTCAGGTGAATGAGGTGGAGAGTTTTGAGGGCTGAGATTTAGAGGTTGAGGTTCAGTTTGTTGAGGTTCAGATTCTGCTTGAAGTTCAGAATCTGCGTCTGGTTGAAGACTGGGGGATGAAGCATATAGTGGATTTAGGTCTAATGGGTCAGAGTCTGGTCCAGGTACAGCGGGAATAAATGGTGGAGTGATATTAGAGGTGAAAGGATTAGATGGTTGAGTTTCAGAGGGTAAGGTTGTTGTTTGTTGTGGTGGAAGTGAAGTTTGGAGGGGTGAGGTTACTTCAGATTGTCTTGTGGGTTGTGGAGCGAAATTTTTAGCATAAATTTCAGCTATTGTTGGGGAGTTTGGGTCAGAGTGTTCTTGGTCAGAGGACTCTTGTTCAGAGAACTCTTGGTCAGAAGAAGGGGAAAGGTAAGGGGGTGATTCATATTCAGAGGATGAGGAAGAGCTGTGGTGATATAGTTGATTAGGGTCAGAGGTTGTTGTGAAATTACGAGCAATTTTTAGAACAGGTGGAGGTTGAGAGGTTCTGATGGTTGAAGGAGGGATTTCAGAGGTTGTAAATGTGGGAGGTGTTGGGAGAGGAGTAGAAGAGGCCATCATAGGTATTACAGAAGTAACAAGAGGAATAGACTTACCAGAAGAAGAGATTTTCAGAGGAGCTTTGGTTCCAGAAGATTCTCCAAGTCTGGGTTTCTTTGCCTTCCTTGCTTCCTCAGCTATCTTCTTCTCAGAAAGACCTCTTTTGTATCTGACCAAATCTTCTACAGAGTCCAGACAGTCTTCAAGGCGGAAATCAGAAATATCAATGCCTTCATCCAGACGATCCTGAAGGTAGATAGCAATGGCATCTCTGGGTTCATTCTTGAAGAACCTTTCAAGGCCATGAGGCATCTTCCTCTGATCTTTCAGAGCTTCCCAGGTCACATCCATAGTGGGCTTGACTCTAATGTCTTTGATGATTCCCATGCTCCTCAGGTTTTTGGCATTCAGAGGCTTTCCAACGTCAATTGCCAGATCATCCATACATCTGGTCTTCTCCAGAGCATCTACCAAGCCATGCTCAATGAAGACATCAGAGAGCAATCTTCCCAGAGGAATGTAGGATCTGGGCTTCATATTATTCCTCGTTTCTCTAACTGAATCCCTCAGATATCTGAAGAGGAGAACAGGGAGGTTGATCTGGATACCCTTCTGAATACAGTAAAGGATGCATTTCTGATCAGCATTTATGTAATCTGAAGAGTTGGAGGCTGGACGATGATGGATTGTTCCCAGAATAATCTTCAGCCAAACTCGGAGGTTCTGATAAAGCTCCTTGTTCTTAGAGGGATTTCCCTCAGTGTTTGCTTTGAAGATTGTAGGGTTAATGACTTCTGTGATGCGCTTGGACCTTGGAGGAATATTGTAAATCCTTTTACCTCCAGCTTTCTCCATGTTTAGCAAGGAAGCAATTGATGCTTCAGTGATGACAATCTTCACACCCAGAACAAACGAGACAATGAACTGGTCATCAGCATCTGCACATCTCCAGAACTCCTTCACCAGAAGAGGATAGATTGGACCATACAATCTGTTGAAGTAGTTTTCCCAACCTTGCTTGCGAAGATCTTCAGTGAGATCAACGCCATTTCTTCTTAAATTCTCAAAATCTACCAGCGATTCACACAGTACATCTAAATCTTCAAAGGGAGTTGAAAGGTTTATGTGTTGTTCACGTTCAAGAATGTGAGGTTCTTTGTAGACTGGGGTTGTGGTGACGCCTATAACCATGGGTGTTTGAGTGTTTGAGGTTTGGGGATTAGAAGCGGCTTCCATTTGTTGGGAGAAGTTAAAAACTTCTTGCTCTTGAGGATTCATGGAGAAGATTGATGAAGAAATGAAGAACTGAAGGAGTTGCAGAGAAAACTTCGAGAGAGGGTTTAGGGTTTAAGAGTGAGTGAAAGTGATAAGTGTGTGAAATGTGAGAAAAGTGTTTATATACCTAAGTAAAAACACATGCAAAACGACACACATACCAGCGTTAGCACAAAAACCAAAATAGCACGTTTGGGGGAAAAATGATTACAGCTCATTAATGAATGTCTAATCCCAACAGTAAGCACACTGCTCGAGGAGATTTCAAGCGTTCTGACCTTTGATTTCTTTTGACAGCTGTCTAGAAGTTCTAGGGTTAGACGCATGTTCCCCACGTGTTGATGTATCTGATATTCAGGAATACCAAAGGATTTCTGAAGATTTCTAACTCAGATATCTTCTTAACTTGGTAGAAGTATCAGAGTCAGAGGCAGAAGTGTATTTGTTTTTATCAGATTCTCATTTTACATGTTCAGAGCCATATTTTACTCAGGACAATTTTTAATGTTCAGATTTTCTAAGATGAAAAGAAATCTATCTTCAGCTAGAGGCTTAGTAAAGATATCTGCCCATTGATGTTCTGTATCAATGAACTTCAGCGTTACTATCCCTTTCTGAACATAGTCTCTAATAAAATGATGTTTAATTTCTATGTGTTTGGCTCTGGAATGTAAAATAGGATTCTTACTTAAACAAATAGCAGCAGTATTATCACAAAGGATAGGAATGTTACTCTCAAAGATTTGAAGATCTTCTAGCTGATGTTTCATCCAGAGCATCTGAGTTGTGCACAGTGATGCTGAGATATATTCTGCTTCTGCAGTTGATAGAGCGATAGTTGACTGTCTTTTGCTAGCCCAGGAGATTAGATTGTTTCCCAGAAGCTGGCAATTTCCAGATGTGCTTTTTCGTTCTATTCTATCTCCTGCATAATCTGCATCACAATAACCAGAAAGCCTATACTCTGATGTTTTCTCATACATCAGGCCCAGGTTAGGAGTTCCTTTCAGATACTTAAGAATTCTCTTAACAGCTGTTAAATGAGATTCTCTAGGCTCTGATTGGAATCTGGCACAAAGACAGACGCTAAAGAGAATATCAGGACGAGTAGCAGTCAGATAGAGAAGAGAGCCTATCATACCTCGATAGAGCTTCTGACAAACCTTGTTGCTTACCTCTTCCTTTTCCAGAATGCAAGTTGGGTGCATATGAGTCTTTGCAGAGTTGCATTCAGTCATGTCAAACTTCTTCAGAACATCTTTAATGTACTTGCTTTGATGAATGTACGTGACTTCTGGAGTTTGATTGATTTGAATTCCCAGAAAGAACTTTAGTTCTTGCATTAGACTCATTTCAAATTCTGCCTGCATTAGCTTAGAAAATTCTTGGCAAACAGAGATATTAGCAGAACCAAAAATAATATCATCAACATAAATTTGGCATATCATGAGATCATTATTAATGTTTTTACAGAAGAGTGTAGAATCAACTTTCCCTCTGATAAAATTTTGTTCCAGAAGAAAATTGCTCAGACGTTCATACCAAGCTCTGGGGGCTTGTTTTAGTCCATATAAAGATTTTTTAAGTTTGAAAACATGTACTGGAAAGTTTGAATTTTCAAAACCAGGAGGTTGATTAACATACACTTCTTCTGAAATATAACCATTAAGAAATGCACTCTTGACATCCATTTGGTATAATTTGATAGAATGATTAATAGCAAATGATACAAGAAGACGAATAGACTCTAACCTTGCGACTGGAGCAAAAGTTTCATTATAATCAATACCTTCTTGTTGACTATAACCTTGAGCTACCAGTCGTGCTTTGTTTCTGACAACTTCTCCTTTCTCGTTCAGTTTGTTTCTGAAAACCCATCTGGTTCCAATGACATGAGTGCCTCTGGGTTTAGGAACGAGATCCCAGACATCATTCTTGGAGAATTGATCTAACTCTTCTTGCATAGCTGCCACCCAATCATTATCTTGAAGAGCTTCATCACAGGACGTAGGCTCAATCAGAGACACTAGTCCCAGAGGAATATCTTCAGAAGTTCTGAAGGTAGATCTGGTTCTAACAGGTTCATCTTTGTTTCCCAAAATCAAATCTTCAGATACGTTGCTACGACTCTTGACTTTCCTTGGAATTTCTGGAGATTTAATTTCTTCAGAGTCTGGAGTGACAGTTGCTTCTGGAGTTTTCTCAGATTCTACGAGAGTGATTTCCAAATCTGCAAACTTTTCAACTAGCTTTGACTTTTCAGGGTCAAGCTTATCATCAAATCTAACATGAATTGATTCCTCCACAATTTTGGTTTCTGTGTTGTATACTCTATAGCCTTTAGAGCGTTCTGAGTATCCTAACATAATACCTTTCTGTGCTTTGGAATCAAACTTGTTTAGATGTTCTTTAGTATTTAATATAAAACAAATGCATCCAAAAGGATGAAAATATGAAATGTTGGGTTTTCTTCCCTTACACAGTTCATAGGGAGTCTTTTCCAGAATAGGTCTAATAGAGATTCTATTCTGAATGTAACACGCTGTATTTACAGCTTCTGCCCAAAAGTGCTTTGCTACATTTGTTTCATTGATCATGGTTCTGGCCATTTCTTGGAGTGTCCTATTCTTCCTCTCTACAACTCCATTTTGTTGTGGAGTTCTAGGGCAGGAGAAATCATGGGATATTCCATTAGAATCAAATAATTCTTCAAAATCTTTATTTTCAAATTCTCCACCATGATCACTTCTGACTCTAACAATTTTAGAGTCAAATTCTTTTTGCACTTTAGAACAGAAACTGGTGAATACAGAGTGAGACTCACTCTTGTGCCTTAGGAATTTTACCCATGTCCAGCGGCTGTAATCATCAACGATTACAAGTCCATACTTCTTTCCATTGACTGATGCTGTTTTCACAGGACCAAATAAGTCAATGTGAAGAAGCTCCAGAGGCTTGGAGGTAGAAACAACATTTTTCTTTTTAAAAGATGTTTTTGAAAACTTTCCTTTCTGACAAGCTTCACACAGAGCATCTGAAGAAAACTTCAGTTTAGGTAAGCCTCTGACTAACTCAAGTTTAGTTAGCTGAGAAAGTTTTCTCATGCTAATGTGACCTAAGCGTCTATGCCATACCCATTGCTCTTTGTGAACTGACATTAAACATTTAACATTTTGATCTTTTAAATCAGAAAGATTTATTTTATAAATGTTGTTTTTCCTCTTGCCTGTGAAAAGGACAGAGCCATCGTTCTGACTAATGGCTTTACACGTTTTTTGATTAAAGATTACATCATAACCGTTATCACTTAATTGACTTATGGATAACAAGTTATGCATTAATCCTTCTACATAAAGAACATCAGATATAGAGGGAAGAGTACCGTTACCAATAGTTCCGGAGCCTCTGATCCTTCCTTTCTGATCTCCTCCAAAGCCTACGAAGCCAGCGTCTTTAAGTTCCAGGCTTTGGAACATAGACTTTCTTCCCGTCATATGTCGCGAGCATCCAGAGTCCAGGTACCATGACTGGTGTCTGAACTTTGCTGCATAGGATATCTGCAACATAGATAATCTTATCTTTCGGTACCCAGAATCTCTTGGGTCCTTTCAGATTAGTTTTCCCAGAGTTTCTTACAACTTTGGGTCTTCTAGCATTTTTAAATTTGTGTTCTTGTGTGTGTGTGTAGTGGTATGAAAAAGGCGATTTAATTTGGTTACTGGTAGAAGTTTTATCAGAATCAGAATCATACCCAATTCCCCTTTTATTATTCTGACCTACTCCATAAATCATGGATGCCATAATACTCCTATTTATCCCATTCTTCAGAAATTGTTGAAAGGCTTCTTCATATTTATAAATAATTTCATTTGAAGTTTGTGGTGCTTGAGACAACACTTCTTCTAATTCTAAGCTTTTCGTTTTAGCTTCATCTCTTTCTAACGTTAAAGATATGATTGTATCATCTCTTGTTAGAATTGTTGTCTCAAGTTTACTACACTCTTCAGATTTTGCTTTAAGAAGACCTTTAATGTTTTTAACTTTTTGTTTTAATTTCTGAAGAGAGGTAAGAGTTTCTGATAAACATGATTCTAAGTCAGATCTAGAAAGTTCAGAAAATACCTCTTCAGATTCTTCATCTGAGCTGCTGGATGTGGTAGCCATAAGAGCTACGTTGGCCTGTTCATCAGAGTCAGATTCTGATGATTCGGATTCACTATCGTCCCAGGTGGCCATTAATCCCTTCTTTGTTCTGAAGGCATTTTTCTTGAAGCTTTCTTTCTTAGAGTTATCTTTCTTCAGCTTGGGGCATTCATTTCTATAATGACCTGTTTCTTTACATTCAAAACAGGTAATATCTTTATTAGGTTTACCTTTTGAAGTTGACTCTGATCTATCCCCTCTGGGTCTTGATCTTCTGAAGTTGTTGTTGTTCCTTCTTTTCCAGAGTTGCTTAACTCTTCTGGTTAGTAAGGACAGTTCTTCTTCATCATCAGAGTCTTCAGGTTCAGAGTCGTCAGTATCTGCAGTTTCTGCCTGGAGAGCTTTGGTTCTGTCTGACTTCCGTCTTTCAGGTCTGGACTTCAGCGCCACTGACTTGTTCCTTTTCTGAGGCTCATCCTCCTCTAGTTCTATCTCATGGCTTCTGAGAGAACTAACAAGTTCTTCAAGGCTGATATTGTTCAGATCCTTTGATAACTTCAGAGCAGTAACCATTGGTCTCCATTTCTTTGGCAGACTTCTGACTATCTTCTTAACATGATCTGCAGTCGTGTATCCTTTGTCTAGCACTTTAAGACCTGCAATAAGAGTTTGGAATCTGGAAAACATAGCTTCTATAGCTTCGTCATCTTCCATCTTGAAGGCTTCATATTTCTGGATCAACGCCAGAGCCTTCGTCTCCTTGACTTGGGAGTTTCCTTCATGGGTCATCTTCAGAGAGTCAAGTATATCTTTAGCCGTCTCTCTGTTGGTGATCTTTTCGTATTCGTTGTATGATATAGCATTTAGAAGTATTGTTCTGGCCTTGTGATGATTTTTGAACTCACGTTTCTGATCTTCTGACATTTTGCTTCTGGGAACTTCAGCTCCATTTAAGGTTGGAGGTTTGTATCCATCTGTGACAATGTCCCAGAGGTCAGCATCATAACCCAGAAAGAAACTTTCGATTCTATCTTTCCAGTAATCAAACTTTTCTCCATCAAAAACAGGAGGCTTGGCATTGTAAGAATCTTTCTCATTTGAGTGGGCCATTTGTTTTTCTCGCACTGGATCTCTCTACACGGTTAAGTGTTTGATTTGAAAATCAATAACAGAGCCGGAGCTCTGATACCAATTGAAGGTGAGAAAAACAAGAAAGGGGGGGTTTGAATTGTTTGAAAAATAAGCGCTTTTGCAAAATGAAATCACACAATGATTTTATACTGGTTCGCTTATAACACAAAGCTACTCCAGTCCACCCGGCCAAGGTGATTTCGCCTTCAACAAGGACTTAATCCACTAATCTTGAAAGATTACAAACAACCTCTAAGAGAGAAGAAAATCTCTTAGTCCTCTCAAGTCTACAGACTACAAAGAGTCACTTGAGGAAATCAAATAAAAATAAGATACAAGATGTGTAATCTAGAGTGCTTCTAAGAAAGCAAATATTACAAACTTAAGAACAAATTTTTCACTTGATAAGCAAAAGCTTAGTGAAATTCTTTGAAGAACAAAGATGTTTTTCTTGAGCGTGATATAATTTCAGTATAGTTTTGGCTAGTGATTTCTTGTTCTTACTGAATGAGATTTCTTCTCTATTTATAGGAGTTGAAGTAGAGTTGAAGTAGAGTTGAATCTGTTGGATATAAAGATGTAGTTACGCCATTCCATAAATAGCTTCTGCAGTAGACTTTTTCTCTTAGAAGTGACTACTTACCACAATTAGTATCTTCTCTCTTGGAAGTGGAGATTAACGTCTCTTTCTAATTGAGGAAATCCATTTGCAGAACTTTAACTTGACTTAAACGTTACTTCATCATGATTAACAATTCTGATTAGAGTCTTTGTGTATCTGGAGAAATCTGGCTTCTGATGTTATCTCTTGAAAGTTCAGATGGCGCTGATAACTTCAGAATTTACAGAGGGCATTTGTTCAGAGTCAGAGCTTCTAGACTTTACTTCATGTTCAGATGCTTCTGATACTTTGTAGTTTTGTCCAGAGTCAGAGCTTCTTGAAAGAGATTCTACTTTAGATGCTTCTGATACTTGAGATTTTGCATCTGATCTTGTATTGCATCTGATGACATCATCAGATTTGTTTCTTCTTTCTTTAGAACCCTGCACACTTAGAAACTTTTCGTTAGGGTGCCATTTTTGGTTTCATCCTTTGTTATCATCAAAATCATGGAGTCTGTTGTAGAACACTTTTTGTTCTTACATTTTCTCCCCCTACCACTACCAGCTTCTTATTCTTCACAAATTTCAGTTTCTGGTGTAGGGTGGATGTCACGGCGCCCGCCTCGTGAATCCATCGTCTGCCTAAGAGACAACTATACGATGGGTGAATGTCCATAACCTGAAGGTAATTTGGAAATCACTCGGTCCAATTTTGATTGGGAGATCAACTTCTCCAATCACCATTTTACACGACCCATCGAAAGCCTTCACAACGATTCCACTCTGCCTCATGGGAGGCCCTTGAAATGACAGTTTCGAAAGAGTGGTTTTTGGCAATACGTTTAGTGATGACCCAGTGTCCACCAGCACATTGGACATGGCGTCGTCTTTACAATTCATAGAAATGTGTAAAGCCAAGTTGTGGTCTCTTCTCTCCTCAGGGAGATCAGAGTCACAGAAACTCAAATTGTTACAAGCGGTAATGTTTGCAACAATGCTATTGAATTGTTCTATTGTGACATCATGATCTACATATGCCACATCCAATACCTTCTGCAGTGCTTCTCTATGTGGTTCTGAATTTAAGAGCAAAGATAACACCGATATTTTGGATGGCGTTTGTAGAAGCTGGTCTACAACATTGTACTCACTTCTCTTGATGAGCCTCAGCATCTCATCACAGTCTTCTTTCACATTGTCGCTCGGGCCAACAGAAGTAGGAGTTATCAATGTAGAGGAGGGCTTAACAACAGGTGCCGGATTCGGGGTGCTCACAGTATTCCCAATCGGGCGTTCAACAAAACCAGCATTAGCCTGAGGCTTGGGAGGTGCTGAAAACACACGACCGCTGCGGGTCAAACCACTTACATCCGCAATGCTAACAACAGAGGAGGATGGTAAGGACACTTCTTTCCCATATTTTACAGCAACAACGTTGTAACGAAAGGGAATTGCTTTCTCGGAAGAGTTCGGTATCGGACCCGGATGCTTAATAATAAGATCAAGAGAAGCCTTCTGCTTGCTACCATCATACTTGATGATAACAGGCTCGGGCATCCAGAAAATTGGGGAAATTATGTTGACCTTAGGCTCATCTTCGTCAATATTCCTATTCTGAAGAATCTCAATGACTCCTTCGTCTAGCATTTCCTGAATATCCTTGCGCACCTGGCGACAACCCAATCGGTTAACAGAGCATACTCGGCATCTATCATGGTCGTGCTCATAATGACTGTAATCACATAGCAAACGATGCATCTCGACAAGAGACTGTCGAATATGACTGACATATTTGACTTTGTACTTGCCAGGGCAGCCCTGGACCATGTTGACAGATTTCCCATGCTCGGGCAATGGGTTCTTCTTCACATTAGGACCTACGTCCTCAAAACACAAAATTCCACACCTCACAAGGTCTTGAACCTTGGTCTTCAAAGGGTAACAATTCTCCACGTCGTGGCCGGGAGCACCAGAATGATAAACACAATGTAATTCAGGCTTATACCACCACTGGGGGTTAGCAGGTATAGCCGGTGGGTCTCTCGGAGTAATCAACTTCCTCTCTAACAAAGAGGGATATAATTCTGCATACGTCATTGGAATAGGATCGAAAGTGACCCTTTTCCTCTCGTAACTCGTGCTGGTTTGATTATTGTTTCGAGGCTGGTAGGCCTGCTGCTGCGGACGGTGCTGTTGTTGCTGATATTGCGGATGTGGTTGCTGATTATTGCTATGTTGCTGATACTGTTGATTGTCTATAAAAACAGGTGCTGTATCAGCCACCTGGTGCTGGTTACCGGCGGGACGCACGGTCTTCCTCCTCACTGAGGGTCTTCTTGGTTTCACATGGGAAGTCACGGCATGTGCCTCTCCATCTTTCTTTTTCGCAAACGCCCCATAAAGTTTGGCAGAAGAGCCTTCATCTCTGGTTAGACGTCCTTCTCTAACCCCTTCTTCTAAACGCATCCCCATATTCACCATCTCGGTGAAATCAGAAGGAGCGCTAGAAATCATCCGCTCATAATAGAATGAACTCAAGGTCTTCACAAAGATCTTGGTCATTTCCTTCTCTTCCAGCGGAGGCATAATCTGTGCTGCCAACTCTCGCCACCTCTGGGCATACTCTTTGAATGTTTCCTTGTCAAGATCGTTGAAGGATCGGATGTTTGCGCTGTCTAAAGCCATATACCAACGCAGGGCGGCACCGGACAGACTGTCCTGAAAGTAGTGGATGAGTAATTGATCATTGTCGGTCTGAGTTGACATCTTCCTGGCATACATGACCAGGTGGCTGAGAGGACAAGTATTTCCCTTTTATTTTTCAAAGTCAGGGACCTTGAATTTCACAGGGATCTTCACATTGGGAACGAAGAAAAGTTTGGCAGCAGACTTGCCGAAAAGATCCTTTCCTCTGAGAGTTTTCAATTCCTTGCGAAGCTCAAGAAATTGATCGTTCATAGCGTCCATCTTCTCATAGACATCTGGGCCTTCAGATGGCTCAGAATGATAGATGGTGTCGTCTACCCTGGGCAAAGTATGCACGACAGGAGGAGGAACAACAAGGACCGGGCTAGATGCCGGCATGGAAGCAAAAGTTGGAGCAGGACCCTCAGGCATAAAATTGGGAGGCATCCCCCACGGGAATCCGGCTGGCATGGATGATGGAGCAAAGTGTGCACTGGATGCAGGCACAGTTGAGGAGGCAATCTCAGAGATGACTGTCCTCTGGGGAGGAGTTGAAGGCGTCGGAGAAGATTGGCTCTGGGAAGCCAAGAATGATTCCATCAAAGCACTTAATTTGGCCACTTCCTCTTTCAGCTCACGCTTCTCTTGTTCTAGGTGATCCATCAAGCTCGAAATGTTGGCTCTGGTGTAGTACCGGTGAGTCAGCTTGTCTTCAAAATAAATGAAGAACACAGAGTTAGACCACAGGACAAGAAGCCGGGAACAAAACTTGCTTATGCCCATGATGCATGCAATGCTCGTGCATATGATTTTTCTTTTATTTTTCAAAGGAACTTTTAGGGTTCTATTCACAAATTTTGGAAATATTAAACATTTATCACATAATATCGGGGAAAAGAAGTACATCATTGTCAATTGTATACAAGAGAAAAGGAAAATAACCATCCTATGGATCCCTAGAAACAATCATCTAAAGTTTGGGACACAGGAAGATAAGATGCACGAAGCCTCTTCACCTCTCTCTCGTAGGCTGCCTCCATATCCGCCTTCTCCTTGGCGAGTCGATCATATTTCCTCTTCCAAAACTTGGAAGACTGAGGAAGTAGAGAAGTCCATGCATCATCAAGATCATCAATAACCTGATGTTCAAGAAACTCTATTAAAGCATCCTTCTCCTTAATCTGCTGAAGCAACTCTTCTCGTTCACGGATCCAAGCACGTGAACGGTCTTCGTCTCTCAACTCCTCTACTCCTTGGTTAGGGAGGGTTGAAGGCCCAGCCATAACCAAAGGTGTAGGTCTCGGATACTCGTAAGGCATGAGATACTCAGAAGCTCTCTTCCTAACCCAAGCAGTGTACGGCTCCAAAGCGATGCAATTCTTAGGACCCAACTCTCTCCTTCCTTTCCTATGAATCTTGCGCCAAGCGCGGACCATTCTGCCCTTCAAGTTTTGGGGATCTTTACCCTCCTGAAAGAACACACCCTCTAACAGAATGTTATTAGGTTTATCCTTTAGAGGGAACCCAAGCTGACGACGTGCTAAAACAGGGTTGTAGTTAATCCCACCACATGTACCAAGAAGAGGTACATTGGAGAATTCACCACAAGAGTCGATAATCTGCACACCATCATACACATGGTTGTACCAAGAGATATCATCATTAGTGAGAGACATAATTCTCGTGGACCACCGTAGACATCCCTTGTTCTCCTTGAAAGCGACCGTTTGCGGTAAGTGAGAAATAAACCACTTATACAACAGAGGCAAACAACACACAATGGCGCCACCACCCTTTGCATTCCTCATATGCAAAGAGAAATAGGTATCACCCAACAGAGTCGAAACGGGATTAAGAGTAGAAAAGATCCTAATAGCGTTCACATCCACAAACTTGTCGAAGTTGGGGAACAATACAAATCCATAGATGAGAAGTACGAATATGGCTTCAAAGGCATCCTCACTCATAACCTTCCCATACACAGTAGCTTGAGCAATGAGGAACTCAGAAGGGAGACCTTGAATTCCACCTTTGGTAGTCATATGAGCACCAACCAGAGATTCATCTATGTGTAACTTGTCAGCTATCTCTTGAGAAGTAGGAATACTCTCCAAGCCACTGAACGACAACTGGTCTAGAATAGGTATACCCACAAGATAGGCATACTCCTCAAGGGTAGGCAAAATCTGGAAATCCAGAATAGTGAAGCAACGGTACAAGGGATCATAAAACTGCACCAATACACTTATCAACCCTTCGTCCACCTGAGTAGTCAGAAAAGGAAGAAGCTTCCCAAAACGAGCTTTGAAGCCCAAAGGATCCAATACATAGGATGTCAGATTCCTTAACTCTTTCAATTCGGTTGTCTGAAGTTGTACTTCTTTGTATTCCTTCTTTGTGTTTCCATGTCTGAAAATTTTGCAAATAAACCCCTTAAGTTCCTTGAAAATTTTCTTCATTATTGATGATATGGATGCAAATGAGTGCATGAATGCATGAATGCAACAATCACACTCAAGGATCAAGCAAAGCACACCAAACAAAGGTCATGGGATGGATCATGTTATCCTTAATATCAATCATCTATTTTGGTGGATTATGGTTTACACCTTATCAACACCCAAGTTCCATTGATATTAAGAACACATGAACGGATCAACCATGAATCAAGGGTTTGTTGTAAGTCACAAGCATGTAGTTTACGTTAAGAACCACCCCAAAGGGAATGCACTAGGGTTTAAACCTGCCAAACATGTTCTACAAGAGGTTCCCATAGTCATCATCCCATCTTTCGGATATTATCGGATAAACGACTACTCGTATTCCAAAATATTCTCAAGCGAGACTCTTATGAGTGTAGTATCGCGTAACAATCGTATCAAATCCTACACTTGAATGGATTTCGCACTACATCCTAAAAATAGGCCAAGATGGGCTTGGTAAACTAAGGTCCTTGGCTTCTAAGGTCTATATTGGAAAGAGTAATGTCTAACCACAACTTACTTGGGTGACATTATTGATCCCATCATGACCTCCACCAAGTGAATGGGCTTGCAAGTCACCTTGCTAAGGAATAACTCCACACAAGTCAACAAGACTACGCCATTCTCCTATCCTAAATGCACTCGAGTCCGGGTATAGAACTCATCTCACAAAGATCACCAAGCATACAAGGAATTAATATCAAGCAATTCAACCATTACATACAATACAGTAATCCAAAATTGCACAAAAATATGTCATAAGACAATACAATACAACAAGCATGAAAAGTTGGCAAAACCCACTAGGCAAATTGCTTCCCCAGCAGAGTCGCCACTTTTCTGTAGTGGGGTATTCGTTACCATTAGAGATATTGACTAAATCCAAGGTAAATCATACAAGTCGAGTCGCCACCGCACTTCTATTTATCCAAAGGAATGGTTAGAAAGCGAACAAAAAACCTAATAGTTTTAACAAAAACTGGTAAAAGAGAACAGAGATCTGGGTAAGGGGGTTGGTTATGAAATGGGAAGGTGTTAGGCACCCAAAACATCCTAGGTACTCCTAGGGAGCCCTTTTCACACTTGTTGTAAAGGTTGTTGTTTTTGTGAAATTTTTGTTTGTGCAAACATGATTGAAGAGATGAGAGGAGAACGTACAAGTTATTTACATTTTGTGTTTGGATGGATAAACCCATTGCCTACGTACCATCTTAAAAAAGATTAGGATCAAAACCTCGTAGTTCTGGGTAAAAAACTCAAAACAAGTTGGTGAATTGATTGGTCCAAAAGCCTTAAGGTCTTTTGTTATCAAAGGGAGAAAACTCAACCAAACCACAAATCCACCATGTGAGGATAGCTTCAACATGCTAGTGAGGGGTTAACCCTATAATAAGCATGGAAGACTCATTGTCCATCACTAAGGATATAGGTGAGTATTACATCTACCACAAAGATAACTCAAACCTAATAGCTAAAGGTTATGGAAAATTTGATTAAGAAAGTGGCCATTGGAACCACAAAAGACATTTAAATGGGTTATACTTACCAATTAAAAGTATGTACAAAAATGGTCAAAGTTGACTTAAGGATTCATTTCAAAATAAGTATTGTAAAAAGAAAGTTTGAAAATCAAAAGCATAAGGCTTAGGTTTCTAAGGTTTGAAAATAATAGTTAAATGTTTGCACAATAGGTTTTGGCTTGGGTTAGAATGGAGAGAAGAAGAGGAATGGCTAAGTCCTAAGTAAAACAAAGAGAGAAGGGATGAAGAATCAAAACCACAATGGAGTCCCTCTCTTGAGATCATATTGATGATCCAAGTAGCTCCCATCCTTTGGAATAAGCAACCACAAAGCATAAGCAATCAAACAAGTCTCTTAAAAGATCCTCAATGTATCTTGTATCTTCCACTTGGATGTCAATGGCAATGGTCCTCCAATTAAGCTCAAATGGAGACTCCTAGCACAAAAACACACACATCAAAAGTTCCATGAATGTAAAACAAGAATGGACAAAACTGAGTTTAGAGATTTGGTCCTTCTAATCCATCTTCTTCATTAAGATCCATTTACTCCAATTTTTCATAAGGAAAGGTCCTAGAATCTAAGTCCAATTCTCCATTTCTTTGCATAGGGAAAGTCCTAGAAACTAAGTCCATTTCTTTACATTTTGGTCCACAACAATCAAAACAAAAACACAAGCACAATAATATATACACAATTATGTGCTTAAGTGAGCAAAAGGTAAATGGCATTAACATAAACATGTGCTCAAATGAGCAAAGAGAAAAGCAAATGGATAATATGTACAAGAATAGTAAATTGCATAAAAGTAAAGTGCATAAAGTAAATGTTAATTGTCAATGGTTAGTGTTAGTAGTTAGTGTGCCATAAGACAAATTTAGCGCTATGTTAAGCAATCGTAATTGGACTTATGTAAAAGTCACAACTATCTGAGGCCGGTCAATAATAATGTAGGCAACAAACACAAGTTAGGAGTCTTGATTAGTGAACCAAGTCCCAACAACTTGCCATGCCAAAAAGAAAATGAGAATTGATCTTGTATTGGTTTAAGCCTTTGCATGATTTAGAAGACAACCTATCCTTAATGCAAAGTCATTCACTTGATCAATTGATCAAGATGAATTAGATTTGAATCAAGGAAGATTAAATCTCCCTAACCAATGCTAACTTATCAACCTTCAACTCATTGATCAAAAAGAAAATAAGAAGGAGAAGAAGAAGGAGATGGATAAGAGAAATGGAAATGGCAAAATTAAAGTGCATTAAATGAAATACAATGTACCAATCCTCATTTGTTGACCAATAACATTGAAAGTCAAGGTCAAACAATCAAAAACAGAAGTGAGATGAAGATTGGAAATCAAGAAATGAATAAATATTTTTGGCATTTTTTTAATATTTAAAATAAACTTGAATTAAAATAAATGGAAAGGTCAAACTTCAAAATTACTTCAAATCAACCTTGAAAGGTCCAAGTAATTTATCCCAAGTTCAACAAGGTCAAACAAAGTTTGACAAAAAATTTCAGCATTTTTAAAAGTCAGAAACTATTTTTAATCAATTAAAAATGAATAAAAATAACCTAATTGAACTAAAATCTCAAATAAATCTCAAATCAATTTAAAAATTGATGAGAATATTTTTCATAGATCTATCATCATTCAAAGAGGTTGAGAAAATATTTTTGTATTTTTTGAATATCAAAAACTATTTAAAATGAATTAAAAATAACCAGAAAAGAGAAAATTCACAAAAAATATCAAATGACAAAATAAAAAATATTAAAAATCAGAAATAGAAACTAGAAATTATTTGGGAAATAATGCAATTGGTCCCATAATTTTTGGATTAAAAATGAAAGAGATATTGATTTTTGAAATAAAAAGGAATTTAAGAAAATAAAAATAGAAATTAGAAATTGGAAAAACGAGAGCCCTTGGATCTGAGCTCATTAATTGAGCTGGCAGATCCAAGGATCCAGAGGCGCACGCTCACTGTAGTCCACGGCCAATGCAATCACATGGGAAAGAATAAAAAGTCATAACAAGCAATGGTCAGGATTCGATCTGGACATCTCAATCCAATGGTTCAGATTCAAACTGGAGAGAGACGGCCACCGGAGCCACCTTCTTCTCCGGTGAGCATGCGTTTTCCGGCCAAAATTGCAGAGATTCAAAAGGCCACCAAAATGCACGATCCTTATACCAAAATGAAGCTGGGGTGATGTACATCACCCCTGTAACCTTGAATCACACTTAAGATTCCTATAAATGGAGAAATCTGAGGTGGAAGATTCAGGTATGCAAAATGCAGATCAAGGAAAAGCAAAATTGAGGCTACCACTAGCTTGCCTCTCAAGTGAGGACTTCAGAAAACATTTGATCCAAGCAAAAAGGTCCATGGATGATGAGATTCGAAGAAAATACTAGTTGAAGAGTAAGCTTGAATTCTGGGAACTTGAGCTCGATCCTTGCTTGCTTTATCAAAACAGAAGTTCAGTGAGATGAATGATGAAGGTTTAAAAGCATTAGATCTAAGAATTCAACCAGATGAAGCTGAATTTTAGATCTGAAAAAATTTGTGAAAAATGAAATTGCTTCTTTGGTGAGAGGTTGAGTTTTGATTTCTGCAGCAATTCAGGTTGAATCAGGTGTGTGAAATGAATGGAATGAGGTCTCTATTTATAGAGGAAGTGACAAGGAGAATGTGATCAATCCGTGTGCATGGCATGTGGAGCTTCATTGCATGGGCTTGCATGATCATGCACAAGGCCCAAAAACAATTCCAAATGAATTCTGAGCATCAGCCAAATGAAATTGGACGTGTGACTTGCAAGGCAATTGCTTATGTACTAAGATTTCAAGTGAATTCCTCATTTGTACCTAAACATTCATCTCTTCGAAAGTCCCAATGAAAAAATCCAAACATGATCATGTGAGTAATGGTTGAAAAGGTCTTTGTATAAGGAACAAATGTTATGTTGGGCAAAAACTCATTTGAAGTGTGGAAATTTATGAAATTTGAGTTTAAAGTGTGATGTGCAAAACATGTTAATGCAAGGTTTCTAAATTTGGCCAACTTTCAAGGTTTTCAAAACAATCAAAATGGACTTAAATTTTACATCATTTGGATTTTTGATGAAAGAGTTATGGGCACTTGAAGTTGGACTTTTTTGCCTTTCAATGCATTTGGTCAAAAAGGACCTATAATGTCTTGCATTATCACATGTATTTACTTTGAGATTTTGAAATTTTGTTCAACATATCATTTGAAGTAGGCAACTTAAGATTTCCAATGAATTTGATCCCACCTCAAAATCATAAAAAATGAATGAGTTATGTCCTTGGGAAGTTGACTCACAATTAGGGTTTCAGTCAAAATGACCCATAACGTATTGGAATGACAGATGGCCTTCCAAGCTTCAAATAAATTTTTTATGAACATGAACGTTGTTCATATTGTCCTTAAGAACATTTGTGCTTTTGGAACCATCTACATTTGACCAACACATAAAAATTTAGGTCTCAGTACATTTGAAAATAGTCAGATGAATTGACTGATCAACTTCTCAAGTCCATGACTCATATCTTGATGAATTGATGATTGAGGATACTCAAATAAGTTCAAATATGCATGAAATGATGAATTAAAGAACTTCCCTTGATTGAATTTGATCATGGGCTGAGGTTGCTTCATGAGCAAGGCATTGTGGTGCACAGATGAATTAGGGTTTCTTTGGGGAACCAACCTGAAACCCTTTGACTTGCTTTGATCAAAATGATGAATTGAGGTACCAGGGAGGCATATTTGATGGATGAGAGCTTTGGGAACCATTACCATGCTTGCTATCATCTCCTCTTGACCATGTCTTTGTACTAATGTTCTCCTTGAAACTTTGGACCTTGTGATTGCTCAAGCTACAAAACAAAAGATGTTAGTGACATATTTTTTGTGCTTTTGGTTAGTAAACAAAATGAGAAAAGTAATGATATACAATTCAAGTATGCTTGGTGATCTCACACCACTCACAAGGAGTCCCACCCAAAGGTAAAGGGAATCAAGATGCTTATGATCCTTGTGGCAATGCCAAATGCAATATTATGATGCCATGAGGGATCTTAGGGACAAAATTGGGGTCTTACACTTAGTTTTCTAATGTTTGAAAAGAATGTTAAATGCTTGCACAAAAGTTTTGGCTTGGGTTAGAGTGGAGGGAAGAAGAAGAATGGCTAAAGTCATAATCATACAAGAGATAAGAGATAAGAAACAAGACCACAAATGGAGTTCCTCTCTTGAGATCATATTGATGATCCAAGTAGCTCCCATCCTTTGAAATATGCAAGCATAATGATAGTAAGCTCAAACAACAATCAAACAAGCCTCTTAAGAGATCCTTAATGCATCTTGTATCTTTCACTTTGGATGAACATGTCAATGGTTCTTCAATTTGAGCTCTCATAGAAATCCCTAGCACAAAAGCACACACATCACAATTTTCATGAAGTAAATCAAGAATGGACAAGAGGGAGTTTAGAGGTTTGGTCCTTCTAATCCTTCTTCAACATTAAGGTCCTTTTACTCCAATTTGCATAGGGAAAGTCCTAGAAACTAAGTCCATTTGTCCATTTCTTTGCATTTGGTCCACAACAATCAAAACAAAACACAAACACAATAATATATACACAATTATGTGCTCAAGTGAGCAATAGGCAAATTACATTAACATAAACATGTGCTCAAATGAGCAAAGGAAAAAGCAAATGAATAATATGTACAAGAATAGTAAATTGCATAAATGTAAAGGGCAAGAATTAAATGTTAATAGTCAATGATTAGTGTTAGTAGTTAGTGTGCCATAAGGAAAATTTAGCGCTATGTTAAGCAATCGTAATTGGACTTATGTAGAAGTCACAACTATTTGAGGCCAGTCAATAATAATGTAGGCAACAACACAAGTTAGAAGTCTTGATTAGTGAACCAAGTTCCAACAACTTGCCATGCCAAAAAGAAGATGAGAAATGATCTTGTATTGGTTTAAGTCCTTTGCATGATTTAAGAAGCAATCTATCCTTAATGCAAAGCCATTCACTTGATCAATTGATCAAGATGAATTAGATTTGAATAAAGGAAGATTAAACCTCCCTAATCAATGCTAACTTATCAACCTTTAACTCATTGATCAAAAAAAGAAAAGAAGAAGAAGAAGAAGAAAAAGAAGAAGAAGAAGAAGAAGAATGGAAATGAAGAAAATAAAGTGCATTAAAAGAAAATGGAATGTACCAATCCACAACTGTTGACCAAAGATAGGGAAGATCAAGGTCAAACCATAAAAGAAAGAAGTGAGATGAAGATTGGAGGTCAAGAAATAAACAAAATATTTTTTGCATTTTAAATATTTGAAAATAAACTTGAATTAAAATATTAAAGAAAGGTCAAACTTCAAATTCACTTCAAATCAACTTTGATAAGTCCAATTGAATTATCCCAAGTCCAACAAGGTCAAACAAAGTTTGACAAAAAATTTCAGCATTTTTAAAAGTCAGAAACTAATTTTAATCAATCAAAAATGAAGAAAAATAACTTAATTGAACTAAAATCTCAAATAAATCTCAAATAAATTAATAAATTCATGAGAATATTTTTCATAGATCCATCATCATTCAAAGAGGTTAGAAAAATATTTTTGTATTTTTTGAATATAAAAAATTATTTAAAATGAATTAAAAATGACCAGAAAAGAGAAAATTATTAAAAAATAGCAAATTATGAAATAAAAAATATTAAAAAACATTTTTAGAAACTAGAAATTAAAAGAGAAATAATGCAATTGGTCCCATATTTTTTGGACCAATAATAAAAGAGATATGGATTTTAGAAATAAAATGGAACTAAAAGAAATAAAGAAAATAAAATCAAAAAATAAGAAAATACGAAAAAAGGAGAGGCGTTGGATCCAGTCTCATTAATTGAGCTGGCAAATCACACGGCCTCTGAGCGCGCTCCCACCATGGTCCTTAGTCAAATGAATCACATGGCGCATTATCAAAAGTCATAACAATGGACTGCTGGGATTAAATGTGGAAAAGGCATCGTGTGGCTCAGATTGAATCTGGCAATGAGACGGTGACCAGCGCCACCGTCTTCTCTGGTGAGCTCCGGAGAGGGCCCAATGAATTTTGTATTGCATGGGCTTGTGTGATCATGTAGAAGGCCCAACGAAGGCTGAAACAACCTGCTGAGTTCATGTGAAATGAAAATGCACGTGTATATTAAGTGTAATCAGCTCATGCATGGCAATCGAATTGTATTTCACAAAATGCACTTAATCCTTCATGTCTTCGAAAATGGTGCTTCCAAACTCCAAATGCTACCTTATGAGTAATGGTTAGAAAGCTTGTTGCATAAGGAACAAATGATATGTTGATCAAAACTCCAATTGGGCCTTGGAAATTAGTGAATTTTGAGCTTAAAGTGTAGGGTGCAAAACATGCATAAGTGAAGTTTCCAAATTTGGCCAATGTTCAAGCCCTTCTGTCTCAAAGATGCAAGCTCCAAATGATAACATCTTCAACCTGAAAGTTGTAGATCGTTTCAAGGCAATCAATTTAGACTTAAATTTTGCATCATTTGGAGTTTTAATGAAGAAGTTATGGGCACTTGAAGTTGGACTTTTTTACATTTCAATGCATTTAGCCCAAAGTGACCTATAATGTTTTGCATTATCACATGTATTTATTTTGCGATTTTGCAATTTTTCTCAACATAACATTTGACGTAGACACAATAGGATTTCCAATGAATTTGGTCCCACCTCAAAATCATAAAAAATGAATGAGTTATGTTCTTGGGAAGTTGACCAAAAATTAGGGTTTCAGTCAAAATGACCTATAATGTCTTGGAATGGATGATGATCTTCCAAGCTTCAAATCCAATTTTGATGAACATGAAAGTTGTTCATATTGTCCATAAGAACATTTTTTCTCTTGGGGCTATCTCCATTTGACCAACACATAAAAAGTTAGGTCTCATTGTATTTCAACATAGTTAGATGAATTGACTGATCAACTTCTCAAGTCCACAACTCATACCTTGATGAATTGATGATTGAGGATACTCAAATAAGTTCAAATATGCATGAAATGATGAACTAAATAACTTCCCTTGATTTTATTTGACCATGGTTTGAGGTTGCTTCATGAGCAAGGCATGGTTGATGATTAGATGAATTAGGGTTTCCTTGGGAAACAAACCTCAAACCCCTTGACTTTCTTTGATCAAAATGATGAATTGAGATACTTGGGAGGCATATTTGATGGATGAGAGCTTTGGGAACCATTACCATGCTTGTTTTCATCTCCTTTTGACCTTTCATTGCACAAAGGATCTTCTAGAAGTTTTTAGACCTTGTGATTGCTCAAGCTACAAACAAGAAATGTTAGTGACATATTTTTGTGCTTTTGGTTAGTAAATAAAATGAGAAAAGCAATGATATACAATTCAAGCAGGCTTGGTGATCTCAAACCATTCACAAGAGGTCCCACCCAAAGGCAAGTGGAACCAAGATGCTTATGATCCTTGAGGTTTTGCAAATGCAATGTTATGATGCCATGAGGGATCTTAGGGCCAAAATTGGGGTCTTACAAATACCTCAAACTACCAAGCCAAACGTCTTGTGTTTGAAGCATTCAGAATGAGTGTAGGAAAGCTCCAGTCTCATCCCTTCTTTATCGCTTAAGGCTCGTGACGTACGATCATAATCGCCATTTATTGTGTTTTTGAGTTTGATTTGGAAAAAGACCGCTTGACGTTGGATCAAGGGTTTGTTTATTGAATTTGATATGAAAAAGACCGCTTGACGTTGGATCAAGGGTTTGATTATCGATGGTGAAATGATGTGCATCCCTAATGCCTAAGGAGTAGTTAATCAAGCGATAAAAGAAAGCAAGTAAAAGCGTATATCGAAAAGGGGAAGGGGGTACATGTAAAGTACAAGGGAGTGCATAAAATAAAAGGTCTCATTGTCAGGTAGCCCAAGAGAAAGCTGTGTGTGTGCATAGTGTCCTAAACTAGAAAGTACATAAAAGATTACAATTTGTCTTGAATCTTGAATGCTCCGTCCATGTTCGGGTTGAATGATTGTCCAAGGCCTTTTGCAAAGGGTCTTAATGAGTCTCTAAGTTCATTATCCAATGTCCATTACATGCTAAGGGATTTATCTTATTTTTTTTACTTTTTAAGTCTTATCTATTTCTTATGTTGATTTTAAGATGAGATGAGAATGATACAACATGGAATATGAAGCGAAATAAAAGTGAATGAATGACGGAAATTAAATGTTAGAAGCGAAATTGTAAAAGTTAGAAGTTAGAATGCGAAAATTAAAGGTTAGAAGCAAAAATTAAAGAATTAGAAGTTAGGTGTTAAATGTTAGATGTTAGATCAAAGTAGAAATTATATTCAAGAAAACCATTATCCAACTATCAACTCTAAAATATAAATCAATTCTAAAATCAACATTAAATGAAAATTCTAGAATTCAAAATAATTATCAAATAAAATTCTACAATTAAAAACAATTATCAAATTCTAAAATATTAATAAAATAAAATCCTAAATATCAACAAAATATTTCTAGAAATGAATCAAAATTAATTCTAAAATTACAACAATTATCAAGAGTAATTCTACCAGTAAACTACCAATTATCAAATCAATTCTATGATTAAAAATCACTATCCGAATTAACAAACAACAATTAGAAAAATTATTATTCTAGCTATCACACGATTAATCTAATTGACAAAATAAAATCGAATTGACCAAATTAAAGTTCTAATATCCAATTAATTAACAAACAGAAATGGGCCTAAAATCAATTCCCAAGCCCACACAGGAGGGGGGTGCAGCCAGAATATGAAGTGTGGAGGGGAATTAGGGGAGGTTGGGCCTAAAGCCCAAACTGTCCCTCAGGCTGCAACAATGGGAACGTGATTCCCAAACCAAACGTTTCTGCAAAACACGAATGACATATATCTCTCACTCTCAAATGCCGATCGATCGCTCTAATGACTCTACCACGCCGGAGCTCATCACCGGCGACGGAGGAGTCCTCAATCGCCTCACATTCATGCCACCATCTCAACCTCTTATCTAACCTTATCCTCTCCCGATTTCTACCTTGCCTAAACTAGAACAACTGTCCAAGGGTCCTACTTACTCAAATTGAAATCACACGAAGCAAAAAGAGAAATACAGCTTACACGGTGGCAATAAGAATGAAGTAGATCGTATTCGACTTTTCACCTATGCAAACGAAAACCTCATCGGAGAAACGTCGTCCTCGAAATTCCGGCGAAGATGGAGAATCTACGCGGAAATCCTCCGGTGCTCCTTCCGATTCCTCTCTCTTTCTTCCCGCGCGATCTTCTCCTTCTTATGTATTCTTCCTTCGTTGAGTTTGCTCTGTTATCCGTTCAGTGATCTCGGTGGCGTGATTCGTAACAGTCGTTCCGGATTTGTTATTGTTTATGGTGCGGAATCGGTGTGGTTAGCTTCTGAAGAAGAGGTTCGTTATTGGAGGTGGTTATGTAAGATGAGGGTTCAAGAAGCTATTTGGGAGAGAACTCATCGTGAAGAATTTGGTGGTTAAGATCTGAAAAGAGAAGCGGTGTTTTTCTGCGGAATCGATTCTCGCCCTCCAAGAGAAGAAGAAGCCTTCACTTGTGAGTCACTGCGTTTATATAGCAAATTCTCGGCACTTTCAGTTGTTCACTTGGCTTGGATTTTGTTCGGCTGCCATTTGCTTTGAGTGTCGTTGCTTACTAAAGCTGCGTTTTGCTTCGTGTGGCTTGGATGGCATTTGTACGTGCAACCTTGGTGTTGTAACTTACTGCAATTTTTGGATTTTCATTGCATTATCATTGCGTTTACCATTGCGTTTTGCCATAACTTTTGACTTTTTTGAATGGTTTATGCAGCTTCCTCATTATCAAATGTACTTGTTTTGGACTTTGGAAGTATTGCATTAATTGGTTAATTGATAAACTACATGGATTTTGGACATGGGAATGGATTGGATAAATTGGATTTGGGGTTAAAATGAATTGGATAATGAAAGTGGTTAAATGGATAAAAAATGGATTTAGTTTACAATTGGATATGGATTGGGCTTAAAGAAAGAAAGGGCTTAAAATGGATAATACCAAAAAATGAGTGGTTCAATGGGCTTAATGCAAAAATGATCAAATTTCCAAAATCAATTTGACTTTTCAATAATCAACTCGGATCATCCAACTCAACTTGAATTTCCGACATAAATTTGAAAAAGACCGAAATGATTTCTAAAAAGAAAATTTATTTTTCAAGATCACATCTAACCCCGAAATCAACTTAAACTTCAAAAGTTAATTTGAAATTGAAATTAATACGATGTTAGAACTAATCGGAACAATTATTGGCACGACGACGAACTGATGACTGTCATGATAACATGCCATGAACTAATGAGTTCAATTTACACTACTCGTAAATCGTATCAATGCACGAAGGAATACACGAATTTAAGTCACGTACCTCCTTGTGTTGAACCATGCTTATTCAAATAAAATGTATGCGGATGATATGCAAATGTCAGGTTAGCGACTTATAGGGTTATGTGAAGGGTAGGGCGAATTTTGGGGTATGACACCAACTCCTTGGCTTCTTTCCTATGTGCTTTTTTATCAAGTTTACAATGATTTTGTTTTGAGCCTCCACTTAGCCATTAACTTGTGCATAGTAGGGAGTCGACGTCAAGAATTTAATCTCTGTCTCCGCAGTAAATTCCATTACCTTTTTGTCGACAAAGACTGAACCCTGGTCATTTGCTATGGTTTTAGGAGTCCCATATCTACACATGATGTGACTTTTCATGAAGTCAATCACCGTATCTTGGTAGACATTGGTTAAAGGTACCGCCTCGACCCATTTTGTGAAGTAATCAATGCCCACAAGGACATATCTATGGCTTTTAGAGGACGTTGGCTTGATCTCTACTATTATGTCTAGTGCCCATCCTCAAAATGGACATGGCTTGATGATCGAATGTAATTCACTGGTGGGAACATGTTGTATTCTTCCATGCTTTTGGCACTCTTGACACCCTCGAGCAAACTCGATGCAATCTTTCAACATAGTGAGCAAGTATACTCCCTGTCGACACAACAACATTTCATTTTATGGCCTGCTTGGTGAGCTCCACACGATTCGCTGTGAGTGTCAGAAATTTCCAAGTAGGCTTCACTTTCCCTAATGCATTTGAGTAACACCTCTTGTGGAGTCTTATGGAACAACTTGTTTCCAATGATGACTTAACTTAACACCTTGTATTTTGTTTATCTATCATTCTTTTCGGGTTTCTAAGGAATCTCACAATCTCTCTTCTCTAATCATCATTTGCTCTGTTGTCGATGGAAAAAGTTTCAAAAGTTTCACAAAATTCTAGTAACTCCTCTGCCCCCACCAGTTTTGGTGTTGACAACTCTGGTCGGTTGACACTAATTGATACCTGTTTTTATTTCACTTCAATCAAGTTATTTAGTTTTTTCTTATCCACCTTGTAGCCTGAAGCCACCTGGACCAACTCGTTGGCCTCTTGGTTGCGTATTCATGGAACATGTAAAATATTTACCTTTTAAATCGTTTAAGCATCAAATTTTCCTTGACGAAGTATATTAACAGGTTGTCTTTAATACATTTGTATTCATTTGTTAATTGCTTGATTACCAATTTAGAGTCACCTTTGATCTCGAATCTGGTTTCCCCCAAATTTAATAGTATGGTAAGACTTGTAATCAAGGCTTCGTATTCAACCTCAGTATTGGAACAATAACCATTGAGTTTGAACTTATACTTAGTAGGGATTCCTTCTGGGGATATGATGGAAATCCCCACGTCTGTTCCTTTAGAATGGGCGGAACCATTAAAATATAGTTTCCATGTCGGGAACTCGACATAGTTTTGTGTTATTTCCACTACTGCATGATCTACTATGAAATCAACAACAATTTGGTCATTCATGGCCTTTAAAGGCGCATAAGTTAAAGAATATTCGGTAAGGGCTAATGCCCATTTTACAACTCTACTATGTAAAATTGGTTTCGAAAACATGTGCTTAATTATGTCAAATTGTGAATAAACAAACACATCTGAAGAATTTATATAATGCTTGAGTTTAATACGATAAAAGTATAAAGACAAACACAAATTTTCTACCATAGTGTATATAGTCTCAACATGATTCATGATTAGACTTAAATAATAAATGGATCTTTCGACGCCATCGTCGTCTTCTTGG
Organism: Lathyrus oleraceus; assembly: GCF_024323335.1. Lineage (NCBI taxonomy): Eukaryota > Viridiplantae > Streptophyta > Magnoliopsida > Fabales > Fabaceae > Lathyrus > Lathyrus oleraceus. The sequence goes on from NC_066585.1 coordinate 407,072,001, forward strand.
GCTAACATACTCCCAATTGTCGAGACAGATGCAGAAACATACAACTCCATGGCTTTATTCCTCATGGGAGGTAACAACATTGGAGGTTTCGACAAACACCTCTTAATATCATCGAAGGCTTATTGATGTTCTAATCCCCACCTGAAACCTTCTTCTTTCTTTGACCATAATAGTGGTGATAATACTTTTGTATGGCCACTTAGATTTGAAATAAATCTTCTTAGAAAGTTGATTTTACCTAACAAGGACTGTAGTTGTTTCTTGTTAGTCGAAGACTTAGTATTTTTCATGGCTTTCGTCTTGTTTGAGTTTATCTCTATGCCCTTCTTATGGACGACAAATCCAAGAAAGTCCTATGCATGAACACAAAAAACACACTTTATCTAGTTCATTTTAAGCCCATTTTTTCTCATCCTTTCAAACAATCATCGAAGGTGGTCGAGATGACCATGCTTAGATGAAGATTTGATCTCAGCTTTGATCTTCGACATGATTTCAGGTGTGACCCTTTGCGGGGTCTTCTTCACTGGCTTCTTCTCAGGTCTAATCATCAGCTTTAGTTCAACTAGTTCACGGCTGAGCCCATGCATTTCATGATAGTCCCAAGCAAAACAATCTCTGAGTTCTTTCAATACTTTGATCACTTCTACTTTCAGGCGTGGGTCTATTTTGGCACTAATGTATGCCGACCTCTTTGTCGTCCCATCTCCCAAGTGAACCTCTTCAAAAGGATCTTGCGCCTGCATTTTTCTGTTCAAGGTCATTAGGTCCTTCTCGAACCCTAAAGGCTCATCATCATAAATGTAATATAGCCTCCGGATTTCTGAAGCCAGATTGATGTACCCAAGAGCTCTCATGCTTAATGGCTTCGACATCCATTATTTGTTGAGATTCAGCCTCTAAGGCCGCCAATATTATTTTACAGACACATAGGCCAAACTCCAAGCCAATGCATTTGACTCAATCATGATCACCATCAGATTCTGACCATCAGTTATATCCTCTGATAGTTTCGTACTCCTAGGTAAACACATATTAAGGGTGTAGGTTCATCATGAAGCTTACTTCACGCCCTTCAAAATTATACCCTCATCCAACGGGTCTACATAGCAGAATGTTAGCTAGGTTTTTGTCAAAGTTGAGCTTGTCGATGTGATTAGCATCCTCACTGAAGAAACTCTGATCCTCTTAGATGGTTTTGACGACCCAATCAGGTTTCCATATGGTGATCTTATGATGCATCGATAAGGGTACACACCTTATCTCATGCAACCATTCTCTGCCCAATAGCAGATTCTAGTTCACTATAGTCAGCACCACCGTAAATAGTGTTGGCCTTGTGGTGGTTCCCATAACTACGTCAACTTGGATTACCCTTAAGGGTTTGCTTTTCTTGCCCTCATAATTGGTCAATACCATGTTGTTACAGGCCAAATTTGTGGCATATTTTACCTATTTTTACCAAGAAGAATTAGAGCATAACATTAACACACACTCCACAGTCATCCAACACCTTGTTGATCCCCACTCCATTTACCTTAGCCCTTATGTACAAAGGCTTCAGATGTTGTTGCATGGCCATGTCTAGCCTTTCAAAAATGGCAAGGTCTTTGTTCACTTAACCATCATTCATCATTTAATAGCACAAAGGCTTGTGAGTAGCAAGCTCTTCATCGATACCTTTTTCCTTAATTACTTATGCGGTTGTGTCATACTCTAGTGGCAACACAGATATCATGTTACATATGATGTCTAACTCTAGCTCAAACCCTAAATCAAAGTTATCTATCTCCATCTCGATGTCTTCGACTGCCTTGTCTGTTGCATTCTCCTCTTTTATGGGTGACAGAGGAGGAAACAACCTCTTCTTGACTAGCCATCGATTATTTCTGTCCTCATCGACAAATCAAATTCTATCACTTCCGCTGGAACTTCCAGCCTCTCGCGCAACCTTCTTATTTCTCTGGTGCCTCTTCCACTGAGTCTTGGTCATTGGGTTCTTTTCCATATTATAATGGGAGACATAAGAGTATTTTTTTGAGACTTGAGAGTTATCTCGATACAAGACACCAACATCAACATTTACAACTTCCATTTTTCCCCACTAGTTTCTGGCTTTCGAGCAGGGCGTATCGATTCTCTGGGAGACATATCTAGAGTAGGGACATAAGTCTTACTCTAGAACTTAGTTGGGCCTTTCCCTTTGCTAGAGGAAGGTTCCTTAGGTTTGTCCTGTCGGACAAACTTCTTGGCTTGGTAGGGATTAGTCCTCTCCAGCTCTTTAGAAGTTCCTTGTCAAACATGGAGCTGCACCCGGGACACAATATTACATCTGAATCTTTCAACTTGTATCGATTTAGGAAATCGACTAGCTCCTCTTCAACTTTAGGATATCCCTTAGATGTTTGATCCTTGTCGTTTGGTTTGCTATCTTCAGCCCTAACACTAGTGACACTGTCGACGACCATGATATCCACTGGTTCGACAAATAAAGCATAAACTTTTGTTTCATTCTCCTCCTACGGGCATGGCTTATGTTTGTCAACAAACTTGAGTATTCCATCTTTTAAAGCATTAGTGTATCCATAAGTTGAATTTATAAGTTGGATTTATCATAAGTTGAATTTATATGTGTTGATTCTAAGTGTTGGCAGCAATTTTGGTAAAACAAAGAGTGTTCACAAGATGTTATGTGTGATGTCTTAACATGAGATATCCTATGTACCTACTGGAGTTCAAGAACATATGCATGCAGGATTGTTTCAGAATGCCACATACAATGACAAGGCTTCTGATATGGATGTACCTGCTGGAGCTTAAATGAAAGACATGTTCATGCAGGATTGTTTCATATGACATACACAATGTCATGGCATCTGATATGGCTGTACCTGCTGGAAGTTATAAAAGGAATTATTGGATTATGCAGGATTTTTCCAGGATGTCAGACCCGATGTCATGACATCCTATACACAGAACATTCAGTATGAATGTCTGGTGTTTTGTGATTGCACAATTAATGGCAATCTTTGGATGATTGAAGATATGGCTAGCTGGCGCATTCAATCATGGATTACAACCAGATTTACTTATTTTCCAAGGAGATCTATATAGTTGTTATAAAAAGATTTGATTGGAAAATAGATTTAGGGTTTTCAAGATGTCCAAGCCCAGCTGAGAGCTTCTATAAAAAGGGACTTAGAAAACCTGTTTGAACACACAACCAAGACTGAGCGAAATATAGAGAGAGAGCTAGGGTTTGTGTCTGTTTAGTCGTAAGACTTGTAGGTCATTCAAGTCATCCATTGATGATTGAATTGGACTGATTTGTGGCTGTAATTTGTCACTCTAAAGCTGTTAAGCAAGAGTGTGTGTCTACTTGATCAAAGCTGTGAAGCAAGATCAAGTGTGTGTCTTCTTGATCAAAGCTTTGAAGCAAGATCAAGAGTGTGTCGTCTTGATTGAAACTGTGAAGTAAAATCAAGAATGTGTAATTGAAAAGTATTTTCTTTTCACAAGGGATTGTTGTTTAAAATCACTGGTGTGTGATTGTAAGGGAAGTGAGTGGGTTCTCATATCTAAGAGTGCTTAGGTAGAAGTTGCACGGGTAGAGATTAGGTGAGAAAGACTGTAACTTCTTGAAGTGTACGGATAGTCTTTGAACTAATTCTATTTTAGTGAATTTCCTTCCTGGCTTGGTAGCCCCCAGACGTAGGTGAGTTGCACCGAACTGGGTTAACAATTGCTTGTGTTATTTGCTTTACCATTCTGTTTATTTATCCATTGTGTGTTGACAGATATCAGTGTCTGATCACACTAAAATTTACGTATTTTCGACTCCGATTTCGCATGCATTCTAGTTATTTTATTATCGTTTTGTTGTGTTATTACTGTGTTTTCCTTTGTTTTCAGGTTTTTACCTTAATAGGAGCCCCGATCGAGAAAAGGAGCGAAAAAGAGCCAAAAACCTCAAAAATCAGCATTTTGCTCTTATGGTCTACCCAATGGAGGGCGCCACAGTCCAAGCCATGACGTGTCCAATTCAAACTTCCATCAACTCCCACGTTTTCCCACCACTTCCACTAAGGCGCCCCACTTTGTGCTTGTGGCGGGCGCCATGGCCTTGTGGCGGGCGCCACAAGAGGAAAACGGTTTCCTCTATTTTCAAGTTGAAGGGCATCCAAGTAAATTCCATCTTTTTTATTTGCTTATAAATAGAAACGCGAATTCAGTTTTACAATCACCCAAACTTAGAGCAGACAAAGATCCGAACGTTGGAACAAGGCGAAATCAGAAGCAACTTTGTTTCACTTAGGCATATATTCAGTTTTATAAAGTGGTAATCGCTTCGCATTGGAGTGTTACCACAATTGTGTAATTGAGTCTGTGGTAGAGTGTACTCGAGTTTGGAGCACTTTGGAAGGAAGTTAATCCTGCCGCCATTTTCTTTTCCGCATTGCAATTTACTCAGCCCTCCGATTGGAGCAGGTTTTTATTACTCGCCTTTACTTTATTTATTTCCCGCACTCGCTTTACTTTATTTATTTCCCGCACTCGCTTTTACTTTATTTATTTCCCGCACTCGCTTTAAATTATTTACTTTCCGCACTCGCACTACTTTTATTTATTTTAATGCACTTTTACTTTACCATGTCTAGCTAAATTTATAAGGCTAGAATGTAAAGATCGTAATTAAACTAGTAATCCGTACAATTGTTCGTAGAAACACTTAAAGGGCTATTTTAACTTTCAAATTAAGTTTTCCCGCACTTCAATTCCATTGGGTAAGATAGAAAGCCGTCCAACGTCTTTTTAAACTTAATCGTTTTTAACTATTTCAAAAACAGCGAAAGCGCTTTGTCTAGTTCATTAGGAGTTTTTAACATCAAGAAGAAAAGAGATTTTGAAACTATTTTCGGACGCGTTTATAAGTTTAGAGTCTGGTTCGTGAGAACCTCTTTTGGTTAAGAAATCCAGGTTATAATACTTTTCAACTTAGTCAAGATACTATATTTCTTAAAAATAGGTTTACTACTCTAACGCAATGCGCCCCTTTTTATAAGTGACAATAAGAGGGTTTGATTAGGGAGTACAACTCAGTTCTGAAAACGCGAAAGCGACAATTCCTGTTAAATTAGTTCTTTTCAAAGTAGGAAACATTGCCCATAAGTAGTTCCATTAGCAAGTACTTGGATTATCATTTAATTATGTGAATTATATTCGACCCTGTCTTTATTAATTAAATTTATTTTAAAACTTTACTTTTCAATTGCACACTACAAAAACACCTATTTTAATTGCCTTTGATAAACACCATAACAATAGATAACAATAGATTGACACTTGGTCTCTGTGGTTCGATAATCTTTTATATTACTCTGACGCGTTCGTACACTTGCGAACATCAAGATTTACAACGCATCACGTTTTTGGCGCCGTTGTCGGGGATCAATTTCGTCAAATTTCATTTTCCTGTTGTTATATCGTTTAGACTTAGGTTATTTCCCGCCGGTCGATGCGAAGAACTCGCAGCACCGGAAGTTTAAGTTTAGTATACCCTCTGGCGGAACCTGAACGTTACGCTCGCGCACGTTTATTCTTTCATAGAATTAAGAGAGCTATGGTCGAAGATCAAAACCAAAGACCTCTTAAGGACTTCGCTCAACCATCTAACGAAGAACCTAGTTCTAGTATAGTAAACCCAATCATCCCAGCCAATAATTTTGAACTTAAACCGTCCCTGTTGCAACTAGTGCAACAGAGACAATTCGCGGGTCTCGCTACCGAGAACCCAAACCAACATTTAAAAATATTTCTTCAATTAGAAGATACTTTTAAAACCAATGGAGCTTCTCCTGAGGCAATACGTTTAAGATTATTTCCTTTTTCCCTCAGAGATAAAGCTCTATCATGGTTAGATTCCCTTCCACCCAATTCCATTACGACTTGGGATAACCTTAGAAGAGTTTTTCTTGCTAGATATTTTCCCCCGAGTAAGACCGCCGTTCTTCGAAACCATATAACTAGATTTACCCAAAACCAAGGAGAATCGTTGTTCGAAGCTTGGGAGAGATATAAAGAGTTGTTACGAGTATGCCCACATCATGGCTTAGAAAATTGGTTAATCATTCAAACCTTCTATAATGGACTTCATTACAACACAAAGATGACCATCGACGCTGCCGCAGGCGGTGCTCTGATGAACAAACCTTACCCTGAAGCTAGTGCCCTCATCGAAGACATGGCTCAAAACCATCAATCATGGGGAGTCGAACGAGCGACAGTTGAGAAGAAGGAAGCCCAAGGAGGAGTGCATGAACTAAGCTCTATAGACATGATGCAAGCTAAAATGGACGCATTACCCCTTAAGGTCGAGCATATGTGCATAAACCCGAATACTGTAGCCGCAGTTTCGTTGGATTGTGAGATATGTGGAACCCAAGGACACCAATCCGCAGAATGCAGTCTATTAAACGAAACCCACTCCGAGCAAGTGAACTACACCCAAGGGAACCCATATTCGAATACCTATAACCCTGGATGGAGGAATCACCCTAACTTCTCCTATAAAAACAATAACCCTATTCAAAATAATGCACCTCCGAGACCTAGTTATCAAGCCCCTAGATCAAATCAACCTATGCAACATGTACCACCAAAGCCGAGCCTTGAGAAAATTATGGAAAATTTTATCACCGCTCAAACCCAACAAAACAAGGAGTTCATGAACCGAAACATTCATGTTAACGAATTGATTACTCAGTTAGGAACCAAGGTTGACCAAATAGTTACTCATACCAAGATCTCTCAGGTAGCTTTAAACCAAGCCCCTCAGACTACACCTAGAGGACAATTCCCTGGACAACCTCAACAAAATCAGAGAGGACAAGCCAATGCCATTACCCTACGAAGTGGGAACGCTTATGATGAGCCACCAAACCCAAGATTAAGTGAACCCGAAACTTCTACAGAATGTACCAAACCCCCGGACAAAGTAAAGGAACCAGAGGAATCTGAAAAACAAGAAGGTTAAGAGAAAGGAGAAGAACCTAAAGATAAAATTTACGTACCGCCCCCGCCATATAAACCACCTATACCATATCCGCAAAGACTCAAACAAACCCCAATCAATAAACAGTATCAAAAATTTATTAAAGTTATAGAAAAACTTCATGTAGAAATCCCTTTCACAGAAGCCATCACCCAAATACCTTCTTATGCAAAGTTTCTGAAAGACATCCTTACCAACAAACGTAGACTTGACGATCCGAAGCCTTTGGAATGTAATGCAATTTCCGAGGACAAATTAGCAAAGAAAGATAAAGATCCTGGAAATTTCTCCATTCCTTTCCTTTTGGGTAATCATGTCATCGAAAAAGCTTTTCTAGACTTAGGAGCTAGTGTGAGCTTAATGCCTCTAGCAGTTTGTGAGAGATTAAATTTAGGAGAATTACAACCCACTAAGATGTCACTTTAGTTAGCCGATAGATCTATCAAATATCCGATAGGAATTTTAGAAGATGTTCCTGTTAGGATAGGTCAGCTGTTTATCCCTACTGATTTTGTCGTCATGGACATCAAAGAGGACAATGATATACCAATTCTTCTAGGTAGACCATTCTTATCAACTGTAGGAGCCATAATAGATGTCAAGAAAGGAAAGTTGACATTTGAGGTAGGTGACGAAAAAAAAGAATTTATACTTTCGAAAATTCTTATGGCACCTGTGACGGGAGACTCGTGTTATGCCTTAGATATCATTGATGAATGTGTTAGAGAATTAGAACAAAAAGAAATTATTAAGTTACCATCAACCCCCATAAAGGAAGATGATGACTTTAAACAACCTTACATTGATGATAACCTTTACGAATGTTTATCCCTTACTCCAGATCCTATACCATGCCCTAAGAAACCAACCTTAGAACTTAAGGAGCTGCCTAAGAACCTGAGATATGAGTTCCTCGATGAAAAGATGAACCGTCCAGTTATAGTCAGTGCTACCTTGAGCCAAGAGGAAACGAACCAACTTTTAGACGTTTTACGAAGATATCCCTCAGCCTTAGGATATAATATCTCTGACCTGAAAGGTATAAGCCCATCTGTATGCATGCATCGGATCTCGCTCGAAGAAGATTCAAAACCCTCTAGGGAGCATCAGAGAAGAATAAACCCTATAATGAGTGATGTTGTTAAGAAGGAAGTTCTTAAGTTGCTTGAGGCAGGTATAATCTACCAGATCTCAGATAGTAAGTGGGTGAGCCCTGTGCATGTAGTACCTAAAAAGGGAGGCATCACAGTCGTGCAAAATGATAAAGGCGAACATGTAGCAAAACGTTTAGAAGGAGGACGGCGGATGTGTATAGATTATAGAAAATTAAATAAAGCAACTAGGAAGGATCATTTCCCTTTACCATTTATAGACCAGATGTTGGAGCGTCTAGCCAGACACTCTTACTTCTGCTATCTAGATGGATACTATGGATTCTTCCAAATACCTATTCACCCCGAAGATCAAGAAAAAACTACCTTTACATGCCCCTATGGAACTTTTGCCTACAGACGAATGCCTTTCGGCCTCTATAACGCCTCAGCTACTTCCCAACGCTGCATGATGTCAATCTTTGCAGATTACCTAGATGGTATCATGGAAGTGTTTATGGATGATTTCTCGGTTTGTGGATTCGATTTCCACAATTGTCTTCCTAACCTTGAGAAAATCCTGGAGAGATGCGTGGAGGTGAACCTCGTGCTAAATTGGGAAAAATGTCATTTCATGGTGACCGAAGGAATAGTTTTAGGACATATAGTTTCTGAAAAAGGTATAGAGGTAGATAAAGCTAAAATAGACGTTATAGAAAACCTAAAACCACCAAAAACAATCAGAGAAGTCCGAAGCTTTCTTGGACACGCTGGATTCTACCGGCGTTTTATTAAGGACTTCTCCAAAATAACTAAACCGTTAACCGGACTTTTAATGAAAGATGCTGAATTCATTTTTGATGAAAAATGTAATGACGCATTTAATCTTTTAAAGCAAGCATTAATCTCAGCACCCATTATTAAACCTCCCGATTGGTCGGAACCTTTTGAGATAATGTGCGATGCTAGTGATTATGCAGTTGGAGCCGTTCTAGGAAAAAGAAAAGATAAAAAATTACATGCCATTTATTATGCCAGTAGAACCCTAGATGCTGCCCAACTTAATTACGCAACAACCGAAAAAGAATTGCTCGCTGTAGTTTTCGCTATAGACAAATTTAGATCTTATCTAGTAGGAGCAAAAATTATTGTTTACACCGATCATGCTGCCATTCGTTACCTATTAAGTAAAAAAGATGCCAAGCCCAGGTTACTCCGATGGATTCTATTACTACAAGAGTTTGATTTAGATATAAGAGATAAAAAAGGCACTGAAAATGTAGTGGCCGATCACCTTTCTAGGCTAGAACATCTAAAACCTGAACTAATACCCATAAATGATGATTTTGCCTATGATAGACTGATAGCTAAAGTAGAAACCATTGAAGCAAATAACCTAGATCCTTATGAGCACTCCCAAAATTCCTTAGCAATAAGTAACGTACCCTGGTATGCAGATTTCGTTAATTACCTAGCTGCTGATATAGTACCCCCTGATCTTGACTACTACCGCAAGAAGAAATTCTTCCACGATGTGAGAAACTTCTATTGGGACGAACCGCTCCTTTTCAAAAGGGGTAAAGATCGCATCTTTCGCCGTTGCGTCCCAGAAGAAGAAGTAAATAATATTATCGAGCATTGTCATTCTGCACCTTATGGTGGACATGCGAGCACCTCTAAGATATACGCCAAGATTCTTCAAGCTGGCCTATTCTGACCTACCATGTGGCGTGATGTCTATGCTTTCATTGTCAAATGCGACAAATGCCAACGCACTGGAAACATTTCAAGACGTGATGAAATGCCTCTAAGAAACATTCAGGAAGTAGAACTCTTCGACGTATGGGGTATAGATTTCATGGGACCTTTTCCACCATCCTTAGGAAATAGGTATATCTTAGTAGTTGTAGACTATGTGTCTAAGTGGATTGAAGCTATAGCTGCACCCACAAACGACACTAGGGTAGTAATCAAATTATTTAAAAATTATATATTCCCTAGATTTGGAACACCACGTTTAGTCATAAGCGATGGAGGATCACAGTTTATATCGAGAATATTTGACAAACTTTTAAGAAAATATGGAGTTAGGCATAGAGTAGCAACACCATACCATCCACAAACTAGTGGCCAAGTAGAAGTATCTAATAGGGAGATAAAACAGATCCTAGAGAAAACTGTTTCTATTTCTAGGAGAGACTGGTCTCAGAAGCTTCAAGAAGCATTATGGGCCTATAGAACCACTTTCAAAACCCCTATAGGAACTACTCCTTACCAACTAGTTTATGGAAAATCTTGTCACTTACCATTAGAGTTAGAGCATAAGGCCTATTGGGCCATTAAAACTTTGAATTTAGACTACTTAGCCGCTGGAGAAAAGCGTATCCTGGACATTTATAAATTAGAAGAGCTTAGGCAATCTGCCTACGAAAATGCAAGAATATATAAAGAGAGGACAAAAGCCTATCATGACAAAAGAATACTAAAGAAAAACTTCAATATAGGCGATTTTGTTCTCCTTTTCAACACTAGGTTACGACTTTTCCCTGGAAAGCTACGTTCAAGATGGACTGGTCTCTTCGAAGTATCCAAGATTCTGAGATCCGGAGCCGTAGAAATCAAGAACGATACCTGTAGTCCATTCCTTGTAAATGGACAAAGACTTAAGCTCTACGAAGGAGGAGACATTCCAACATACTACTCAAGCCACACCCTGATTGATCCACCAATTACCACTACTACAGGTGTATAAATTCTAACCGTCAAGCTAATGACGTTAAACAAGCGTTGTGTGGGAGGCAGCCCATGGTTTTTCTTTTCATTTTATTTATTTTTTTCGCATTTATTTACATTTATTTTTATTTTTATTTTATTTTATCTTATTTTGCATTGAGACTAAAGTTTCAATGGTTTGTATTTTCAGGATCACTTTCCTAACTTTTACAGGATACAGGGTTTTGATGACATGCATGTCGCCTATAGAGACAATGCTCAGAGGGAGCGCTACATTGCTTTATACCAGCGCCCTATGGCACCCACACGTTACCCTGATCAGCATTGTATGGAGGCACTGGGTATCGAGCCTAGTATCCGATTCCTTAGCCACCAGCTCCACTAGGACGAATTTGCTGATGACTTGAGCAACACATATAGGAACCTGACTTTGGAGTTCCTGAGTTCATTCGACTACGACCCATATTCTGGACCAGATGGGTATGCTGCTTTCAGGCTCTTTGGAGTTGAGTACTCCTTCAGCCAGAAAGAGTTCGGCGACTTATTAGGTTTCCAGACTACTCCTGATGCTATCCCGGAGACACCTTTGGGATATTTATTGGGTAAGGAAGTGGAGAAGTTTTGGAGTGATATATCAGGCGACGGAAGCCAGGATCCATCTACACAGTTATCTTATGTCATACATAACCCAGCCTTCAGATATTTTCAGATGATATTAGCATATTCCTTCTTGGGAAGACAGGATGCAGAGACTCTACTGAGTGAAGAGGAGATCTTCCTATTATTTTGTGCATCCCAGTCTCGCCCAGTAGCATGTGGGAACTTTTTATTGAATAATCTCAGCGGTATCTCTAGATCCACCGAAGGAGTCATCCATGTTGGTGGAATCGTCACACAAATTGTTGTCGCTTTGGGTCTGTCTCGCAAGTTGTTGCATCTTCGGACCTACTGTGGATATACTACCATGGACATCGATTTCTGTTTGACCAGAGGATTGATGAGGAGAGCCTCTTTCCACCCATGTCAGTTCCGATTGCTAGTCGATAGTGAGGCCATCCATTACTTCACATTGCCAGACCCTATGATGACCAGTGTGCATGATCCAGCGAATTGGAGTTATGCTCTAGAGGGCCAAGGAGAGACCGTTGAGGAGCCGAGATCGCCCCTAGTTGCTGAATACACACCTGCGCCACCATCTCCTAGAATCATTGTTATCTCTAATAATCATTCATTGCAGACACCCGACATACGCACCCAGATTGCTGAGTGCCATAGAGAGATTGCAGCGCTTAGACAGGAAGTGGCGGACCTAACTTTACAGATTGGAGTGTCTGATCTCACCCACGCTACTGAAGCCGATTGTCTATATCAGGAGATCGCCGAGCTCAGACAGGAGATCGCCGAGCTCAGACAGGAGATAGCCGTGCTCCGTGAATCCACTCAGGCAGACGACCACCCTAATACCTGATCCCACCATTTCACTTTATTTCTCTTTCATATATTTATCGTATTTGCATTACTCATTTTACATTATCGCATTTGGATACTATATAAACTACCGTACATTAGTATTTCTATTTTTATCTATATATGTTTTATATTTATTTTATTTTGCATTTTAATTTTTTCAGTTATTTATTTATATTTATATTTAATTTCTGTTTTTGTTTTTGTTTCAGTTTCACTTTTTATTTTCGTTTTTACTGTTATAAAATTATGCAAGTCAAAGGAACTAGGAGAATCACAAGACAAATGCTATCCAGACCCCCTCAAAGCCAAAAGACAAGCGAAGCCCAAACCAAAGGACCAAAATCTGGCCCAGCCGGATTTTGCCTTGTGGCGCCCGCCATAGGACCTGTGGCGCCCGCCACAGCGTCTGTAAATGGTCGGGGCAGACCTCTCTTCTTCACCATTTTTTTTGCAACTTACAACCTTCAAAACCTATTTTTTCACCTTGGAAAAAAGCCCTTGAACACACAAAAAGCTCATACTTTCCTAACCATCATACCACACAAATCATTAATCCACTTTCCGTTTTTGATTTCATCCGCCGGATTTTGTAAAAATTCAACCTTTTCACCAACCACTTCATCTTCTTCATCCACATTTCAAGGGCATTCAAATGGAGTTCAACGGATTCGTTCTTCGAGGAGGGAAACCAGGGGAGAGACAAAGAAAAATCATTGAACGGTTGCAAAATCGGGAACTTCTCCCGACGAGGTATGTTGACGAAGATTGTCTATATACTTTAGGCATCTACCATAGCATTTTCCATTTATTAGACTTCTTAGGTTTGCATAATTTCTTTATCAACAAAGAACCCACCTATGAGCGGCTGACAATTGAATTTTTAAGTTCTTTAATTTATGTTGTCCGCCCTAACACTGCTAGCACAGTCGATACTGTTCAATTTAGAATGTTTGCTGTTGAATACCAATTCAGTACCGATGAACTAGCCAGTCTGTTAGGGATCCCTCATGGGGAGGGTGCTATTTATGAGGCCCCTTTGGATTCCGAATGGGCTGTTGAGGTATTTTCCTTCTGGGAGCGTCTATCAAACACTTCCATTAACTCTTTTGAAGGAGTTCTTGCCTCAACCATCCATAACTCGACCATCAGAGTTTTTAGATATCTGTTGGCATGCACTGTTTTTGGTCGGGAGAATCCAAATAAGGTTAACGCTAGAGAGCTTCTATTTTTGCAAGGAAGCCTCACAAATAGGAAAATTAATTCGGTTCCATTCATGCTCGCCCATATGATTTTAAATCTGAATAAGGCGGGACCGATTTCTTTTGGTGGATTAATTACGTCTATTGCTCGGGCACTTAACCTGAACAGTGAGTTGGCTACCCTAAACCCCTTACCTCCTCGCACAATTAATTTAAAATTTCTGAGAGACATGAAATTTTGCCGTTCAAGGAGAGAAGGAGGTTATACACTTATGATTCATGGTGTAGCCATCCCATTTGTTATTCTACCTTGCACTAGACGTACATATATACGTGATGAGAGGAATTGGACCTACGATTTAGATGCTCCACCTGTTTTGGGTCCTCTTCCTTCTAACATTCCTGATGAGGTGGGACCAAACACTGATGATGAATATGATCGGAGAGAGAGATCTCCCGTACCACATGTGTCCCCCCATCATCCTTCACCACCACACACCGCACCATCTTCTTCTTCTGTAGGTACCACTCCTGGCTTCTATATTACAGAGGAGATGTGGCGTGACCACCTGGCTAGAGAGCAAAGGCGTGACAACCTACTCTCTACACTCCAGCAACAAATAACGGGTACTATGAACTTCATGCAAGAATCGCAGCGGAGGACAGACAGGTCCTATGACACTGTTCTACAGTCTCTGCAAGTGATCACCGATACACAAGCCCGTCAACAACAATACAACCAGAGACACATGGCACTAATTGAAGCCACCCAAGGTTCCATTATTGGTAACCTTCGAGTGGTGAGGACCGCTCAGGATGCCCTACAGGCGAGGATGGATTAGAGAGACCGTCGTCGTACCCGTTCCCGTCGTCCACCTCAAGATGGCGAGGGCACTAGTGGTCAGCAGTAGGTTGCCAGGTAACTCTTCCCTTATCTTATTTCGAAACATTGGGGAAAATGTTCGATTTAAGTGTGGGAGGAGCATTTATCGTTTTCCTTTTATTTTCAGTTTATTTGTTGTTTTTAGACTGTTTATTTCCTTTTAGTTGTTTAATTTCCCTTTCAGTTGTTTATTTTGCTTTTTAGTATAATGCATGAGTCTGACGAGTCACTAAATATAGTAGATCCTTAGTACAATCCTACCTCCCCATACCTTTAGCCCCACCAAAAATTTTTTGCAAAAAGAAAATAGTGTTATTTCGAAAGTTTTCAGGTTTTAAGGACATGTTTTGAGTAAGGATGTTATGACTTTGGAGAACTTTGCGAAACATCAGTATCTGTTTTAGCACCATAGACTTTGTAAATATAGGAATCATTCCCGAAACCCCATATACCATGGCCTTAATCATCATTTCCGTATAAGTCCTTAGTAGTTTATCTCAGCAGTCAGCTCCGGCCTACGCATCCTCTACGTAGGGGACCGATGCAAATAAGTGAATGATCCAGGAAAACAAAAAAATAAAAGAAAGCAAAAAGACAACTCCGGTATAGGTGACCCTCACAAAGTCATTTAAACCAAAGAATTGTAAAAAATTGCTAGAAAAAGAAAAAGAAAAAGAAAAAGAAACGCAGTACTCACTGTTAGTTGGTTCAGAAGTATCTGGCACCGAACTCGGTAGGGCGGATTACGATCCGATCCCCCACAACTACAGTTGGATCCAGAAAAGGATTTATACATATTTATGTGCCAGAAATCCCATGCTCTGATCATAATCACTAACAGGCCACTCTACTATGAAGTATGTACGGATAACGGGCTTAATGTGATTGCGCCTGAATGAAAAGGACGCAAAAGAGATGAAGAGGCAGGCCTAGGTATTGTGGGATAATATGGGTTGGTTAATATAGGAATGAAGTTTATATCCGTATTTGCGGATTAGTGCCATCATGATACCCTTAGTTCACTCAGTTAGTACCTATCACTGCATGCCGACTTGAACTTAGAATTTTTACCTGAAGCACTCATTTTCACAAATTTTCTTTTATAAGCTTTTCAATGTTTTGCTTGAGGACAAGCAAAGGTTTAAGTGTGGGAGAGTTTGATCACACTAAAATTTACGTATTTTCGACTCCGATTTCGCATGCATTCTAGTTATTTTATTATCGTTTTGTTGTGTTATTACTGTGTTTTCCTTTATTTTCAGGTTTTTACCTTAATAGGAGCCCCGATCGAGAAAAGGAGCGAAAAAGAGCCAAAAACCCTAAAAATCAGCATTTTGCTCTTTTTATTATCGACTTGAATGTCTGGGTGCACCCTGTAGTCACTAAAGAAGGAGAACCCATTACTGAGAAGAAGCCTGAAGAACAATGGTCCAAGGAGGAGGATGATCTTGCTCTTGGAAACTCTAAAGCCTTGAATGCAATATTCAATGGGGTAGACAAGAATATTTTCAGGCTGGTAAATAACTGTGAAGTGGCCAAAGATGCTTGGGACATTCTCAAGACCACTCATGAAGGCACCTCTAGGGTAAAGATGTCTAGACTTCAGCTGCTCACCTCCAAGTTTGAAAAACTAAGGATGAAAGAAGATGAAAATATTCATGAATTCTACATGAGTATCCTTAAAATTGCCAATGCCTCTGGAGCCTTGGGTGAGAAGATGTTAGATGAAAAACTGGTAAGAAAAATACTTAGGTCACTTCCTAAGAGATTTGCAATGAAGGTGACTACCATAGAAGAATCTCAAGACATCTCCAACATGAGGGTAGATGAGCTAATTGGATCCCTCCAAACCTTTGAGATGGGATTGAATGATGGAACTGAAAAGAAAACCAAGAGCATTGCCTTCATATCCAACATAGAAGAGGAAAACAATCAAGATATGGAGAAAGAATGGGCCAATGAAGTTGCAATGCTAGGAAGACAGTTTAACAGATTGTTAAAGAAAATGGACGAAAGATCCAAGACAAATGTCAAGAACATCTCATCTGACATCAGCAATGGAAGAAGAGTAAGGCCAGAGGAGAAGCCCAAAGAAGGAAAAGAAGTAAAGTGCTATGAATGTGATGGGTATGGACACATTAGAACAGAATGTGGAACCTACCTCAAGAAGCAGAAGATGAGTCTTGCTGTCACCTGGTCAGATGAAAGTGATACAGAGGAGGCTGCAAATCTTGGGATTGCTTTGACAGGAAGATGGGGATCTGATGAAGACTCGAGTGATGATGAAGTAACCTTTGAAGAGTTGGCCTCCACCTACAGAAAGTTGTGTCACAAAAGTGTAGAGTTGTGCAAACAAGTTGAAAGTCAGAAGATGGAAATAACTCAACTTGAGAAAGAGAAGGCAGAATACTTGGAAATCATCTCAAAGTTACAAACAAAAGCAGTGGTTCTGAATGTCAAGCTAAAACCACAAGCTGAAAATCAGAAGATAGCACAGCTGGAAAGTGAGAAGGCAGACCATGAAAAAACCATCTCTAAATTGAAGACTGAAGTCATGTTACAAAATTCTAAATTATAAGAAATGACCAAGTATGTAAGAATGTTAAGCAATGGGTCTGACTCCTTAGACAAGATTCTTCAAACTGGACAAATAACAGGAGACAAATCTGGTATTGGGTATAATAACTCAAAGCCTGAGAGCAGTCACACTGGTGTCAAACCTCAAGCCAAACTTAAGTGCATTCAAAAACCTGTGATGTCACAACACCAGAGGAGAAAACAGTTGAATGGGAAACACCAAAGATGGAGATGCCATTACTGTGGGAAATTTGGTCATCTAAAGCCTTTCTGCTATAAACTGTATGGCTATTCTAAGCCTGCTCATCATCAGGATCACTATCAATTCAGACCCAAACAGCACATGCCTAGCATCAAGAAGCAATGGGTCCCTAAGACTAAAGTCACAAGTCTGATAGCTCACACTCCCCTCAGAATCTCAGCCAAAGAAGAATGGTACTTTGATAGTGGATACTCCAGACACATGACTGGAAACCAAGACCTGCTAACTGATCTGCATCACCATACTATAAGTCATGTAACCTTTGGAGATGGAGCAAAAGGTGAAATCAAGGGAACAGGTAAGCTTGATTGCCTTAGAGTACCTAGACTTGACAAGGTTCTACTACTCAAAGGCTTAACTGCAAACCTTATAAGCATCAGCCAACTATGTGATCAAGGTCTGAATGTTAACTTCACCAAAACTGAATGTCTAATCCTTGATATAGATGGTGAAGTAATTATGAGAGGAATCAGGACCAAAGATAATTGCTACATATGGAGCTCTCAAGTGGATTATCCCTTAAAGTATTGGTTGAGTACAGATGCTCTCAAGAGTGATGAAAAACAAGGTTGGGGGAAATGTCATACAAAGATGTCACACCAGAAGCTCAGAGGAGAAAAGATTATGATGGCTCAAAAAACTGAGAGGTTAGATCAAACAGGTGGACATATGACCAGTCACAGGAAGAATGAATCTGTTGGGACTAAGCCACAAAGGACTCTGTGCAAAAAGGCCAAGGACAATATGGAGAAGATTTGGATAACATCTATAGAAGATGATAGCAGTTGGGCTCAACTGGGTTGGATGAAACTATTAATGACTGCATACAATGTCATACACGATGTCATAACATTGTATGCTGAAACTAGGTCCAAAAATCAGATTCAGCACAGATGGACAAAGTACTGTTCTTACTATTATCACTCCATTAAAAAATTTGTGGAAGACAAACTCAGAAGTCTAAAGCTCGGACTGGAACTAGCAGACAAGCTTGCAAGGAATTTGGGTAAAATTGAATATGAGGGAGGGAAATTAGGGATTTGGACTCTTGAGAAATTATGGCAGTTAAAATGGAAAAATAAAGAAAATAAAAATAGTGTCTGCCCTTTTAAAAGAAAGAGCCACATTAATGATAAATCATTCCCTAGCTTTGAAAATAGTATCTACTCCCTTAGCACACGCTACCTAAACTCAGTAATCGCCATTACCATTCAACTTCTCAGAGAAGCTCAACTAGGGCAAAGAAACTTTTCTCAAAAGTATTACAACATGTCTCAACATCCATCATCATCTGGTTCTAAATCCTCCCAACATGCAAAGACTCCATCCATGGAGTTTGTTGATGAAGACGTGATGGACGTCACTCCTCTGTGCATGATACCTGGCAACACCACAGGCCCCTCCTCCAATGCTGGAGATAAGCAAGGTAATACCTCTGGTAACTCCTCTCTTCCAAAAGACATGTATTATGTTGATCGTGCTATAAGAAAACTAGTCACGAGGATTCTGAGTGAAGGGCATAAAGTTGAAGGGGTTTCTACCCCTCTGTCCAGAAAGGAACCCTCTCTTGAGGGAGAACCTCATGCTGATAAAGATGATGACTCATCTAGATCAGAAAAGGAGGTTGCTGCTGAAGGGCTTTGCTCTCTAGGTAAAACCCTACCTATCCAGAAACCAAATGTGCCTCAAGAAAACATTATTGACCTAGAGGAAGAAAGCTCTGAAGGAGAGGATGATCCTTTGGTTCATCTGGTAAAACCTAGTGTAGCTGAGAAACTGAGAACTAGGAAAGGGAAAAGTGTGGCTAAAATAAGAGCTGCTAGAAAGAAAAAGGCTGCAGGGATAGGACCCTCAAAACCCTGGAGCAAGGTTGAGGTTGGGAAAAGAAAAGAAAGAGATAGCTATGACTCTGAGGAGGATGTTAAAGACGATGTCCCAGACATCTCCCCTGCAAAAAGGCAGGTTGTTCAGAAATCTTCTGGCAAGGCTGCTGCTGTACATCTAGACAATATCTCCTTTCACTTGGAAGATGGAGCAGCAAAGTGGAAATATGTCGTTCAGAGAAGAGTGGCCATTGAAAGAGAGCTTGGACAAGAAGCTGTAGAGGTAAAGGAGGTAATTGAGCTGATCAAAAATGCTGGACTCATGAAGACTGTGTTGACTCTACCCCAATGCTATGAGGGGTTGGTAAAAGAGTTTATTGTTAATATCCCTGAGGATATTCATGACAAGAACAACAGGGAGTTTTGTAAGGTGTTTGTAAGGGGAAAATGTGTGAAATTCTCACCAAGTGTCATCAACAAGTTCCTAGGAAGAGGAACAGATGGAGGAGTAGACCTAGAGACCACTGACAATGAAGTCTGTAGGGTTATCACAGTTGGCCAAGTTAAGGAATGGCCTAGTAGGAATCACTTATCAGCTGGAAGGCTCAGTGTTAAATATGCCATCTTGCACAAGATTGGCTCAGCTAATTGGATTCCTACTAATCATGCCTCTACCATCTCCATCAATCTTGGAAGAATCATTCATGCAATTGGAACAAGGGTTAACTATGATTTTGGCAAGTTCATATTTGATCAAACCATTAGACATGCTTCTACAAATGCTGTGAAGTTACCCATTGCTTTCCCCTCCCTTATCTGTGGCATTATCCTGAGCCAACAACCAGGGATTCTGAGTACAAGTGACATTCCAAGCAGGAGAAAATCCCCTCTATCCATACATTATAAGCTGTTTGAGGGAAGTCATGTCAATGATGTCATGACATCTTCCAGAAGGGAGTCTACAGCTAAAGGAAGCTGGATTGACCAACTAAAAGAGACCTGCAAGGAATTGGACAATGGTATAAGGGTGGCCAAGGCTAGAAAAGAGGCTTTAGAAGTTCTTATCTGTAGCCTGGAGAAGGAAGAAGTAGAAAAGGTTGGGAAGGACTCAAATACAAGATCAAAATCCCATGCCAACGGAAGTTATGGAAGCTCAGAAGATTTTGAAGGTGCAGGTGACGACACAAGTGAAGGTGAAGATGATTCTTCTTCTTCAGATTAATGGTCCCTGGCTGAATTGAAGACTGGGAGGAGTGCTGGAAAGTTTGGTGGAACCTGGCCTAAAAAGACTGATGTTTTTTTCTGGTTTTTTTATTTTGTGGCAGTCCTCATTGATGCCTGTTTTGTAATATTTAGGGCTCTTAAAGAGTTCCTTGGATTTGTTCATTATCTCAGCTTTCAGCTGTGTATAATGATGGTTTGTACTGCATGAATATTATGTTTTAACATGTTTAATGTTATAACATCTGTCCTGACATTCTCTGACAGACTAATTGACATTTATTTTGTTTGATTGGTCACCTTTGGTCAATTTTGACTAAAAAGGGGGAGAAGTGTTGATATGGAAGCAGTTGTGGAGAGATGTGTGTGGCTGGACTGGAGGACAGCTATTATTAAAAGAAGTGCACAGGTGCTACAACAGAATGGCATTCTGTTTTCATATGTCAAAGGGGATGACTGATATGGTGTACAGGTGCTGATGTTGAAGCCGATGTCAGTATGACATTCTGGCTGGTACAGGTGCTGGAGTTACAATAACTGTTATATTTGATGAATGCACAGATTTAGGGTGAGAAGAAGTACCCTTGTGCATTGTGCTTTTGTGTGTCTTACTAGTTGCATCCATAACTAGTAATTCTGTTGTTTGTTTCACAGATTTAGGGGGAAGAGAAGTACCCTTGTGCATGTGTGTATTACTAGTAGCCATAGCTAGTAATTGTTTTGCTTCTGCTGCTGATTAAACTTCTGTTATGTTGTTTAACTGTTGATAGTTTGCCTTGTGAACAAAAAGGACAAATATATGTTTTAGCCAAAATTTGCCAAAGGGGGAGTTTGTTGATTCTAAGTGTTGGCAACAATTTTGGTAAAACAAAGAGTGTTCACAAGATGTTATGTGTGATGTCTTAACATGAGATATCCTATGTACCTACTGGAGTTCAAGAACATGTGCATGTAGGATTGTTTCAGAATGCCACATACAATGACAAGGCTTCTGATATGGATGTACCTGCTGGAGCTTAAATGAAAGACATGTTCATGCAGGATTGTTTCAGATGACATACACAATGTCATGGCATCTGATATGGCTGTACCTGCTGGAAGTTATAAAAGGAATTATTGGATTATGCAGGATTTTTCCAGGATGTCAGACCCGATGTCATGACATCCTGTACACAGAACATTCAGTATGAATGTCTGGTGTTTTGTGATTGCACAACTAATGGCAATCTTTGGATGATTGAAGATATGGCTAGCTGGCGCATTCAATCATGGATTATAACGAGATTTACTTATTTTCCAAGGAGATCTATATAACTGTTATAAAAAGATTTGATTTGAAAATAGATTTAGGGTTTTCAAGATGTCCAAGCCCAGCTGAGAGCTTCTATAAAAAGGGATCTAGAAAACCTGTTTGAACACACAACCAAGACTGAGCCAAATATAGAGAGAGAGCTAGGGTTTGTGTCTGTTTAGTCGTAAGACTTGTAGGTCATTCAAGTCATCCATTGATGATTGAATTGGACTGATTTGTGGTTGTAATTTGTCACTCTAAAATTGTTAAGCAATAGTGTGTGTCTACTTGATCAAAGATGTGAAGCAAGATTAAGTGTGTGTCTTCTTGATCAAAGCTTTGAAGCAAGATCAAGAGTGTGTCCTCTTGATTGAAACTGTGAAGTAAAATCAAGAATGTGTAATTGAAAAGTATTTTATTTTCACAAGGGATTGTTGTTTAAAATCACTGGTGTGTGATTGTAAGGAAAGTGAATGGGTTCTCATATCTAAGAGTGCTTAGGTAGAAGTTGCACGGGTAGAGATTAGGTGATAAAGACTGTAACTTGTTGAAGTGGGTGAGTTGCACCGAACTGGGTTAACAATTGCTTGTGTTATTTGCTTTACCATTCTGTTTATTTATCCATTGTGTGTTGACAGATATCAGTGTCGTAACATTACCTTCAACATCTTATATCTGATACCAGAATTTCAATATGATAGGACATTAGTGTATCCATTTAAATGATACCACACTAGAAAAATACGTTAGTTGTTATTTTAATAAAAATAGAAATATCATCCAAATTACAACCAATCTGAGTATTACATCGTTTAGGAGCGTATTGTAGGAGTAAAAAGGAAACGAAACTTACAGTTCCCTTTATTTTAAAAACTTCTCCAAGAATTGTTGCTAAGAGGGTTAGTTTTCCTGAACCAACTTCTCCACAAATTGCCACATTTTTCCCATGTCTAACGTCTAAGTTTATGTTCCTTAGTGTTGGCTTTGATGCATTAACTTCCCATGAAAAATATGCACATTTTATAGAAATTGAGTCTTTGAGGTTATTGTTAAAGCACCTTTTGCTACAATTTTCACTCTGCACTTCTGGTGCATCAAGGAAATTAACGATTCGAGCAAATGCAACTTTTGCCTGGATGATATCTACAATAACATCCAAGATGTTTGAAATCAGATCTTGAACAAAGCGCAAAGTTGACACAAAAAGGAAAATGCTACTTGCATTCTAAGGAACATTCAAGAAGTAACATGCCAGAATAGAAGCAGCAGACGCCAATATCGGTGAGGTCCAAAAGAAAAACGTATGGTATGTTCTTCTAATTTTCACAGCAAATAACAATTTGAGTTCCACATTTCTTAAGTAATACATTTTAAAATTGTGTTTCCCAGGAATCTTGTTATCAAAATCTCGCTTCGGTGGCACATAATTATTGTCCATAAAATCGAAGAATGTGATGATGGTTCATGTTGACTTTGTTTGTTTAACTGTTCTACAAATGATAGATAACAACTATTTGTATGTGAAGTGTTGAATGGTACACAACATCATAGCCAAGTATAGAAAGGGGATACAATTAACCTTGTAGTTAATCATGCAAAAATGAGTTCTCTTATACTGAAAGGGGATGCAGATGGTTTCACATCGATTTTTTTCTAAATTTTGTAAGATTTTATAAAGTTTAAACAAACACGAGCTATTGCTTAAGTGGAATAGAGTGACAATGAGCCTTTAAGTATTGGATCAGTGTTGTAGCAAATGGGCTTTTGGACCAAAAATTTCTTTACAATAATTTTCATATTTAAATTACTCTAGTATTACATTAAAAATAAATTTAAAAACTTATTAGTAATCTGTAAAATAAAAAATAATTAATTTTAATTGAAAAAGACATAAAATTTGACGTGGTGTTAATTTAGCAGTGCCATGTCATTAATAAGGGGACCACGTCTGCAAAACTGAAGGGGATCATGAAAATCTCAAGAGAACTAAAGTTAGGGGACCAAAAAAGTAGTTTTTAAAATGGAGGGACTAGAAATTAAAAAAAAAAACATCAAACTAGGGGACCAAAAATATATTTAAGTCTTTAGTTTTTATAATTCAACAAACATACATTAACAACCTTTAAATATTAATTATTAAAAAAACATATAAAACATGTTGAATAACATTCATTAATACCATTCATAAATAAATATCTTTCATCAACCTACAATATTTATACAATAAAGTTCTTAAACTAAGTTGTTTTTTTCTTAGAGTACTCCTCTTTTTTTTTAGAAGAACTAAGCCTGGTAGTAGATTATATCATATTTTTTGTAGCACAAAATTTGGTAGTAGGACCTAGGGATACAACACTTTTTGATGCTCGTGTAACACTCATTTTTGACAAATTCTTTGAATGAGTTGGTTAAGTGGCATGAGATGCTTCAATGGTTTGAGTTATTTGAGTTGTCTGATTTGCTTGACTATCCTGACTTACAGACTTCCTGATACTTGCGTTTTTTTGTATATTTTAGGAATATATCAATCTAATTTAAGGTTCTTTCTCTTTATAGATGCAACTGCATGAGCATATGACAAGGTTGTGAGCTGTCATTTTCTACATGAGCATATAAATTCCTTTAAGTTGACTGAAAACTTGTCTCTTGAATTTTAAATGCGTCTTACAACAAAATATCTCCATTTATCAACATCGCAATTGATTATGAAACTGTACCTTCATACCTTGTTAGTTTATCAAATACAATTGACTCTCCATGATGAATAAACACATGCATAAATTCTTCCATTTTTACCTATTTAAAATAATACCTAATTTATAAAGGAGAAGAAAAGAGGTGAAAAAACCCTAAAACAACCACACATTCTTTTAAACCCTAAGCAAAGGTACATAGAAGTATGGAATTTTATGCTAAAAATCATAAACACACAAAAACTCCTAAAACAACCACCAGACTAGTTAAACCCCAAATGAGAAAGGGGCTAGAAATTTGTGACTTACCTTCCTAAAAAAATCTTACACCAGCACTTCAGGAACTTGTGTTTGTATTTAGAATTTTGTGTTTATATCCAGAAACATGTATGTAGCTTCATTGTGCTTGCACACTCGTCTTCTCCACCCTCTTATCCATCATCTTCATGTTTATCTCAAAGGTTTGACATTTTGGTTCAAGTATAAACGTGACTTAGTTTTTATTCAACATCATTTCTACATCAATGTTATGTGGAGAATACATAGTTAATTAATTTCATTTTGACTAACACATTTTAAAAAAGAAAAACATGAGACAGTGTGAAGAAATAAGATATCAAAATTATGTTGTTAAAAGTGTTATGGAGTCCGAGAGAGTTGGGAGTATCAATGAGACTAATGCTCTAGGACCACAAGAGAGGGAGACACCGCATCTCAATCCAAAATCTTAAGGTGTTAGGTAAATGAGTCATCTATCTTATAAATTCAACATTCCACTCATTCGTAGAGAAAATGGAACTTTAACCACTCACACTTGCATCGAACATTATCCCCCACAAGTGTGAGTCCGTCACATCCTATAATAGGATCCAACACTGGATCCAGCTCCCTTTCCCCCGAAAAGATGAACCACGACTCTGATACCACTGTTGGGGAGTCCGGGAGAGTTGGGAGCACCAATGAGACTAGTGCTCCACGACCATAAGAGATGGAGACACCACATCTCAACCCAAAACCTTAAGGTGTTAGGTAAATGAGTCATCTCTCTTATAAATCCAAGATTTCACTCATTCATAGGCAATGAGGGAATTTAACCATTCACACTTGCACCAAACATTGCCCCGCACAAGTGTTAGTCCTACACATCCTATAACAGGATCCAACACCAGATCCATCCCATGTTCTCCCATAAGAGTCCACGAGAGTCGGGAGCACCAATGAGACTAATGCTCTAGGACCATGATAACACAAAATTACACAGTTATTTTGACTCGTCTCGTACTTGTTTTATTATCATTTTACCTCCATTTCTAGTGTTGTGTGGGTATTTTGTCTTCATTTCATGTATTTGACTATATAAGAGTCATGTGCAAAGAAACAAAGTAGTTCGGATGCAAAACGAAGAAAAATGGGAAATTACACACAAGGCGACGTACATGGCATTCACTATGGAGAATGCCACATGAGAAATGACGTGTCCCACTCACCAACAGGCGGATTGACCCACTCCTCCACAGGTTGGGAAGGTGCGCTCACCACCTTGTCATGGCGTTCGCCATCCTTTGTGATGGCCAGATGGTTAGAAAATGGACTTGCTTGGTCTCCCACTCACCCCATGCACTCCTATATTTTCTCCCACGAATGAAGAAGCTTCCCACTTGATATTTTGGACTTTGGAACATTATAAATAGGCGATAAGCTTCATTTTCCAAGGCATCCAAGCTTAGCACAATCTTAAGCACTAGAAATACCAATCAAAGTTATAACTCATCACATCGATGGGTTATAGCACTAGAGAGCATTGAGTTTGTACAAAGTTTGGAGCACTTTATTTTCCTGTATTTTAATCTTGCCGCCATTTATATTTCTTTACAAGTCTTCAACAATTTATTCTATACCAGATTCAAGCCTCCGTTTGGAGTAAGTTTTTATTATATTTCACATTTATTACCGCTTTATTTTTTTACTCGCACTTTTTTTCCTTGCCTCACACTACTTCTTTTATTTCCAAGTCTTATTTATCGCACCACATTGTTTTAAATTACCTTTCCGCAATGTCTACTTCTAAGTTTCAAACTTATGTTTTCATGTTTGTCATAAGCATGTCCAGCTAATTTATTGATGTTGGGATGTGAGGACCGTCACTTTAAGGTACTCTAACTATTGTTTCTTTAGGATTTCAATTGTGGGTTGTTTTGGTTTTAATACAATTTTTCTGAACTCAATTTAATCGGTCACTACGAAAGTTGAGCCGTGAAAACGTCGGGTAAGATCGAAAGTCGTCCGACATTAAAGAATAAGATTTGTTTGTTCTTAATTAATGAATACCGCGAAAGCACTTTGTCAATTAACTAGAAAAGTCTAATATTTCTAGAAGGGGGTTTTAAAACTATTTACGGACGCGTTTATAGGTTTAGGATTCGATTACCAGAACGAAAGCTTGGAAGTCTTTTAAGTTAAAATTTCCAATCAAAATTACTTTTCAACTGAGTAAAGAGTCTGATTTCTTAAAATAGGATTTACTACTTTAAACCAAAAAGCGTCGGTCACCCGTGACAGTGGACGATATAAATTAGAGAGTCAAATCTGGTTCTGAATACGCGAAAGCGACAGTTCGTGTTCAATTACATTCTTTTCAAAGTAGAAAATATTGCCCCGTACAATGATCCTATTTAGAAACAATAAAAAATAGTGTTAATTGATGTGAACCATGTTCTAGTATTACTTGTTCGAATTTATTAAAGTTTATTATTTTATCTTTTCCTATTCTTAATTTTATTGTCTTAGATAAACATCGTAACAATTAAAAATGATAGATTTGACTATTGGTCTATGTGAGATCGATATCTTTTAAAAATACACGATAGACTTTACACTTACAACTAATTAATCCGATAGACTCATAATATTCGCGAACAGAACACAAGAGAGGGATACACCACATATCAATTTAAAACTTAAGCTTGTAAATATCTAACGTGATATTTCAATCAAAAATGATTTGCAAAATAACAATTAAGCAGACGGAAAATGAGAAGTTTTATTGATTAAAATAGTCTAATTTATCTTACAAATTACTTCAATTCCATATATCTTCATCATATACTATTGAAAAATATTCAGATTCCATCGGCAAAGGTGCCAGAAGTTGGCTTGGAACATGTGACATGTCACCTTCATATGGGTGCGTCCAAAAACTATCAACAGTAGATTCTGTGTACGCATCTAGAAAGCCGCTAAAGTTATTATCAAGAGCAAAACTTTCATTGGACGAATGATTGTGAGACACTAAAATACCATCATTAGAGGTTGTATCATGAATATTGTTTTGCACTATTCCACTTGGTGTGTTTGAAAGATCATCCAGCCAAAAACTTTCATCCATGGATTCTATAAACGCATCTAGAAAACCAAAATCATCTTCAGATGTGGAAGATACATTATTGGATGATGAAAATGGAGATAATGGGCCTGTGATGTCTGAGATTTGGGAACTAGCTGGAGATTTGGTGGCTATGGTTTTTTCATTTGAGACCGTGTTCATATGTTGAACTCTCTTCTTAAGTGAAGTATGCCAATGGTTCTTTACTTCGTTATCGGTTCTTCCAGGTAATTCAGCCGCAATGACCGACCATCTATTTCCCAGTTGGTTATGCATTCTGATAATCAATTCCTCTTCTTGTTGAATGAAGTTTCCTCTTTTGATATTAGGCCTTAGATAATTCAACCACCTCAACCTACAACTCTTCCCACACCTTGAAAGACCTGAAATGAAAAACAACTTGATGAATAAACTACACAAATTTTCACATTCATCGTAACTATTATTTCATGTTCTATATATAAATTACCTGCAAACTTAGGAAGTTGCCGCCAATTCCAGCAACCATATCTAGTTACATAAGCAATTAGTTTCCTATCTTCCTCAGCTGTCCAAGTCCCTTTCCTCATTCCACTTTTGTCACAAAAAGGTGTTCTCGCCATCTTAATTAATTCTGTAAGAACTAACTCAGTGAATGAGTGAGCGAACGTGTTTCTTCAAGGTGAGAGGAGAGAGATATTGGTCTTGTTGTTAGTCGGTTTATGTGTCAGAACACTCCTTAATTGAATTTATATAGTACAAGGCTTTCACATCCAAAACGTGTTTCATATACCAATATACCAACATGTTTTATAATATGATCAATCATAAGGGTCTTTCTCAGCAGATACTAGTAAATAACTATTTATGAGTAGTACTAAAATTAGTCAAAGTTCGTGGTCCTTGTTCCTTTTCACATAGAAAATGAGTAGAAAATAATAGTGTCATTATCCGTCATACATATTCCTTATCTTCCAAGAAGCTATCAGGAAACATTTCCCACGCTTCCTTTTGGCTTTGTAAATTAACACGTGAGGAAAATCTAGTAATGGAAACTCTTCATAAATTACATTCAAGCCATTATGACCATGTTGATGACTTTCTCTTGGTCATAAAAAAATATATATTTTACAAACTTGTAACCAAATCCTATTCGTCCCGAATTGTTTTAAAAAAAATAAATTATTTTTAATCTAGTCCAATAATATTGATCTCAACTTACCATTTTAAGGAAATATAATCTTTTTAGAATCTTTCCAAACGCACGAGAACCATCCTATAAATAGATATAGGAGATTTAAATTACAGATGCACCCAACGATTTTTTGGGATTAACTCCTATCAAATAGCATATAGCTACTTCTTCTTAACTATATATAGAACGCGTGTAAATTCAAGTATTCAATTTCAAAATCAATTTCAATTCGCTCTTATGCCCCACATACTGACATGAACATCAGAGTGCCAACCTTGCAGGTCAGTCCCCTCTCTGCTGCACTGGAAGCTCATATTCACCATTGTCTCTTCCCTTTCTGGTTCTAATACGAAATAATGGCACCTTCAGTGAGAATCAACTTCTGATTATTGTGTTCTCCACGATCTCACGTTCATTATTTGATTCATTAGATCGAAACCTTCTTAGATCATTGGATCAAGAGCTCTCAAAATTGAACACAAAGATTTATCGCATTTGATCCAATCAAGTAGCATTTCAACTTCGATTTCCAGAATTTTCAATCACTAAGCTTTACGCTTGTAAGTAATGATTGGATAAAAAGCTACTCGATCTGACGCTTTGCGAGAAGCCGTTGTTGCTGCCGCAACTCACTTAACGATCAATCAAAAAGAAAGTTTACTAAGGTAGAAATCTAGGTCGAAGTGGATCAAAGAGGGAGACTTGAACACTAGATTTTCTCACAATGTCATGAAGGAAAGAAATAAGAAGAATTTCATAGGATCTATAAACACGATTAGGGGTTTGGTATAGACAATGGTAGATGTAAAAGAATAAGTGAGGAGATTTTTTAAAGATATGGGTTCCAAGAATCATACTTTCAAATACCTTTGCTCGAAGAAATCAAATTGAGTTTCCTGTCTATAGAGGAGAGGGATAAGTTGAAAGAGACATTCTCAAAATTGGAGATTAGGGATGCTAGGTAGGGGTATGATGGAAATAAAAGCCTTGGGTCAGATGGACTCAATTTCCAATTCATTAAATTTTTTTGAAACACTTTGAAGGGAGACTTGGTAGAGTTTGTTCATGAGTTTGATTGCAATGCTAGGCTATCTAAGGCTATTACATAATAATTCCTAGCATTGACTCCTAATAACAAGAACCCCTAAGGTCTGAATGAATATAGGCTAAGCTTGTAAGGTCATAACTGCATGGTTAAAGCTTGTGTTTGGACATGTTATATCTAAAAATCAACATGCCTTTGTTCCTAGAAGACAACTATTTGATAGGGTTTTAGTGGTGAATGAGTTAATAGACATAGCTTCTAGAGATAGGAGGAATTGTATGATTCTAAAGATTGACTTTGAGAAACCATATGACAATGTTAGTTGGAACTCTTCAAGATACATGTTAAAGAGGATGGGCTTTGGCTCCAAGTGGATTAATTGGATGTAAGCTTATGTCTTCACAAGCGCTATGTCAACTATTATTAATACGACCTCATACGTCTTAAACATACGACAATAGCCGACCTCTTTGAATTGATATCTCAATTTCTTTCTTCAGCTGATGATAACTTTCCGTGTGGCGTCCTCGAATTCTATGGTACGTACACCATGCACATCCGTCTTTTCCCATCACAATATGCACCCCTTTTAGGACTACCGACACGGGGAGCAACTTGAGGTGATAGACCTCCTTTAAGATATCTTTGCGCCTAGCTTTTAGTGGCATGTACTCCTGCTCTTTTTCGAACGGTCGTCGGGATGGTCTTGCTATTGGCCGATCTCTAGGTCCCGACTTAAAGTATTCTTTCCTATGTCCAACTCCTTCCTCATTTTCCCACACTTTCTCCTTTACATCTCGAGATCTTTTTTCGATGTTACTTTCTTCTCCTTTGATATAACTTTCTGCCCGGGTGATAACCTCATCCATGTTAGACGCTGATTTTTGTGCTAAAGATTCATTAAACTGTTCGACCTTGAGGTCATGCAGAAATGCTCTAACAAACATTTCTTGATTTGGATGAGATACCTTAATTGATCCTTCATTGAATCTTGTCATATACTATCGGAGAGACTCTGAGTGCCCTTGTCGGATGTTAAACAAACCGGTAGCCAATACTTTCTTATGCTTACTTGCCGAAAAATGTTGCACCATCTTCTTAGTTAAGTATTGATAGATGATGATCGAGAACCTGGTCTAGCGGTAATTTTTTTGAGATTAAGCTATTGATTAACTTAACTCACAAAGCAAGAGTCGCCACCGCGCTTTTATTATTTCCAAAGGAAAGGGAAAAAGAATGAACAAAACCCAAAGAAATTTTAAAACAAAACTAATAAAAGCAGAGATAAGGGTTTGGGGGTTGGTTATGCAAATGGAAGGTATTATAACCCTAAACATCTATAGTACTCTATAGGAACCTCTTTGAAAATTTGTGCATTTTGGCTTAAAAATGGTGTTGTTTGCAAAAGATTGGGGAGATGAGAAGAGAAATGTTTTTTTTAATAATTTTTGTGTTCGCCAAGACTTCCTGAGCCTCGTGCCTACGTACCAATAAAGTGCAATGGAGGATCAAAACCTCGTAGTTCATGGTAAAAGTAACAAAGATATTTGTTTTGATTCGTTTTTAAAGAAAATATATTTTTTCATTTTAAGGAGAACACTCAACTAACCACCCATAAGTATGAGAACTTTGCATCACCACAAAGAAGTGCTCCAACTTGGATAAAGATCAACAAGTATGCCACTAGCTCTCTTAGGTGGAAAAGAATTATCATCAATATTATGGGGATAGGAGAATTACATCTCGACTATGGAAACGCCTCAAGTATAAACTTTGAGAAAAAAAATTTAAAAGAAAAAGTGCACAAAGGCACAAAATAGTTTGAATGAGTTATGTATTTTGAAATTGGTTTGAATAAGCTTAAGATGTATTAGCATTTATTAAGAAAAGATTTTGAAAATCTCTTGACAAAAGTCAAGGTTTATTGAGAAAGTGGGTCAAGTTTGAGAACAAGAAGGTTTTGAAAAAAAAAAGAAAGAAGATTTTGAAAATTAAAAAAGGCGAGGAGACGAAGAGAATATCCTAGAACATAAAGTAAAAGTTATGGAGGAAAGATCTAACCAAGAGATAGCAAGCTGTACGACACGAGTCAATCAATAATTCCCTCATTTGGATTAAGTCTCAAGCAAGCCAAATAAGCAAAGAATGATCCAAGTGTAAGATGAAATCAAAATAACCAAGTCAAGTCTTCAAAAGAAGCCCACAATCAAAGGTATAAGATGAATCTCAAGGTCTTCAATTACAAACTCCCAAAGCAAGGGTCAAGATCCTAGTTCTAAGTCCATAACTCCATAATAATGTCAATAATAATAATCTCAAGTCCATGAATCAAGAGAAACAAATTCTTTAGGTTTTTTCCCTTTATTAATGTCTTTAAAAAAAAGTCCAAATGGACAAAGTAAAAAGAGCATAAACATATACAAAGGTCCAAGTGGACAAAGAGAAAATAGCATAAACACAAACAATATGATATGAGATGCTAAAATAAAAGCATAAAGTAAATAGCAAGAAATCAATGACAAAAATAAAGAGCATAAGATAAATTACATTAAAGTAAAGTTAATACAATAATATGTTAGTAAGCAATCGTAATTGGACTTATGTAGAAGTCACAACTATCTGAGGTCAGTCAATAATAATATTTGTGTTAATACATGCTAGAGAAATGATATGTAAATCATTCTCCTAAAGTTATGCCACAAAAAAATAAAAGAGGGTGAATCAAGCACAAAGGCTAGGAAAGTGGTCCATTACATCAATCAATACTTCATGATACTTAGGACAAACTTATGCATCAATCCAAAGTACCTGAAATGATCCATGATCAATTAGGATGTAGATTTGAAATGATGAAAGTTCATCAAGTACGAATCCACACATCATGAATAAGATGGACACAAACCATCCAATTGATCAAGAGAAAAAAAAGAAGAGAAAGAGATGATGATGAAGAAGAAGAAGACAAGGGCAACCGAATCGAAATTGGATCAAAGAATTGGTCAAGTCTTCATCAAAATCAATCATCCATCTTGGTGGATTAGGGTTTTCACCCCATCAACACCCAAGATCCATTGAGTTTGATGATACCTATGATCAAAATAACCAAGATCCAAGGCCAACAGAAGTGAACAAAGGTCAAACAAGCATAAAATGCAAGAAAATAAAATAAAACGCACCAAAAATATTTTTAAAATAAATTTTAAAAGGGAAATAAAAGATAAAATCCGTAAAGCCCTTCAAAACACCAAATAAATAGTCAATAAAACATAAAATAATTTTTCAGAAATTATAAATGCATAAAAGTATTTTTAAACCAATAAAAACAAAGGAAAAAAAAGAAAATCAAGAAAATAAATATATGGAAAAATAAAATTCAGATGAAGAAAAATTTTAAAAATTATTTTGGGATTTTTTGGATAAAAAAGGAATTTCCTGTGAATTTTTAAAGAAAATGCAATTTAAAATAAAAAATAAAAATAAATAAAAATCAGAAAAACACGAAGGCATTGGATTAGACCTCATTAATTGACGTAGCAGATCCAACAACTATCAAGCCTGGGCGTAAAGTGGAAAATAGCAAGAATAAAACATGGAATCACAATTAAAATGATGGACACGATCAATCAACACCAAATAAGTTAGGGGAAAGCATTAGAGAGTGAAGGACTACATTGTGGTAACTTGTTTGGGTTCAAATGATGCTCAGAACTACCCTGTCGAAATGATGATCAAAGGTTGAAGAAGCTTGATCTAGTCAGGACATTTCAGAAGGTCTTAGAGCTTCAGAATTGTTTCAAAAGCTTCAGAGGAGACCGATGCGCTAATAGAATCATGAAGTTGGGTTCAAACAAGCTAGAAGTCAAAACACGATAGCTCAATTTCCTAGAAAATTTTGAGAGTGAATCAGAGGTTCTTTGGCTCCCCAAAGCTTTGGAGTGAAGCAAATATGTTGCTCTATTTATAGGGAAGTAATTGGTGATCTCATACATGCCAAATGATGGTTAATTTGTGCAAAATGAATTTTCTCATGATGTGATAAAAGTGTGACCTACAAAATCATCAAAACTCAGCCAAATCATGTGTTTTATGAGTCATCTAACTTCTGGAGACTTGATTAAACATGTTTAGGTCTGAAACGCATGGTAAATTGGCTTGTAATTGAGGATTAGTGAAGTTCAAAATTTTGATCATGATGATTTCTTCAGTTCCAAGTCACCATGTTTAACTCAACGGGGCATCTTGCTTATGAGGCTTTTTGATCCAATTCTTCTTACAATTTGTTGACATCAAGCCAAAGATCACAATATGCTAAGAAAGGTTGCATTTGGATGCTTAAGCACAGAGTTATGGAATATTAAAGTTGGCACAAAAATATGATAATGCAACTTGGAAAATTCTAAGTCCCAAACGACCGAAAATGACCTATAATGTCTCAAAGAATTCTCTGGCCTTCCAAGCATAATTTAACTTTGATCCTTAAAGAAAACTTCTATAGGGCATCACAAATGATATTGTGAAAAAATAATCTGCCTAAAATGTTGTAAATTGAAGAAGTCACGAACCTTGAAAGTTTAGAAAAGTCACTTGAAAATAGGTCAAATTTCACTAAGTCCACAGATGACCTATAATGTATTCAAACTTTTGATGATCCTCCAAGCATAATTGACTCTTGTCCTGATAGAAGTTGTAGACGATATTGAGAAGACTCATATGCAAAAATAATCATTAAAAATGTTGAGTATTAAAGGAGTTGTGATCCTTTGAAATTTGACTTCAAATGTTGACTTTTTGGTCAAACCTCTTGGAATAAACTCGTGTACTTGGACTTTTCTTGCATTTCAAGGTACATGGATGATTGTTAGGGACCAATTAGCACTACTTTTCATATATTTTTATTGGTCCCTTTTACCATTTTATCATTGAATTACACACTATTATCCTCACAATTTAGTAAAAATGCAATTTAGTTTAATTGATTATGTTTTGAGTAGATATTTCTCGTATTTATTAGTTTTGTAGAGTTTTTGGACAAGAGAGCATTGGAGTGCATAAGCATAATTTGGAAGAAGTTTCAATGGCAATTTGGAAAAATAACACTTGGGAGAATTGTTAAATGAAGCTTGCAAGGCAAAGAAGCTGAAATTGCTTCAGTTCGCGCCGTGACCAGGGGTGGCGCCGCGAACCTTGCGAAAACCGCAAGCATTTTGTTTGGGCCAAGTGTTCTGTTTTCAACCCAACTTTAGTGTGACAGTTTTGTATCATTTTTAGAGTGCTTTTCAGTTTTAGATGAAAATGAACATTTAAGGAAAGGATGAACTCTTTAAAAAACAGAATGGAAAAAAAGAGAAAAATTTCATTCACACATTGTAGAAGAAAAACAGAGCTTATTTTGATATTGCATTTTGCTGTCCAAAATGATGATGAGGAGCTAAACCCCATTTTGTCAAGATTGGAGGTAGTAGCTATTCCTATTTGTTTATGTATTCCATTTGACTCTTGTATTTGACAAAAGGTTATTGATGTATTGAAAGATATTTTTGCCCTATTTTGAATATTTAGATTTGAGTTGTTGTTGAGAAAGATTATTCAAGTCTTGACTTAAAATATGCTTTCAAGTAGTGAATGAGTTGTAGAAATAGATTTATACACTACTCTTATTTTGTATCAAACATTAAAGATTGCTATATTGACAGTTAGGTAGAGAAATCATTTAACCATTAATATAGTGATTATCACAATATCATTTAGAAATAAATGATATTGAGAGGATACTTGAATATCATCAATAATTTTAAGTCTATATAGTTGTCATTAAGGAAACATAAGAAATTTGAATAGTGAACTCCAATCTTGCCAAGCCTTTTACATTTGATTAAAACTATTTTATTGTCTTAGTGTCATTTTACTCAAAAGATAACTTTTCAAACAAAACAACTTGGTTACATTTTAAACTTATAACAATTTGGATTATAGAATGGCGGTAATAACAACCAATCTCTGTGGATACGATATTAAAATATTTGCCGGAAATATACTTTTCAACAAATTGCCGCCGTTGCCGGGGATTGGTGTTTGATATTACAAGCATTGCAATAATTCATGGTTTTAAGTTTTTTTTTACTTACTATCACTCTTGTGTTTCACTTGGTTTGTTAGTTTTGTAGATTCTGGTGCATGCGAGGAAAGGCCACCGAGGAGCAATTTCAATTCGATCCCGAAATTGAAAGAACACTTCGAAAGCTCAATAGCAAAACACGAAGAAGAAGGAAACTAGCCGAAGAGAGGAACCAGAGAGAAGAAGTATCTACTTCTTTACTTGTTCAAATCGAAGAAGTGGGTGTAGAAACTTGTGAAGAAAACATGGTGGATGAAACTTCTACCGAAATGTCTGCAAATAGTCCAAGGAGGAATGCCCAATTTGCTCGTGGTGGAAGGAATACGGAGATGAAGACCAGAATCCTCCAACTCCTTTATGCAAATCCATTCACTGGAATGGACCATGAAGATCCGTATACCCATCTCATCAAATTCTATGAGATTTCGGGTTCTACGGGAATAGAGGAAGCGGGCGAAGAAGCATTATTCGAGAGAATGTTCCCACACTCCTTAGTGGGAAAGGCAAAAGAGTGGTATCTTGATAAAGCACCAAGAGTGATGACAGATTGGAATTTGTTAGAAGAAAAGTTTCTAGAAAGATATTTTCCTCAATCCCGATTCATGGAAGCCAAAACGGCTATTGCGGTATTCACTCAAGGAAGCAACGAGCCTCTAAATGAGGCTTGGGAAAGATTCAAGTCAATGTTGAGAAAATGCAAAGGCCATGGTTTTGATGAGCTCAATCAAATCCATATTTTTCTAAATGGGCTCCAATCAACTCACAAGACACTTTTGGATGCTACCGCGGGTGGCTCTCTTATGTCAAAAAATGCGGAAGAGGCAAAAGTCATTATTGACCGGATGGCACTCAATGATCGTCAAAGTCAACATGACCGTAGTCATTCACAACGGAAACTGGGAGTTCTTGAATTAAATACCAATGATGCTATTCTTGCTCAAAACAAGCTACTTTCTCAACAAGTGGAGTTGCTCACTCAACAGATGTCCAAACTTCCACAACAAATGAAGGAAATTCAAGTATCTCAAGCTAGACATCAAGTAGCATGTTGTTAACTATGTCAAGGAGATCATCCAACCGGTTATTGTCCTCCATTGGAAAAAGTGAGTTATGTGAACAACCAAAATCAAGGCTATCAAAGGCAACCCCCACCCCACAACAACTCATATCAAAGGAACAATCAAGGCTATCAACCATCAAGGTTCAACAACCAAAATTTTCAGCAACAAAGTCCTTATCAACATCCAAATTCTCAAGGACAACAATCGCAAGGAGGAAATTCAAAGCTAGAAGACACTCTCCAACACTTCATGCAAGCCTCCATGGCAAACCAAAAGAGCAATGAGGCAACTATAAAAAATTTGGAGAATCAAGTAGGCCAACTTGCGAAGCAATTGTCGGAACAACACGCGCGCTCTTCCTTCTCCGCTAACACTCAAACCAATCCAAAGAAGCATTCTAAAGAAATTGTTACTAGAAGCGGTAAAGAGTTGACAAGTGAAAAAAGTGAGGAGATTACAGTAGAGAATGATGTGGCTGTTGTACCTGAAAATGAGGATGTGGATTATGAAAAGGAGAAAGTGGCAGAAACTGTTCAGTTCGCGCCACAATCTCCCTTCGAGCCGTGAATAGAGCAGAAACAGAAGCAGTCAGCAGAGCAGCAGGGTGAAGTGTAAGAGAAGAAAGAAGCCGAGCCAAGAAAGAAGAAGAAAGGAGACAAAGGAGTGAGTGTCATTCCAGCTCAACATCTACCTTATCCGCACGCACCATCAAAGAAGGATAATGCTAGATACTATGCACAGTTTATGGATATATTTAAGCAACTTCAAATAAATATTCCATTTGCCTACGCATTAGAACAAATGCTAAGATATGCAAAGTTCATGAAGGATATTCTCACAAAGAAAAAGAGATGTGGAAGACGAGACAATCTTGCTTGATGCACTATGTAGCACCATAATCCAAAAAACTCTCCCAAGGAAGGAGTCCGATCCGGGCCGAGTTGTTTTACCGGTAACCATTGGAGGCACTTACATTGGTAATGGTTTGATCGACTTGGGATCTAGCATCAATTTAATACCCTTATCCATTGTTCAAACATTGGGGAATGTTGAGATTAAATCTACAAGGATGACTTTACAACTAGCCGATAAGTCTACCACTTCACCATATGGAGTTGCTCAAGATATGCTAGTGAAGGTGGACAAATTCTTGTTTCTGGTAGATTTTATGATAGTGGACATGGATGAGGATCGTGATGTTCCTCTAATTCTTGGAAGACCATTAATGAAAACAGCCCGAATGATGATTGACATTGATGATGGACTCATGAAAGTAAGAGTGCAAGATGAAGAGGTAACTTTCAATATTTTTGAAGCCATGAAGCATCCTAATGAAAAGCATGATTCTTTCCGAATCGATGCCACCGAGGAGGAAATAGTGGAAGTTGTAAACCAAGTACATGTTTCTAATCCGTTAGAAAGATCTCTTATCGAAGCTTACAATGTTTTGACCAAAAATAAAGAAAAAGAGATTGAAGCAATTTTGCATGAATTGGAGTCTTGTGGAGAGATTGTTTATCATGAAGAGACAAATGAAGACTTGGATGTGAAAAAGAAAGTGGAAGAGCCAAAATTAGAGTTGAAAATGCTACCTTCACACTTGAAGTATGTGTTCCTTTGTGATGATTGTACTAAACCGGTAATCATTAGCAATACCTTGTCCACAAAAGAGGAGCATAAATTGATACAAGTGTTGAAAAAGAATGAAGGTGCAATAGGGTGGGTATTATCCAATTTAAAGGGTATTAGTCCGGCCTATTGTATGCACAAGATCATAATGGAAGAAAATTTCAAACCCGTTACACAACCTCAAAGGCGCTTAAATCCCTCAATGAAAGAAGTGGTGAGAAAAGAAGTTGTCAAACTCTTGGAAACCGGAATGATTTGTCCTATCTCCGATAGTGAATGGGCGAGTCCGGTGCAAGTAGTTCCAAAAAAGGGTGGTATCACGGTTATCAAAAATGATAAAAATGAGTTGATTCCAACTAGAACGGTAACCGGGTGGAGGATGTGTATTGACTATAGGAGGCTAAATCAAGCTACAAGGAAAGATCACTTCCCGCTACCTTTCATGGATCAAATGTTGGAAAGGTTGGCCGACAAAAATTTATATTGTTTCTTGGATGGTTATTCGGGTTACAACCAAATTTCGGTCAATCCGGCGGATCATGAGAAGACGGCTTTTACATGTCCTTTCGGCATATTTGCTTACCGAAGAATGCCTTTTGGACTATGTAATGCACCAACAACTTTTCAACGGTTTATGCAAGCAATATTCTCGGATTTGATCGAAGAATGCATTGAGGTGTTTATGCATGACTTCTCCGTTTATGGATCGTCCTTTGATTTGTGCTTGAAAAATCTTGATGTGGTTTTGGGAAGATGTGTGGAAACAAACTTAGTGCTCAATTGGGAGAAGTGCAACTTTATGGTCACCGAAGGTGTTGTTCTTGGTCACAAAATGTCTTCCGAAGGGCTAGAAGTTGATAGAGAAAAGGTGGAAGTCATTGAAAAATTACCACCTCCAACAAACATCAAAGGAATAAGGAGCTTTCTTGGACATGCCGGATTTGATCGGAGATTCATCAAGGACTTCTCAAAGATAGCAAAGCCCTTGAGTAATTTGCTCAACAAAGGTACGCAATTTCTTTTCGATGAGTCGTGTCTAAAAGCTTTCCTTGAGTTGAAAGAAAAGTTAGTCACCGCACCCATAATCGTTGTACCAAATTGGACACTTGATTTTGAACTTACGTGTGATGCAAGCGATTATGCGGTTGGTGCGGTTTTTGGTCAAAGAAGAGCTAAATTTTTTCATGCCATCCACTATGCTAGTAAATTTTTAAATGAGGCGCAAGTCAATTATGCGACAACCGAAAAAGATTTACTAGCTATAGTGTATGCATTGGAAAAGTTTAGAGCTTACTTGATCGGGTCCAAAGTTGTAGTTTACACCGACCATTCGGCAATCAAGTATTTGCTAACCAAGCCGGATTCCAAACAAAGATTAATTCTTTGCATTTTGTTATTACAAGAATTTGATTTGGAAATCCGGAATAAAAAAGGTTCCGAAAACTTGGTAGCGGATCATTTGTCCCGTTTAGTTAATGTGGAAATTACAAACAAAGAAGAAGAAGTAAGAGAAGAATTTCCGGACGAAAAGCTTTATGCGATTCAAGTAAGGCCTTGGTTTGCCGATTTTGCTAATTATAAGGCAACCGGTTTGACACCGGAAGACCTCACTAGTAATCAAAGAAAGAAATTCTTTGCGGATGCAAAGTACTATGTGTGGGATGATCCATATTTGTTCAAAGTGGGTGTGGACAGTATTTTAAGAAGGTGTGTGACACTTGAAGAGTCAAAAGACATCCTTTGGCATTGTCATAACTCTCCTTATGGAGGTCACTATAGTGGTTTGCGAACAACCACTAAAGTCCTCTAAGCGGGATTTTATTGGCCGTCTTTGTTTAAAGACGCACACGAACACGCCAAGAGTTGTGACACATGCCAACGAAGTGGAGGAATAGGCAAACGGGATGAAATGCCTCTAACCAACATGTTGGAAGTAGAAGTTTTTGATTGTTGGGGCATTGATTTCGTTGGTCCATTCCCCTCTTCCTTCTGCAATGAGTATATCCTCGTGGCCGTTGACTATGTTTCGAAGTGGGTGGAAGCAATCACTTCACCTAAGGCCGACTCTAAAATGGTGATAAATTTTTTAAAGAAAAACATATTCTCACGTTTTTGTGTGCCTCGGGTGTTGATAAGCGATGGAGGGTCACATTTTTGCAATACACCATTGGAAAAAGTTTTAGAACATTATGGTGTAAAGCATAAGGTGACTACTCCCTACCATCCACAAGCGAATGGTCAAACGGAAGTTTCTAACTGAGAAGTGAAGAGGATCCTTGAAAAAACGGTTTCGAGTTCTAGAAAAGATTGGTCATCAAAATTGGATGAAGCTTTGTGGGCGTATCGTACCGCCTACAAAGCTCCTATTGGACTCACTCCATTTCAGATGGTTTATGGGAAGACTTGTCATCTCCCGGTGGAAATGGAGCATAGAGCACTATGAGCTCTCAAATTCTTGAACTTTGACTCCACTTTAGCTAGAGAGAAAAGAAAAGGACAGCTCCATGAATTGGAGGAATCACGGAACAATGCTTACCATTCAAACAAACTGTACAAAGAGAAAGTGAAAGCGTACCATGATGGAAAGGTTCGTCACAAAGAGTTCAAAGTTGGACAAATGGTACTGCTTTTCAATTCAAGATTGAAGTTGTTTCCTGGTAAGCTAAAGTCGAAGTGGTCGGGACCTTTTGTTGTAAAGGAGGTGAGAAACTATGGGACCATCGTGGTTGAGGATCCAAAGTCACAGGAGAGCTGGACTGTAAATGGACAAAGACTAAAAGTCTACCATAGTTGAGAAGTGAATCGAGATGTTTGTGTCATTTCCCTAGTCGAACCGTGAAGATCATTGAACCGTCAAGCTCAAAACGACGTTAAATAAAGGGCTTGTTGGGAGGCAATCCAATGTCGTAATTTTGCATTTCAAGTTTTGTCAATTCAGTTGTTAATGTATTCTGTTTTGTTTCTTTTTGTGTGAAAAATGAGTTATGTCCAATGCCAAATAATTTTTTAAAAATTTCCTTCAGTTCGCCCCGCGAACAGTCTTCGCCTCGCGAACTGAATGGAAAAATTCACGTTGGCGCCGCGAACAAAGTTCGCCCAGCAAACTGAGCGTGGCAGAACCTTTTAAGTTCTGTTTTGTGTTATTTCCATTTCATTTACATTTTACAACTTCACACTTTTTTTCATCACTCTCACTATCCCACTTCCAAAATCAAAATTAATCCTCTCCATTTCAAAAATCCCAAGCTTTTTAACAAGAATCAAGTCAATCCTCAACAAAGGTATGTGTAATCTCTCTTCCCTTTCCTTTTTGTTCCTCATTTAGGTGAAATAAGGTTTTGCTAGAGAATGATGTAGTTGCTGAATTTAGCCTTGCATGTCTATATAGGATTCAAATTAGGATGGGGTAAGGGTTTGTGGTTATGATTGATAAAAGTTTTGAGCAGTAGGAACCCTAGAGGCTACTAATAATTTTCTGGTTCATAGGGTTCGCGCCGCGAACGGTCCATCACGCCGCAAACAAGGAAATTTCAGTTTCATGTTTTTTGGATTATGGATGCTAACTTCTCTTATGGATTTTGTGTGGTTGTTTCTGATTTGTTGCAGATGTCAAATTGTACCAAAACCATAAGCTCCGGTCCTTCTCGATCCGTGCGACGACTCACTAGTGATGAGCACGAGGAGAGATTTGAAAAATTGATCAAAAGGACCATTCAACCGGAAAGATTCATCCGTTTGTCACCGGGTGGAACTTATAGGAAGCTGGTGGCGAATTTTGAAAGAAGAAAATGGAACAAAATTTATGAACCGGAGCCAGAGATAAACTATGACATTGTGCGTGAGTTCTACGCTAATGCTCTTCAGCTGGAGGAGGGAGTGACATTTCACTATCAAACAAGAGTGAGCGGAAATATCATTTCCTTCAGTTGGGACGCGATCAACGCCTATTTGGGTAATCCTCTCCTTTTGGCGGATAATGGGTGGTGCGAGTACCGTGCCAAAGAAATGGCCAACGATTGGGACCTCCCCACCGTGAGTGCTTATCTATGCCTTGAAGGAAGGACTTATGATTTGAATGATCAGGGATCCTCGAAGTCGTGGAAGAGGGAGAGTTTGAACTTGGAAGCAAGGGCCTATTTGGTGCTTCTATTGAATAATATTCGGCCACGGAGCCATAGCACCACCATTCCATTGGATGTCGGATGCCTATTGTACTAAATCATGATTGGTAAATCAATAGATGTGGCATCCATCATTGCGGGGGAAATGCGCAAAGTTGCTACTAGTGGAACCAAGTTCGGTGGGAAAGCTGGTGTTCTAACATATCCGGGGCTGATTATGGGACTTTGCCGAAGGGCAAATGTGCCCATTCCGGATGAGGTACACTTGTCTATCACCAGTATAATTAATGATGCTTATCTGAACAGGTTTTGCCAAAGCCAGATGGACAGAGCTAAAGGAGCAGGCACTTCTTTCTCTAGACCCCGAGCCCGCAGTACGCCAACAT
This sequence comes from Lathyrus oleraceus, assembly GCF_024323335.1. Lineage (NCBI taxonomy): Eukaryota > Viridiplantae > Streptophyta > Magnoliopsida > Fabales > Fabaceae > Lathyrus > Lathyrus oleraceus. The sequence goes on from NC_066585.1 coordinate 407,115,208, forward strand.
TTGATCAGATGGCGTTCGCCACTTACTTCTGTGAGAGTTTTGAGGCTTCTAAGAGGTCTCAATCATGCATTTTTGATGCTATGCAGCAGCAGTTTCAGAACACCTTTCTTGCGCCCGAAGCCCGCACGTTTCCGTCCCAGGCGGAGTATGCTGCTTATGCTAATTGGCCTGAGGGCATGCCAACATTTATGGGGGGGGTGCAGGAGGTGGTGGTGCGACCCATGATGATGAGATGGAAGATGTCCTTGGATCAGTAGGTGGTGGACATGATGAGGAAGATTGAGGAGTTTGTTTGAGTTGTAGTAGATTTTTATTTTGAGCTTTTTATTATTATTGTTGTTGTTTAATTATGATTGTACTTTTGGTGGCTCTAGTTTCACCATAAACTTTTGTTTGTTAATTGCATGAATCTTTTGTGAGATTTAATTGTGTGTTACAATGAATTTGGTATGCCCCATTTGTTTGTTTAATTTTTCTTATTCTTAAGTTAAGCTTGAAGCAACCAAGAAATGCTTGCAAAGAAGGAAACGTAGAACACTTCGAGTGGTGATGATAAGAATTAGTGTCGGCATTTCAAGGTACACTTTAACGCTTTCTAGACTTAACATGAGTAGTTTGATGGTGTGTTGCAAATTCCATATCATAAATTCCTTGAGATACATGTCATTTTTGAATCAAAATAGGACTTAACCAATTCTGAGGTAGCTTTCCATTGTACACTAAATGCGGGAAACCGAACATTATTTCAATTCATTCTTATCATGCTAAATCATGCATTAATCTATTTTTGTGAAAATTGTGAAAATGATAGAGGCATTGTTTGTTTTGGAGAAAAACCACTTGGCCAAAAAGTTTTGAATCAACTAACCTTGTGAGGAGTGATCCTTAGTTAACCCCCTTTGAGCTTCTTTCAGGATTCATTTGATTGATAAGTGTAAAGTCAAATGAAAATTTGGTGAATAAATGAATCCTAATTTCTTTCTTTTCAATTGAACCTTCAAACCGAGTTTGTTTGCAAATTTTGCCTTTCACATATGTCTAAGTAGGTAGCATTATTGAATAAATTTGGTCTTGAAATCTAAAGTTGGGGAGAGTAAATTAGAAGAGTTGATTAGAAACTTGGAAAAGTGATGTTTTATAAAAAGGTGAAAGTGTGAAAAGAAACAAGAAAAAGAAATCACCTTTGAAACTATGGAGCAAAGAAAAAGAAAAGAAAGAAAAAACAAAGAAAAAACTCATGGTTGTGTGGATGTGAAAAATAAGAAAAGAAGAAAGATTGGGATCAAAGAAACGGAAATTGTTGTTGAGTTGAATTTATGGGAATGCTCCCTTAGGATAGGCATTTTTGTTGAATTCTCTTAATCATATCCTTTCTTGTAACCCAAGCCACATTACAACCTTTGAAAGACCTTTTGATTCTCATTTTTTTACATGATTTAGTATTTGCTTTTATGACCGCATGATTCGAGTTGTTGTTGATTTAATTGTTTGGGTGAGTGAAAGAAAACCTTCATGTTTATTCATCATTATTATGATGTGTGTGTAAGTTTGATTAAATTTTGACATGTATTGCTTTGAATTCCTTGGTATGATATTTGCACCCAACCATTGCTCTTATTCATGTTTTGTCTAGCATTGAGATAGCTGGATAGAGAAAGTGCCATACACTTTTGAACCATTTGAATGCCCTTGGTTAATCCTTGTTTCAATCTTTTGTTTCATTGCTTTGGTTGTTTTGGTGAAAACTTTTGTTTAGGGACAAACAAAATGATAAGTTAGGGAGAGTTGTTAGGGACCAATTAGCACTGCTTTTCATATATTTTTATTGGTCCCTTTTACCATTTTATCATTGAATTACACACTTTTATCCTCACAATTTAGTAAAAATGCAATTTAGTTTAATTGATTATGTTTTGAGTAGATATTTCACGTATTTATTAGTTTTGTAGAGTTTTTGGACAAGAGAGCATTGGAGTGCATAAGCATAATTTGGAAGAAGTTTCAATGGCAATTTGGAAAAATAACACTTGGGAGAATTGTTAAATGAAGCTTGCAAGGCAAAGAAGCTGAAATTGCTTCAGTTCGCGTCGCGACCAGGGATGGCGCCGTGAGCCTTGCGAAAATAGCAAGCATTTCGTTTGGGCCAAGTGTTCTGTTTTCAACCCAACTTTAGTGTGACAGTTTTGTATCATTTTTAGAGTGCTTTTCAATTATAGATGAAAATGAACATTTAAGGAAAGGGTGAACTCTTTAAAAAACAGAATGGAAAAAAAGAGAAAAATTTCATTCACACATTAAAGATTCCTATATTGATAGTTAGGTAGAGAAATCATTTAACCATTAATATAGTGATTATCACAATATCATTTAGAAATAAATGATATTGAGAGAATACTTGAATATCATCAATAATTTTAAGTCTATATAGTTGTCATTAAGGAAACATAAGAAATTTGAATAATGAACTCCAATCTTGCCAAGCCTTTTACATTTGATTAAAACTATTTTATTGTCTTAGTGTCATTTTACTCAAAAGATAACTTTTCAAACAAAACAACCTAGTTACATTTTAAACTTATAACAATTTGGATTATAGAACGATGGTAATAACAACCAATCTCTGTGGATACGATATTAAAATATTTGCTGGAAATATACTTTTCAACAATGATCATATGAACTAAAAATAAGGTGTCCTTGAATGTCATTTGATAAAATTGCTCAAAGTTTGAGGTAACTTGTTGAAGAAGGCATGGAGATAAACATATGAATCTTTGACTTTTCTTGAGAAATAAGCAACAAAACTTTAAGATACTCTTGATTAAAATGATACTGAAAAATGCTTGAGAACCTTAGGGATCATGTTTTGAGAGATAAGCCCATTGAGAATCAATGGTTGAACACATTTTGACTTGAGGAATAAAAAAACCATAGATGAGGAACCATGCTTGATTCTCTTGATGAGAAGCCCCACCTTGCTCAATAAACTTAAAGAAAACAGGACATATTTTTGCTATTTTAATTAGTGGTAAGATAAGCAATGAACATATAAACACAAAGGCAAAACACCAACAAAGAGGTGCTTGATGATCCCTGCAAAAGGCAAACCTAAAAATGGGAGTGAGAGGACAAAGATGTGACCTTGTTTGTATGCAAGGATGCAAATGTTATGTGGGATCTTAGGGTTAAAAACTAGGGTATGACTGATAACGTTAAAATACATCGTATATTTGCCTTGATTTACACTATAAAATCGTACCCCTTTCATTTATATTCCGATTATTCCTCAAGTGCTCGAGTTATTTTTGCAGGTATTTCAATTCCCATGCTTAAATGAGCAAAGTATAGAAAAGGAAGGAAAAGAAGAAGAAACAAAAGAGAAAACAACAGAAAAGCAGAGAATACAAATTATGTGCATGTGACGACCGTCACAAAGCCTGTCACGACCGTCACACCCAGCCTGTCACGACCGTCACAGGCCCATCACGAACGTCACGTGACCAAAATCAACGCTTTAAATCTGTCAACAAAAGTGATCCACCAGGCCCTTATTTCTCGTTCCTCAACCACTTTCCCATGGATTCCTCACTCAACCAAGTCATCCTTATTTCTCTCAACTACCAAGACTTAATGGGGAATATAAAAGGATGGAAGTTGGAAACCTATAGGCACGCTGAATTTTCCTCTCTGAAGCCACTTTGCATTTTTATTTTTCCACAACAATCCTGTTTTTTTCTTTTATTTTTCTTCGGAAACATTATTCTTTTTTACCGTTCAGAGCTTTGATTTTCCCTTTTACCTTTCCGTTTTTCATTTAGCCAAAGTAGTAGTTTCCTACACTGGGGAACTACTACAATTTATTTAATTTAGTTTAAGAAATTATTTCGAAGAAGCAGAATCCTACCGACCTGTGGAGGACTGCTCAAGTACTTCAAGATTCGGCGTATTCTATTAATCCAATTTCCAGGTTTTTATTCAATTACTATTGTTATTGATTTATTATTATTATAACCATGTTTGCTTTATTGTTGACCTGTTTATGTTCGTCTGTGTTTGCGTTATTTAACATGTCCGGCTAAACTACCGATATCGATATTTAAACATATTAATTAGACGGGATTTAATAATAATCGGTGTAAAACTTCTTTCCTCAAACAATCTTTTATGATGTGTTTTTTAATTTAAATTTAATTAACTTTGTCACAAGAGTGAGAAGCTATTTAATACGATTTTGCCACGAGAGTGGGAAATTAACTAAGGTGAGAACCAACAATCGCGAGAGCATGAGACTCGAACTGGATAGTAAAAACTAGGCATTGATTTTAAAAATAGCGAGAGCACTTTAAAAGTAATGAGAACTTATTTATTTTCATAAAGTATTTTTAACTTCAAATGGGACAGCGAGAGCGTACATTCTGACTTACAGGTATAGTCCGAATCAACAATCACGAGAGTGTGAGATAAAGCCTTTTAAATAAGTATTTTCTACTGAAAGATATTTGGTACTTAAATTATACACCGATGACTTATCGTATCCCTGACGATTAATGCGTTGCATACTGATATCCTCCTATTAATATTTTCTTAAAACTTAACTTCTCTTAGATTTAATTTTCGTTTAACCAAACTTCTAAAAATCATTCCCTTCGCTAAACATAGTCACGTCGGTAGCATTAGTTTGACCATCGGTCCCTGTGGGTTCGATATCTTTTAAAACTAAAATGACTAGACTGTGCACTTGCAATCAAGTACCCGATAGACTATATTCTATATACAGTCACGAGACATATCAAGTTTTTGGCGTCGTTGCCGGGGACCTGATTTAGTCAAATAGTGCGATTCTTTCGTTGCACAGTATAGACAAAGGAAAAAACTAATCTCCTTTCCCTTATTTCCCCCGATTGTATGCCAAGTACTCGCTCACAAGGCGACAACTTAGCACCACCAATCGTAGAATTAGAGCGTTTCTTATATTTAAGACGCCGAATACTAGAGTACCAACGAAGGTACAATATTCCCGATATCTTCTTTCCTACTGCTGAACCAGTTGAAAAAACCAACCATGACTACAGTGGAACCACATAATCATCCTCTTAAGTTCTATGCTACCCCGTCCCAACAAGAACCTCACAGCAGCATTGCTACCCCTGCTATCAATCGAAACAATTTCGAGCTGAAACCCTCATTATTATCAGCCGTCTAACAACATCAATTTACTGGAAATCCTACGGACGACCCTAGTGAACATTTGACCAAGTTTGTGCAGTACGTAGACATTGTGAAGGCGAATGGTATATCTCAAGATGCGATAAGACTACACCTTTTTCCTTTCTCTCTAAGAGACAAAGCTTGGGCTTGGTTGCAATCCTTGCCATCCAACTCAGTTACAACATGGGAAGAACTGAAGAACGTTTTCTTATCCCGATATTTTCTGCCAAGCAAAACTGCTATGTTGAGAGCTCAAATCAACGGATTTCGATAAAAGGATGTAGAATCTCTCTACGACGCGTGGGAGAGATACAAAGACATGATGAGGATATTTCCACATCACCTCATTAAAAACATGGCCCAAAACAATTGCCAATGGGGAGGTGAAAGAACTCCAATAGAAAAGTCCCAAACAAAAAGTGGAATGTGCGAAATCAGTATCCTTGACCACATCCATGTAAAGGTAGATTCCCTTATTCAAAAGTTAGACAACTTGACCATACCACCCGCAGCCACCGTGGCTGCCGTGACTCCGAACTGTGAGTTATGTGGAACTCCTAGACACACTGCACCAGAATGTCAGATATTGGCATGGGTCCCAACCGATCAAGTAAAGTACGCACAAGGAAACCCTTATTCGAATACATACAACCCAGGTTGGAAAAACCATCCCAACTTTTCATATAAGAATAACAATGCCCTGTATGCACCTGGCCAAGCACCCGCTGTTCCGCCTGGATATCAAAAGCCAACTAATAATGCTCCTAACATGCCTAGGAAGTCCAACCTTGAACTAATGATGGAAAGCTTCATAGCTACCCAAGCTCAAACAAACAAAGACTTCTTGAACCAAAACATACATACTAGTGAGCAACTTAAACAATTAGCGAGCAAAGTAGACGCCTTAGCCACCCACAACAAAATTCTTGAAACACGGATTTCACAAGTGGCTCAACAACAAGCATCTACTGCCGCTCCTGCTGGCACATTTCCTGGACAACCGCAACCTAATACAAAAGGACATGCAAATGTCGTTATATTGAGGAGTTGAAAAGAACTAGAAGGACTCGTAGATCCAAGACTCCAAAATCCTGCCATGTACCAAAAACCAGACAAAGCAACAACTGAGAAGGTAAGTGAACCAAAGTAGAAGGAAGATAATACCCGAGAGGTTGAAGAGAAAGAAAAACCTTAGGTGCCTCCACCACCTTATAAACCACCCATTCCGTATCCTCAATGACTCGCAAATTCTAAAACTGAAGCAACTGAACATTACATTTCCCTTTACAGAAGCCATCACACAAATGCCCTCATATGCCAAATTTCTTAAAGAGATCTTATCCAATAAGAAGAAGATTGAGGATAATGAAACAGTTACACTTACCGCTGAGTGTAGCGCAATAATCCAAAACAACATGCGTCCCAAACTAAAAGACCCAGGTAGTTTCTCCATACCCTGTGTCATTAGAAAGTTCGTCATAGACAAAGCTCTATGCGACCTAGGAGCCAACATTAGTGTAATGCTCTTAACCACCTGTAAAAGGCTCAACATGGGAGAACTAAGACCAACCAAGATGTCTGTTCAACTAGCTGACCGCTCAATCAAATATCCTGTCGGTATACTAGAGAATGTCCCAGTACGTGTAGGACAATTCTACATTCCTATAGACTTCATAATCAGGGACATCAAAGAAGATGCCATTACACCTATTATATTAGGAAGGTCATTCTTAGCTACCGCCAGAGCCATAATAGACGTGAAAAGAGGTAAGCTAACATTCGAAGTTGGAGAAGAAAAGGTTGAACTCATCTTGACACAATTCTTACAAGCGCCAGCTATAGACGATACCTGTTATCTACTTGATGTCATAGACGAGTGCGTAAGAGAGATGAAGATGCAAGAAACCATATATTTTGATATAATGAAAATCTAAATCCCTCCAATCTTTGAAGATGATAATTGGCGTGAACCATACCAAAATGACAGTCTAAGTGAATTCTTAGCACTTACACCCAACCAGATACCATGCCCGAAGAAACCAGACTTAGAATTAAAAACACTACCAAAGAACCTAAGATACGAATTCCTAGACACTGAACTCAAAAGACCAGTAATAGTCAACGCTGACTTGGGACAGATGGAAACTGAAAAGTTACTAGATGTCTTACGAAAATATCCAACTGCGTTAGGCTACAACATCGCCAACCTAAAAGGAATAAGTCCTTCTATCTGTATGCATCGAATTAATCTAGAGGAAGATTGTAAAACCTCTAGAGAACACCAGAGAAGGATCAACCCAATCTTAAGTACTGTAGTCAAAGATGAAGTAAAGAAGTTATTAGATGCTGGAATCATATACCCGATCTCCGATAGTCAATGGGTTAGCCTCATCCATGTAGTACCCAAGAAAGGGAATGTTACAGTTGTTAAGAACGAGAAGGGAAAATCTATGGCACAAAGAGTTGTGACCGGAAGTAGAATGTGCATCGATTATAGAAAACTAAACAAAGCCACTCGAAAGGATCATTTTCCTCTGCCTTTCATTGATCAAATGCTTGAACGTTTGGCTAAGCATTCCCACTTCTGCTATCTAGACGGTTATTCAGGATTCTTTCAAATTCCTATCCATCATGACGACCAAGAGAAGACAACCTTCACATGCCCTTATGGTACATTCGCTTACCGACGAATGCCATTCGGATTATGCAACGCTCCCGCAACATTCCAAAGATGCATGATGTCAATCTTCGCTGACTTTATAGACGATATTATGGAAGTCTTTATGGATGACTTTTCTATTTATGGGCAGAGCTTCGAAGGATGTCTATCAAACCTTGAGATGGTACTTGAAAGACGCGTAAAGGTGAATCTCGTCTTGAACTGGGAGAAATGCCATTTCATGATCCAACAAGGAATCATGTTAGGACACGTAGTATCTGATAAAGGAATTGAAGTAGACAAAGCTAAGATCGAAATCATAGAGAATCTTCAACCTTCGAAAACCATACGAGAAATACAAAGCTTTTTAGGACACGCCGGTTTCTACCAACGCTTTATCAAAGATTTCTCGAAAATTACCAAACCACTTACTGGTTTATTAAAGAAGGACGCTGAATTTGTCTTTGATGATAAATGTTTAACAGTGTTTGAGCAATTAAAAACATCTTTAATCACCACACCTATCATGCAACCACCTGACTAGAGATTACCTTTCGAAATCATGGGTGATGCGAGTGATTATGCCATAGGCGCAGTGCTAGGGAAAAGAAAGGATAAAAAACTTCATGCTATCTACTACGCAAGTAGAACATTAGATCCTGCCCAAATGAACTACGTCACCACTGAAAAGGAACTTCTAGTCGTTGTGTTCGCTTTAGACAAATTCCGTTCCTACTTAGTAGGAGCGAAAATCATTATCTATACTGACCACGCCACTATTAGATATTTTCTAAGTAAGAAGGATGCCAAACCAAGACTCTTAAGATGGATCCTACTCTTACAAGAATTTGACTTAGAGATAAAAGATAAGAAGGGTACTGAAAACGTAGTAGCAGACCACTTATCACGAATCGAAGGGAATAAGCCTGAACAAATTCCAATCAATGATGATTTCCCTTACAAACGACTTATAGCCCAAATGGAAAGAGACATGTCTGAACTAACCTTAAATGATGCCGAAATAGAAGAATCCGTGGAAGAAATTCATGCGAATGCAACTCTGCCATGGTATGCTGATTTTGTCAACTACCTAGTTGTTGGAGTACTTCCACCGGACCTATTATACCAACAAAAGAAGAAATTCTTTCATGATCTAAAACAATACAACTGGGATGAACCTCTGCTTTTTAAAAGAGGTATCGACGGTATTTTCCGTCGATGTGTTCCCGAGGATAAAATAGACGACATAATATCTATTTGCCATTCCGCCCCCTATGGTGGGCACGCAAGCACATCAAAAACTTGTGCTAAGATCTTACAATCGGGCCTCTTTTGGCCTACTCTATGAAAATATGTCCATAATGCGGTTATAAATTAAGACCGGTGCCAACGAACTGGTAACGTTTCAAGATGCGATGAAATGCCACAAACAGGTATCTTAGAAGTGGAAGTCTTTGATATGTGGGGGATTAACTTCATGGGACCATTCCTGTCTTCTTTTGGTAATAAGTACATACTCGTAGTTGTCGATTACGTTTCGAAATGGATCGAGGTCGTAGCTTCTCCGACAAACAACACACGAGTATTGATTAAGTTGTTCAAGAACATAATCTTTCCTAGATTCGGTGTGCCAAAACTAGTCGTTAGTGACAGTGGCTCCCATTTCATATCGAATATCTTTGGAAAACTTCTTCTGAAGTATGGAGTCCGACATCGGGTAGCAACACCTTATCACCCACAAACCAGTGGGCAAGTCGAGGTTTCGAATAGAGAAATCAAACAAATTCTAGAAAAGATTGTCGGAATATCTAGAAAAGACTGGTCATCTAAACTAAACGAAGCTCTGTGGGCCTATAGGACAACCTACAAGACCCCGATAGGGACCACACCCTTTAAATTAGTCTATGGTATATCATGTCATCTCCCTGTGGAATTAGAACACAAAGCGTATTGGGAAATTAAGACCCTAAATTTAAATTATACTTCCGCAGGTGAGAAGCGAATTTTAGACATTCACGAATTGGAAGAACTTCGACTAGACGCCTATGAGAATGCCAAGATATACAAAGAACGAACCAAAAATTGGCACGATAAATGTATATCTAGGAAAGAGTTTAATGTCGGCGACATAGTGCTACTATTTAATTCGAGACTTAAGATTTTTCTGGGAAAACTTAAATCTAGGTGGTCAGGCCCTTTCGAAATCACAAAAGTCTTTAAAAGCGGTGCGATAGAAATCAAAGGTCGAAATAGTGAACCGTTTATGGTAAACGAGCAGCAATTAAAACATTATCATAATATTGACAACAGAGAATATTCAAATAGTCTAAGACTTATAGAGCTGCCCGCTCAACCCCAAAACTAGTATATCTTAAAGTTACTGTCGAACTTACGACATTAAACAAAGTGCTTAGTGGGAGACAACCCGCCCTTTTTTTTAATTTGTTATCTTTGTTTTTAAGCGTTTCCCTTCTTTGACTTTTATCTGTATTTTGCTCCCTTTCATTGATTCTATGCAGTAATGTACCTGTTGCTTCTAGTTACTAACTTAGAAACATTAGATACTGATTAACAGGCAAAATATAACTAGTTAGTAACTAACTTTCATCATGCAACCAGTAGATACGATTTTCAGAGGCAGAGTTCAGAGAAGGCACTATGATTATTTAGCTCAGAAGGATATGGCTTTATCCATATATTATGATGCACCTACCATGGATAGGTTAGGTATCCGAGATAACATCTTGTTTATGTTTAACCAGCTAGGATGGGAGAATGCTTCTATTAAGAGAGGGTTTGTCACATACCGTGAACTCACCCTAGAATTCCTTAGCTCCCTAGTTTACAACCCCGAGCATGGTTACAGACTCAACAAAGGGTTAATTTCCTTTAGGATTTTTAGTATGGACTTCACTTATAACCGTAGAGACCTTGCTGACCTCATAGGATTTCCTAGTGGCCCATTTGTTTTCACTATCCGCCAGGAGGAATTAATCGATGACGTCGACCTAGATTACTTTTGGGGTAGTTTAACTGGAGACTACCACCCTAACCCAAATGAGCTGCACTCCCAAATGATACACAACCCTGCTATCCGCTACTTCCACAAAATACTAGCCCACACCCTGTTTGGAAAAGAAGCGAACAACACCATAGTGTCACGAGATGAACTTTTCATCTTACTCTGTGCCGACCAAGGTCGACATGTCAATGTTGTGACATTTATGATGGAAAGATTCGTTCACCTTGCAAAGAACAATCGCACCCCAATCATAATAGGCGGCCTAGTAACCATGATAGCTGATGCCATTGGACTTAGACGCCCACTTTACGAGCATACACCTTTTGGACACATCCGACCCATGGATATTGAATTTTGCTTTGACCGTAGAATCATAGGAAACCTTGGGCCGAATACTTTTGATTACCTAATTAATAACGAAGTTGTCCAGCTATTTACCTTACCAAACCATGAGAGAACAAGTGTTCATAACCGAAATAACTGGCTTTATGGTTTAGATGAACACCACATTGCTCCACCATCACCTCCTGAGACACCGCCTATACATGAGTATTTAGATGACCCTATCTCTGTTGATGAATCTGACCCTGAAACCCCCTCCAAACTACTATAACATAGATGAACCGGAACTTCCATCTTATGCAGAAAATCAGACCATAATCCTTACCCGTCTGGATGGTTTCCACACTGACATTACCAATATGAAAGATGAAATAAAGAGCATGCACCTTAATGTCTTAGGCTTAATGGATGTCGCCGTCGAACAGTTTGATCACTTGAACCAGGTTGTAGCTGCTTTGGGACAAAACCGTGGCTGATTACATCGACTGCTGACCTCTCATACTCACATTAAAGCAATGAGGACACTGTTATGTTTTAGTGTGGGGAGGGAGCACTTTTATTGCTATTATTTCCTTTAATGTTACATTTAACTTTAGTCTTTTAATTTAATTTAAATAGCATTGTTATTTCTTTTTGCTTCTACAATAAATCTAATTTACCTCCGTCATTTTATTTTTTTTACTACTGTTAATTCCATACTGCTTTTATTTTATTTTAAACTACTGTCGTACTGTGTTTCTGCCATCATTACTACTGTGTTACTGTTGTTAAAATTCTTATACCTTTGGGCTTGTTTTCCAAAAATTGTGAACGTTGCATGTGACGACCGTCACATGTAGTGTTATGCCCGTCACAGATACGCCACGCCCGTCACACATTAAGTACATGACCGTTACACACGACTATTGCATATGACCGTTACGCAACACCGTTACGTGTGACGACCGTAACAGCCATGTGACGATCGTCACGGATCCTGAAGGCGCACCTATAAAAATAGGCGCATTTCCTTTCTTCTTCCTCATCTAATCATTCTATTTTCCTTAACCATCCAACTCACACCACTCTCTTCTCCATGAACCCTTTCTTCACATCCTTTTAAGCGAGAAACGTGTGAGTACCTTATAACTCACGAAATCCATCTCTCCCACCAAAACCTATATTTTCAAATTCGCACACTAAATGGCCCGTCAAGAGAGAGCTGCTCCTGACCTCTCAAATATCGTATTTAGAGAAGGAGAAGCCGGCGAGCGACAGAGAGACAACTACCTCAGGTTCTATCAACGCTCAGTCAAAGCTACGAGGTATGTTGATAATGACTTTCTGACGGAGATGGAACTTTCAGATGGCGTAGAATGGATGTTGAACAACTCTAGTTTGACGCAGCTTTGCACAAACCCGCAACCAACGTATGAGGTGTTGACCTTGGAATTCCCGAGTTTATTCTCCTACATTACCCCTCCTGGTGCAATTCAGTTTCTCACAGGAGCCGTCACATTTAGAATGTTTGGTACCGAGTATTCCCTGAACCAAACTCAAATAGCGTGAATGCTTGGCTTCCGACATGGAGAGGGAGTCCACTGCTGTATCCCTGACGGATGGTCAGAAATAGCATTTGGATTGTGGCATAACCTTAGCAACATGAACTTCACAAGCTGGGATGCGCTCAACGCAACTTACATCCACAACCCAGCTATAAGATATTTCCATTGAGTCTTAGGGCACACGGTTTTAGGAAGAGTCAACAATCACAAGGTAAACTCTAAGGAGCTCTTCTTTCTTCACTGTGTGTTCACCCCGATGGCGTTTGTAGCGGTGTATTCATCACCATCGGAAATATTAATTAGATCCGAGGTAAATCATACAAAGTCGAGTCGCCACCGCACTCCTATTTATCCAAAGGAATGGCTAGAAAGCGAACAAAAGCCTAAGAAGTTTTACAAAGAAAACTAATAAAAGGGGTATAGAGATCTGGGTAAGGGGGTAATTATGCAAAGGGAAGGTGTTAGGCACCCAATGCATCCTAAGTACTCCTAGGGAGCCCTTTTCACAAATGTTGTATCAGGTTATTGTTTATGAAATATTTTTGTGCAAACATTGATTGAAGAGATGAGAGATGAATGTACAAGTTAGTTATTTTTGTGTTTGGATGGATGAACCCATTGCCTACATACCTTTTCATGAAAGATAAGGATCAAAACACCGTAGTTCGGCTAAAAGATTTCCAAAAAGTGAGTGGGTTGATTTTAAACAAAAGCCTTAAGGTCTTTCATTTTCAACGGGAGAAAACTCAACTTGAACCAACAATCCACCATGTGAGAATAGCTTCAACACGCTAGTGAGGGGTTAACCCTATAATAAGCATGGAAGTCTTACAATTCAATCACTAAGGATGTGGTGAGATTTACATCAACCACTATGATAATTCAGATCTATGACTAATGCATGAAAATTTTGATTAAGAAGTGATCATTGAAATCACAAAAGAAGAACATTTGAGTGAGTGGAATTAACCAATTAGAAGTATTCACAAACATGTCAAAGTTGATTAGAGATTCAATTTACAATAAGTGTTATGAAAAGAAGGTTTGAAAATCAAAGGCATAAGGCCTAGGTTTCTAATGTTGTAAACAAGTCAAATGTTTGCACAATAGTTTTCTGGTTTTGGGTTAAGGATGAAAATATGGGTCAAGGTTAAGCACAAAAGGGTTAAGGGACAAAGCCACAAATAGGAGTTGCTTTCTCAATATCATAGACATGATCCAAGGAATTTCCTTTGGAATTAGGCAACAAGCATAAACAAATAAGCAAGCTCAAGGAGCAACAAAACTGGAAATGGATTGCCAATAAATGGTCTTACATCCAACTCCGAAACGAGATGGGAAACGGAGTGCCAATAAATGGTCTTACGTCCAACTCCACAAAGCAACATGGGAAACAAATAGCCAATCAATGGTCTTACATCTAACTCCACAGAACCAAAACAAATAGGAAACAGATAGCCAATCAATGGTCTTACATCTGACTCCACAAAAGAAAACAAATAGGAAACAGATAGCCAATCAATGGTCGTACATCTAGCTCCACAAAACAACATACGAAAGGAAATGGAGTGCCAATCAATGGTCTTATATCCAGCTCCCCAAGAGGAACAGGAAACAGATAGCCAACCAATGGTCTTACATCTGACTCCTCAAAAGAAAACACATAACAAATGCAAAACAAACATATGAATGATGCACAAATAAGCAAACAAGCAATCAATTATCATACGCTATACACAACCAAGAGGCTCATACAAGGCTGGGCTTTAGTCAAGGGGTCATATCGACCTTGACAAACAAGCCAAATACTGGAAGGGGTGTCTGAGGCTCTTAACCACTGACATTGACCGTCAGGGTGAGTAGATGAAATGGGAGATGAGGGTTAGACCTCATAGCTCTTAACCCGACCTGGGTGAGCTTTAATCAAAGAAGGTGTGGGGGTCCAGAATGAGGAACCCTATTCCACAATGACTGACTCTATATACAAGATTTTGGGTGTTTATTCAAAATGCGTCAGCACTTAGTGCGAGCAAAGTGAAAGACTCAACTGAATAGCAGGGGATGGATTGCACATCCCTTCTATCTGCCAATTGCCTCTTCATTTAGGAGGACTTGAAGTACATGGCACAAATATAAACAATCACAGACATTGCCTCTTAAGGAGGACTTCAGCCAAATGCCTGCCAAACATAAACGACAGGGCTTCCAGACTACATGGAGTTAAAGAGATTACCTAAGTGGTATGCCAACCACAAGCAAATAAAAGCTCAAATAATGAGCTAAAGCGGCTAAGGTACCTGTATGAAAAGCTAAACAAGTCAATATGGTATTCAGACAAACAACCAAACAGTCAACAACAGTGTTACAACCAATGTGCACAAAGCAAGTCCTAAAAGTCAATCAATCAAGTGAGTCCACCACCAAAAGACCTACAACACAATCAACATTAGTTAAACAAAACAAATTGTATCTCAAGCAAGGAGATCACATCATCCATTAGGACTAATTGCTTGAACCTGAAAGGCAAAGCTCAAATTGTGAGTACAAACCCCTAGGGAAAAGCCTAGGGTCAAAGGCAAAGTAAAAAAACAAAACAGCAACCAATATTCAACATAAAGCTCAATTAAACAAGTGAGAACATGTCCTAAAAAGGACCAAGTCAAAAGCATCAAGCAAAGTCATCATATGAGCAAGATATGGCAAAGCCAATTACAAAGCACACAATTGGTCATCAAGAATGAAAATTCCATATTAAAACATAAATGAATCAAACAATCATGGAAATTTTTATGTGCACACAACAAGTCAAACATAATCATCATGCCAAAAATTAGAATCAACAGAGCTCAATTGACATGGAAATGAAAATGCACAAGTATGACATCAAATTGTGTGACACACATTGTCACACCATGCAATCATGTGTCAAAAACAGAGATGAAAAATGGTAAAAATGCACAACCAAGCCTCAAAAATCATGCAACATGTTGGGAATCAGCATACCAAATCTCAAATCAATTGGCCAATGTATGAGCATTTCACAATAGAATGAATGAAGCATGTCACATTTGCATACAATGTTCAAAGAATCAATCACATTTAAATTTCCAGAAATGATAAAATCATGAAATCAGCATCACAAAATAGTAGACATTCACATGATCATGTAGCAAAAAATTGGAAGTGATTCGGATTCATTTTCAATTTATTATGAATTTTCAAAGTTGGAGAAAATAATGAAATAAAATGGAGAAAACACATGACAAAATGGAGGGAAATGATAAATGTGAATAAAATTTGAAAATGCGCTGGAGCGGAGGATCGAACTAGGTATGCAGAAAAATGAGCGCTGGGACACAAAACTACACAGCCAGGAATCGAAGGAGGTATGGCATTTCAAGGCGCTAGCAAGCAAAACGACTGTGTTTGGTTAAGTGGAGAAAATAACAATTGGAAATCTTAATGCCATGACACGGATTCGAACACACGTTCATGATGCTAAAGGCGCTTCTACAGTACAATTTCAGAAGCTGAACCAGAACACCCTAGCTACAGTGCAGCACGGCGGCCAGCGGTGGTTTCCACCGTCTTCTTCGTGAAGACGGCGGAGCTACAGTGTACACACATATTTTTTTCTCCAGAATTTACAAATAGGTATATCAATCGAAAGCTTGCAACATGAGGAACACAAATCCAGCATTATTTTTGGCTAAAAGTCCATGAATAAGGAGAATCGAATGAAAACATTTTTGACATGGAAACTTTAAATCCACATAACTCAGTCAATTCTTCACCATTTTTCATGAAAATTATATCAGTGTGATCAGCAATTAAGGATCTACAACATTAGGTGCATAAAGTGGAGAATTAAGAGATTCGAAAACCTAACCTCTTGAAGAACAGTCACTGAAATTAGCGTGTTCAAGGCCTTGCAAGTGTGTAGATCCAATCCTGAGATGATGACTTGAAGTTTGATGTATGAATTGAAGCTTGGAGATGCTTGGATCTAGCTCAAATGTCAATTTCCTTCTTCATGTTCTTGAGCTTGCACAACTTGATTCTGGCTCGAATTCTTCAATCAAGAGCTTGATCTGCACTCAATGATGATCAGAGAACAAGAATATCCAATAAAATCCAGGTGCTATGTGAAGAAAATTGAAGTTGGAGATGAGAGAAAATTTTGGAGGGAAGAGAAATTTTGGATCTAGAATGTTCAAAAACTGTGAAATTCTGTCATGATTTGGTTTATATATGGTCTCTTGATCACATCCAAATCAGAATTAAGCATGAGTTAATTATGATTAGTGAAAATGAGGTGTATGGCAAAAATTGGAAAATGTGAGGTGCATGGCAAATCTACACGTGAACAGTACCACATGGAGGTGTAAACTCACTCAAAATCATCTCATAAGCATAATGGCAATGGTATTTTGTTCATATGATGCACCAAATTCAAATTTGCAAATTTCCCTCCAAAATGTTCATGAATGAGTAAATGACCATATGATGAAATTTCATGCAATGTAATGATGGATTTGGATATTATATGTCATGAGAAGCAATATGCAAAAAGAGGCACTCAAATTGGAGTTTTGGTTCAAAAGTTATAGCTTATTGAAGTTTCACGCACACTTGGCAATCCTTTGGCCATATCTCCTTAAACATTCACCAGATGCTCATGATCTTGGACTTTTTGAAAATGGGAGAGAAAGATCTTCAACTTTCATGTTGGACAAAATTTCATTTGAAGCTTCTTTGATGTTGGAAAGTTCAGTTGAAAGTGATCCAAAAACTTGCTATTTTTGGAAACTTGAAATTATAGGTCACTTTCCGTTTTGGGAAACTTTTGACTTGACCTCCAAATCTTCAATATGGATGTTTGACATGATGAATAGGCCTTTTTTAAACATGAATGAGGATGTTAAGATCAATTCCCACACCTCAAAGCCTTCAATTGACTACACAGTTGATCATATGGTCCTCAGATGACTTGAAAATATTCTGATGAACTTGAGCCTCAACCACTTGGGGAATTTGCTCCAAAATGGACCTCTAGCTCATATAAGCTCAATATAATGATCAAATGGTCCTTGTACCAAGAAAATACCATCACCTGCTGCACAAAGGATTCACTTGAATTGCCTTGACCTGTTGACTGCTTAAGCTGCAAGACAAATGTTAGATGACATATTTTTGTACATTTTTGGTTAGTGATTAAAAGAAAAGCAATGATATACAAATGCAAGCAATGCTTGGTGATCAATATTCACTCTCAGGAAAGATCCCACCCACAGGGAAGGAAGCAAGGTGTCCAATGATCCTTGAGGCTATGTAATGCTATGATATGATGCCATGAGGGATCTTAGGGCCAAAATTGGGGTCTTACAGATGCCCCTATTTAAGATCATTCTAGCCGGAGAAGTGAAGGTTAAAATCTTCGTCTCGACGCGGTAGAATGGGCTTAAATAATAACAAAGAGGAAAATTTTGGTCCCTAAGAGACCTCATGATGCAAATGTATGAATGCAAAACAAACTAACTCTGTGGGGAAAATGGGTCCACAAAGAAGATAGGAAAATCAGGAGAAATACAATCCATTGGAGTAATACACTCACTAGAAATACAGAGACTCTAATGGGGATAAGAAAAGAAAAGAATGCGTGAGCAGGACACGACTTGAAACTGAATACTATACTAGGGAATAAAAGATAGACACTGGGGAAAAGAGTTACAAAGGAAAACAAATCCGATGGAAAGACTCAAGTTGACTCAAAAATGCTTGTATTTGGGAAAACGCCAATACAGCAAAACTATCCACAAAGGATACTTCGGATAAAAATCCGGACTCGGGCTGGGGAAAAGATTCACACAGAACCTCCCTGCTGGGGAAAATTGCATATATTGGGGAAAACGCCAATACAGCAAAAGGGTGAATCGCAACAGAAACTCCGATGGGGAATTCTAACAAAGACTCTCCAGGGGAAGCAAAAGGGGTGAGGTGTTACCGGTTACTGGGTAACAAGCTCAAAGAGACATATGATCTGAACATCGGTTACTGGGTGAAAGAACAACACGCTCAGGAAGAATGAACATCTAAGACCGGTATACGGGTGAGAGATATCAATCAACCAAAAACATCTGAGGAAGACCTGAAAAAGGTATATTTCAACTCAGGGAAATCTGACTCCACAGGGGACCAAGGTCATAATAGGGAGCAGAAAGGAAGGAACACCAGGGATACCGGTTACTGGGTATATAATACGTGACCAAACAAAGCGTGAATTGGGGTTTACTTCCAAAACACTCATCATCCGAAAGGAGGGCTTGAAAAAGCAAATCGACTTACAGGATGGACATTCGACTCCGCAAAGGGAAAACGAATATTACTCAAATGGGGAAGGACAGAAGGCTTCAACCAAAGAGTGCATGAGATATATTATCCATTACCGTCAGAATGTGGATAGTATACTCGCATGGAAGGAACACCAGGGATACCGGTTACTGGGTATATAACAGGTGACCGACCGAAAACGTGAATTGGTTTTTACTGCCAAAACACTCATCATCCTGGAAGAGAGCAAAACGCAAACTTGTTAAAGGATGGATATTCGATTCCACAAGGAACACGAATCTTACTCTGCTGGAGAAAAAAACAAAAGATTTTGACCAAGGAGTGCATGAGATATATTATCTATTACCGTCAGAACGTAGATAATATACTCGCAT
The DNA here is from genome assembly GCF_024323335.1 of Lathyrus oleraceus. Taxonomy (NCBI): domain Eukaryota; kingdom Viridiplantae; phylum Streptophyta; class Magnoliopsida; order Fabales; family Fabaceae; genus Lathyrus; species Lathyrus oleraceus. Next base: position 407,134,708 of record NC_066585.1, read on the forward strand.
GGAAGGAACACCAGGGATACCGGTTACTGGGTATATAATAGGTGACCGCCCGAAAAGAGAAACAATTGTTACCAACAACAACAGGGCATACGAAAGATGACTCGCTGGGGATAAATTGCAAGCATACAACAATTATCCAGAAGACATATCACCGGTTACTGGGAGATACGCTCAAAAAGGGGTGGAAATGAATATTCGATTCCGCAAAGGGAACACGAATCTTACTCGACTAGGGAAACACAACAGGCTTCGACTGAAGAGTGCATGAGATATATTATCTATTACCGTCAGAACGTAGATAATATACTCGCATGGAAGATTATCCACAACCGGTTACTGGGTTAGTAAAGGATAAATCATCCGAAAAGAAAGGCATCGGGATACCAAAACTAGGTATATAAAGATGACCAATCAAAGGGAGCACCAATCATTACCAACAAAAGGGTAGATGAAAGAGAACTCACTGGGGATGCATTGATAAAAAATCAATGATCCGGGGAACAAATCACTGGCAAACGGTGAAAGGACCCGCTGAGGATAAAATTGCTAGCATACGGAAATTATCCACAAGAAGGAGGGAATATCGACATCGAATACTGGATGAAGATAACCACAAAGAGGGGATTACGTCTACCGAATACTGGGTAGAAAACCACGGACGAGTAACCGTCATCGGTTAGGATGAACAACAAGGTTAACTCTGCACAGGGGATAAAATAGGATTTACAACTACCGAATACTGGGTAGGAGACCAAAGACTCAGCTGAGGATAAGGCGAAAGATTGCCGATTACTGAGCAATTATCCATCTATTCCACGGGGAAGCACAAACTCCGATAGGGAGAAAAAACAACAACATAGGATTTACAACTACCGAATACTGGGTAGAAAACCACAAAATCCGCCATCAACCAGGATGAACCACAAAGGTTACCTCTGCTAGGGGATGAAAGTAGGATTTATAACTACCGAACACGGGGTAGAAAACCATAAAGATAGGACTTACAACTACCGGTTATTGGGTTGAAGCCACAAACTCTGCGTGGGGAGCGAAAGGATCACCACTCCGCACGGGAAAAAACAAATAGGGTTTATAACTACCAGTTACTGGGTAGAAAACCACAAACTCTGCTGGAGAGCAAGAAAATAGGATTTACAACTACCGAATACTGGGTTGAAAACCACAAAGGATAGGACTTACAACTACCGGTTACTGGGTAGAAGCCACAAGTTCCACTAAGGATAAGATGAATGTGTGCCGGTTAGTAAGCAACTATTCATTTATACCACATGGAAGCACAAGAGGCAGCCACAAAGAAGCCAATTTAGGAATGATCCAAAAAGGCAAATTGAATCAAGACTCGTCCAAATGAGGATATAACTCAATAGGGAAAATCCATCCCAATATATGTGTTGGGAGGAAACGGAAACAACCGTCATCCACGAGGATGTATCTCAGTGGGGAATTGCAGAAGGAATGACAAACACTTTCTGCTTAAGGGGATGACTCTATATTGAGAGATTAGACACCCGACGTCTGCTTGGGGAGATCTACTGGGGAGATCTATATCACCACTTAGCAGGAGACAACAAACAAAAGATATATGGAAAAAATGCAACATGGATATCTGAATGTTATGATTATGCATGAATATGCGTGATTTATGTTTGATGAATGCTGGAAAACAGACATATCTAACACAAACAGGTCCAGGAATCAAACGCCCGGTACTACACCATAGGAGAGAAAGCCAGGATCATCGGAGAATAAACAATTCTAACGGGATCAAGAACCACAAGGATCATCTGCAATGATGGATCATCAGTCTCAGATGGGAAAGAGGAGCTCACTGCACCGACGAAAAATGCCACAAAAGAAACTCCAAACAAACTCCACTGGGGGAAACCCACTGAGGGAGAAAAGATCACACAAATAGATCCTGCCACACAAGCAACTCAACTGGGATCAGAGATATCAGGAAATCACCAAATCTCTGCAGGGGAGGAATCATTACAGATACAATCCACCATGTCACCAATCTACTGGGGATTTACCCGAGGAAGAGAAGGAGAACTGGGGGTCAACCACCAAATACCGAACCTTCCAAAAGGAACCACAATTGCTGAGGAGGAAAGAATCACTGCTCTGCTGAAGGGAGGGGAGGTGAAAAACTCAACAAGCATTCTGATGGGGAGAGTCCTAACAAAGACTCTGCTCAACAAAATCTGTTCGGGAGAAATCCCAACAAATACCCTGCTTGGGGGGAAAATCTCAACAGAAGCTCTGCTTGGGGAGAAACCCCAACAACAATCTGGAGAAAGAGGATACAGCCATGCCAGGAATATGAACAAATGTCTTATCCTGTTGGAAATCATGCCACCCTTGGGAGAGCACTGAGAGTTTCTTAAGTATCCTTTCATCATTGTGAATGTTCACTTTGTTTAAAAACAATTTTGAAAAATTTGTTTGTTTAAAACAATGACATTTTATCAATTAAAACATGCAAAACATTTGTTGAATTGAAACAAATAAGAGTGCAAATAATTGGATAAAAGCTCAAATTGATTTGATGGAATGGTAGTCTGCAAATGGCAAGACTCCATAGATCTGTACAAATTTGAAATCGGTGATATATACTGGAAGAGGGCTACATTGAACATAATGACCATTTCTCTACCAATTTGAATCCGATGTATTTGAAGCTTCAGTTGACGATGACTGAGCGAGAATCTCTGGCGAAAAGACAGTTGTGAAACAGAAAGTCTTGTCAGGATGCAGTTACTTGCCAAATCCCTAATTTTTGCCTAGATTGCCCCAGGATGAGGTACTCAATCTAGCGGGATGCAAATTCATTTTTTTCATGTCTCTAATTTTTGCCTGGATCGCCCTTTCGGGTTTTCCACCGAGACGCTCATTTTTGCCTAAGCCTCCCTTTCGTGTTTTCAACTTAGCGAGCTGTTCTGTTTTTTTTATTAGGCGAAGTATTTCTTGACTGCATCTGAATTCACAGGACGAGTGAAATCCTCCCCATCCATAGTTGTGAGCATCAAAGCTCCGCCTTAAAAGGCTCTCTTGACAACATATGGACCTTCGTAGTTTGGAGTCCACTTGCCCCTGGAATCGGGCGCGAAAGACAAAACTTTCTTGAGCACAAGGTCACTTTCTCGGAACACACGAGGCTTGACCTTCTTATCGAATGCTTTCTTCATTCTCTGCTGATATAACTGACCATGGCACATGGCAGTCAATCGTTTCTCTTCAATCAGATTCAACTGGTCATAACGACTCTGAATCCATTCAGCATCAGTCAACTTGGGGTTTGAGGGTATACTTTTTCTTTTATTTATTTTTATTTAATTTTTGACTTTGATTTTGTTTTTGATTTTGATTTTGATTTTCACCCTCCTTTTTTTTTTACATTGTAATGCCCCAGTTTGACTGTTTGCTGATTCTCAAGATACAACTGAATGATCTTCTTTTTATGCTCAAGAAGACGGGTAATCTCGTCAGGAATCCCCTTCAACATCATCTTCCTCTGCTTCGAATACAGGGAATCCACAATTGGGAGATGGCGTTGGATCATTATGTTCAATGGGTTTTAGAATCAACCTGCATAATGATTTTGATATAAAAGCTTTATAATTTAAACAAACAAATCATTATGCAGATGAAAAGATTGCTTTTATTCTTGTTTTTTATGGTTTTTTGTGATCACCAATTTCATGCAAAAAGCAAAAAGCAAAAACAATTGGAAAAACAAATGTTTAACATGAATTTATTGAATGAAAATATCATTGTATTAAATGTTGCCAACAATGTCATCACTTCTCCTTTTGGCATGGGAGAAGGGTTTTTAAACAAAGCAAACATATTACGCTGACTTATGAATGACTGTAGGAACATCTAAAGCGACGCAATTGTGGCAGATCCCGTCAGGGATGACAAAATTGTCAGATTCCTCTGCATCTTCTTCCAGAATAGCAGCAGCTTCGTCAGCTTGACCGGCGTGGATGAAACTTCCACTCTTGAACAACCCTTTATTGTTGAAGACCCCTGAAGAAAAGCCAATGCCTGCCCGGGACTTGTTATCTTCAAGCTCGATCATTTTTCCTAGACCAGCAACTGCACCACATTCGATAGCCAGTTTCGCATCTCGATAGGAAGCAAATGAAGGAGACCTCTTCTCAACAGGCTCGGCTACAGATAAAGCTTGAAAAGGAGTTCCAACTTCATCCTCAGCATCAATGTATGAGAAGGAAGATAAGTGGCTAATCAGGAGAGCCTTTTCTCCCCCTACCACAACCAGTTTCTTGTTCTTAACGAATTTCAGCTTCTGGTGTAGGGTGGATGTCACGGCGCCAGCCTCGTGAATCCATGGTCTACCAAGGAGACAACTATAAGATGGGTGGATATCCATAACCTGAAAGGTAACTTGGAAGTCACTTGGTCCAATCTTGATTGGGAGATCAACTTCCCCAATCACAGTCTTACGCGACCCATCAAAAGCTTTCACAACAACACCATTCTGCCTCGTGGGAGGCCCTTGATATGACAATCTAGAGAGAGTGGTCTTCGGCAATACATTTAGGGATGACCCAGTATCCACCAGCACGTTGGACATGGCGTCGTCTTTGCATTTCATGGATATATGTAATGCCAGGTTGTGGTCTCTTCCCTCCTCAGGGAGATCAGAGTCACAGAAACTCAAAGTGTTACAAGCGGTAATGTTGGCAACAATGCTGTCAAATTGTTCTATCGTGACGTCATGATCAACATAAGCCAAATCCAAGACTTTCTGCAGAGCCTCCCTATGGGGTTCTGAATTCAGAAGCAACGATAACACGGAGATCTTGGACGGCGTTTGTAGAAGCTGGTTTACAATGTTGTACTCACTCTTCTTGATGAGCCTCAGCATCTCATCACAGTCTTCATTCACAACGCCACTAGGGCCAACAGAAGAAGAAGGAGTCTTTTGTACAGAGGAGGGTTTAGCAACGGGTGTCGGGTTCGGAGAATTCGCAGCATTCCGTCCCGGACGCTCAACACAGTCAGCTCTAGCCTGAGGCTTCAGGGGTGCAGAAAACACACGACCGCTTCGGGTCAACCCGCTCACATCAGCAATGTTCACAACAGAGGATGAAGGCAAGGGTACTTCTTTCCCATCTTCGACAACAACGGCATTATAGAGGAATGGAATTGCTTTATCAGATGAATAAGGCACAGGACCGGCAAGCTTGATAATCAGGGCAGGAGAAACCTTCTGCTTGCTACCATCATATCGAATGACAACAGGCTCAGGGATCCTGAACACCGGAGAAATCATGTTAACCTCTGGCTCATCTTCATCAACATTTCTGTTTTGAAGAATCTCAATAGTTCCATCATCCAGTAATTCTTGCAGATCTTTCCGCACTTGGCGACAACCCAAACGATTGACAGAGCAGATACGACATTTGTCATGGTCGTGCTCCAGATGACTGTAATCACACAGTAGACGATGCAACTCAACAAGTGACTGTCGAATATGGCTAACATATTTGACTTTGTATTTGCCAGGGCAACCCTGGACCATGTTAACTGACTTCCCATGCTCGGGCAATGGGTTCTTCTTAACATTAGGACCTGCATCCTCGAAGCTCAGAATGCCGCATCTCATAAGGTCTTAAACCTTAGTCTTCAGTTGAAAGCAGTTTTCGACGTTGTGACTGGGAGCACCGGAATGGTAAACACAATGCTGATCAGGCTTATACCACCATTGAGGGTTAGCAGGTATAGCCGGAGGATCCCTGGGAGTAATCAATTTCCGCTATATCAAAGAGGGATACAGCTCTGCATATGATACATGAATAGGATCGAAAGTGATCTTCTTCCTTTCATAACTCGTACTAGCTGGATTACTGTTGCGAGGCTGGTAAGCCTGCTATTGAGGACGATGCTGTTGCTGATACTGCTGAGATGGTTGTTGATGATTATTGTGTTGCTGATGATGATATTGCTGATTGTTGTCTCTGAACACAGGTGCTATATGAGCCACCTGGTGCTGGTTGCTGGCTGGACACACCGGCTTCCTCCGCACAGAGGGTCTTTTGGGTTTGACATGGGATTGCACATCATGTGCCTCTCTATCTTTCTTCTTTGCAAACGCCCCATATCGCTTGCTAGAAGAGCCTTCATCTTTGGTCAGACGTCCTTCACGGACTCCTTCCTCTAGTCGCATCCCCATGTTTACCATCTCGGTGAAATCAGAAGGAGCGCTAGCAATCATCCGCTCGTAATAAAATGAACTCAAGGTCTTCAGAAAGATCTTGGTCATTTCCTTCTCTTCCAGCGGAGGAGTAATCTGAGCTGCCAGCTCTCGCCACCTCTGGGCGTTCTCTCTAAATGTCTCTTTGTCCTTCTGGGACATGACCCTGAGCTGATCCCGATCAGGAGCCATATCTATGTTGTATTTGTACTGTTTCACGAAGGCTTCGCCAAGATCATTGAAGGAACGGATGTTTGCACTGTCCAAACTCATATACCATCGCAGTGCAGCACCGGACAGACTGTCCTGAAAATAATGAATGAGCAGCTGATCATTATCCGTTTGAGTAGACATTTTCCTAGCATACATAACCAGGTGGCTGAGAGGGCAGGTGTTCCCCTTGTACTTCTCAAAGTCCGGGACCTTGAATTTCAGAGGTATTTTCACACCGGGAACTAAACAAAGCTCGGCAGCAGATTTGCCAAAGAGGTCCTTTCCTCGAAGATTCTTCAATTCCTTGCGCAACTCAAGAAATTGGTCATTCATCACATCCATCTTCTCATTAACATCTGGGCCCTCAGACGGCTTAGAATGATAGATGGTGTCGTCTACCCTGGGAACGGTATGCACGACAGGAGGAGGCATAGCAAGGACCGGGCTAGATGCCGGCATGGAAGCAAACGTTGGTGCAGGAATATCAGACATAAAACCAGGAGGCATACCCCACGGAAACCCGGCTGGCATGGCTGTTGGCACGAAATGGGCACTGGCAGCTGGCACTATTGAGGAGACAATCTCAGAAACGACAGTCCTCTGGGGAGGAGTTGCAGGTGTTGGAGACGGCTGATTCTGAGCTGCTAGGAAAGACTCCATCAAAGCACTCAGTCTGGCGACTTCCTCCTTAAGCTCACGGTTCTCTTGCTCAAGATGATCCATCAATCTAGAAGAGTTGGCTCTGGTGTAGTACCGATGAGTCAGCTTGTCTTCAAAATAAATGAAGAGCACAGAGTTAGACCATAGACAAGAAGACCGAAACAAAACCTGCTTATGCAAATGATGCATGCAATGCTCGTGCATATGATTTGTTTTTATTTTGAAGGAACTTTTAGGGTATTATTTGCAAATTTTGAATATTAAGCATTTGATTCGCCTATGGAAAATATCTCATCAAATATATTTGAGAAAAAGAAGTACAGCATTTTCAAATCAATACAAGAGAAAAGGAAAATAAACATCCTATGGATCCCTAGAAGCTCGGGGTGCCGGAAGATAAGTTGCACGAAGCCTCTTAATCTCTCTCTCATATGCTGCTTCCATATCCGCTTTCTCTTTGGCTAGTCTTTCATACCTCCTTTTCCAGAACTTGGAAGATTGAGGAAGTAAAGAAGTCCATGCATCGTTCGGATCATCAATCACCTGATGCTCGAGGAACTCGATCAGAGCATCCTTCTCCTTAAGCTGTTGAAGCAACTCTTCTCTTTCACGGATCCAGGCACGTGAAAGGTCTTCGTCTCTCAACTCCTCTACGCCTTGGTTAGGGAGGGTTGAAGGCCCAGCCATAACCAAAGGTGCAGGTCTCGGATAGTCATAAGGCATGAGATACTCAGATGCTCTCTTCCTCACCCAAGTAGTATACGGCTCCAAAGCAATGCAGTTCTTCGGACCCAACTCACTTCTACCCTTTTTGTGAATCTTGCGCCAAGCGCGAACTATCCTGGCTTTCAAGCCTTGGGGATCTTTAACCTCCTGAAAGAACACACCTTCTAACAGAATGCTATTAGGTTTATCCTTTAGGGGGAACCCAAGTTGTCGACGTGCTAAGATAGGGTTGTAGCTAATACCAACACATGTACCAAGAAGAGGCACATTGGAGAATTCACCACAAGAGTCAATGATCTGGACACCATCATATGCACGATCATACCAAGAGATATCATCATTAGTGAGAGACATAAGTCTCGTCGACCACCGTAGACATCCTTTGTTCTCCTTGAAAGCGACCGTCTGAGGTAAGTGAGAAATAAACCACTTATACAACAGAGGCAAACAACACACAATAGAGCCACCACCCTTTGCATTCCTCAGATGCAAAGAGACATAGGTATCACCCAACAGAGTCGGAACGGGATTAAGAGCAGAGAAGATCCTAATAGCGTTCACATCCACAAATTTGTCGATGTTGGGGAACAATACCAATTCATAGATGAGAAGCACAAATATGGCTTCAAAGGCATCCTCACTCATGGCCTTCCCATAAACGGTAGCTTGAGCGACGAGGAACTCAGAAGGGAGACCTTGAATTCCACCTTTGGTAGTCATATGAGCTTTAACCAAGGATTCATTTATGTGTAATATGTTAGCTATCTCTTGAGAAGTAGGAATACTCTCCAAGCCATTGAACGGCAACTGATCCAGAATAGGAATACCCACAAGATGAGCATACTCCTCAAGGGTAGGCAATAGCTGAAAGTCTGGAAAAGTGAAGCAGTGATACAGAGGATCATAGAACTGGACCAAAGTACCCATCAATCCTTCGTCAACCTGAGTAGTCAGAAGAGGAAGAAGCTTCCCATAACGAGCTTTGAAACCCAAGGGATCTAATACATAGGATGTCAGATTCCTTAACTCTTTCAGATCGGGTTGTCTGAAGCTGTACTTCTTTGTATGCCTTTTTTGTCTTTCCATATCTGAAAATTTTGCAAATAAACCCCTTAAGTTCCTTGAAAATTTTCTTTTTTTCTGATGATATGGATGCAGATGAATGCATGAATGCATGAATGCAACAATCACACTCAAGGATCAAGCAAAGCACACCAGACAAAGGTCATGGGATGGCTCATATTATCCTTAATATCAATCATCCATTTTGGTGGATTACGGTTTTCACCTTATCGACACCCAAGTTCCATTGATATTAACGATATACGAACGATTCAACCATCCTTAATATCAATCATCCATTTTGGTGGATTATGGTTTGCACCTTATCGACATCCAAGTTCCATTGATATTAAGGATGTCTGAACGGATCAACCATGAATCACGGATTTGTTGTGAGTCACGAGCATGGAGTCTCGGTTAAGAACCACCCAAAGGGAGTGTACTATGGTTTAAACCTGCCGAACATGTTCTACCAGAGGTTCCCATAGTCATCATCCCATCTTTCGAATATTATTGGAGGAACGAATACTCGTATTCCAAAAATATTCTCAAGAGAGACTTTTATGAGTGTAGTATCGCGTAACAATCGCATCAAATCTGACATTTGAACGACCTCCGCACTACGTCCTAAAAATAGGCCAAGATGGGCTCGGTAAACTAAGGTCCTTGGCTTCTAAGGCACATATTGAAAGAATAATTCCTAACCACAAATAACTTGTGTGACATTATTAGTCCAACATGACCTCCACCAAGTGAATGGACTCGCAAGTCAACTTGCTAAGGAATAACTCCACACAAGTCGACGAGACTATGACATTCTCCTATCCTAATGTGCACTCGAGTTCGGGTATAGAACTCATCTCACAGAGATCACCAAGCAATGCAAGCAATTGATATATCAAGCAATTCAAACATTACAAACAATACAGTAATCCCAAATAGCACCAAAAATATGTCATAAACAAATAGACAAATATAATACAACAAAGTGTGAAAAGTAGGCAAACCCACTAGGAAGAATCCTTCCCCAGCAGAGTCGCCACTTTTCTGTAGCGGTGTATTCGTCACCATCGGAAATATTAATTAGATCCGAGGTAAATCATACAAAGTCGAGTCGCCACCGCACTTCTATTTATCCAAAGGAATGGCTAGAAAGCGAACAAAAGCCTAAGAAGTTTTACAAAGAAAACTAATAAAAGGGGTATAGAGATCTGGGTAAGGGGGTAATTATGCAAAGGGAAGGTGTTAGGCACCCAATGCATCCTAGGTACTCCTAGGGAGCCCTTTTCACAAATGTCGTATCAGGTTATTGTTTATGAAATATTTTTGTGCAAACATTGATTGAAGAGATGAGAGAAGAATGTACAAGTTAGTTATTTTTGTGTTTGGATGGATGAACCCATTGCCTACGTACCTTTTCATGAAAGATAAGGATCAAAACGCCGTAGTTCGGCTAAAAGATTTCCAATAAGTGAGTGGGTTAATTTTAAACAAAAGCCTTAAGGTCTTTCATTAACAACGGGAGAAAACTCAACCTGAACCAACAATCCACCATGTGAGAACAACTTCAACACGCATGTGAGGGGTTAACCCTATAATAAGCATGGAAGTCTTACAATTCAATCACTAAGGATGTGGTGAGATTTACATCAACCACTATGATAATTCAGATCTATGACTAATGCATGAAAATTTTGATTAAGAAGTGATCATTGAAATCACAAAAGAAGCACATTTGAGTGAGTGGAATTAACCAATTAGAAGTATTCACAAACATGTCAAAGTTGATTAGAGATTCAATTCATAATAAGTGTTATGAAAATAAGGTTTTAAAATAAAAGGAATAAGGCCTAGGTTTCTAATGTTGAAAACAAGTCAAATGTTTGCACAATAGTTTTCTGGTTTTGGGTTAAGGATGAAAATATGGGTCAAGGTTAAGCACAAAAGGGTTAAGGGACAAAGCCACAAATAGGAGTTGCTTTCTCAAGATCATAGACATGATCCAAGGAATTTCCTTTGGAATTAGGCAACAAGCATAAACAAATAAGCAAGCTCAAGGAGCAACAAAACTGGAAATGGATTGCCAATAAATGGTCTTGCATCCAACTCCGAAACAAGATGGGAAACGGAGTGCCAATAAATGGTCTTACGTCCAACTCCACAAAGCAACATGGGAAACAGATAGCCAATCAATGGTCTTACATCTAACTCCACAGAACCAAAACAAATAGGAAACAGATAGCCAATCAATGGTCTTACATCTGACTCCACAAAAGAAAATAAATAGGAAACAGATAGCCAATCAATGGTCTTACATCTAGCTCCACAAAACAACATACGAAAGGAAATGGAGTGCCAATCAATGGTCTTATATCCAGCTCCCCAAGAGGAACAGGAAACAGATAGCCAATCAATGGTCTTACATCTGACTCCTCAAAAGAAAACACATAACAAATGCAAAACAAACATATGAATGATGCACAAATAAGCAAACAAGCAATCAATTATCACACGCTATACATAACCAAGAGGCTCATACAAGGCTGGGCTTTAGTCAAGGGGTCATATCGACCTTGACAAACAAATCAAATACTGGAAGGGGTGTCTGAGGCTCTTAACCACTAACATTGACCGTCAGGGTGAGCAGATGAAATGGGAGATGAGGGTTAGACCTCATAGCTCTTAACCCGACCTGGGTGAGCTTTAATCAAAGAAGGTGTGGGGGTCCAGAATGAGGAACCCTATTCCACAATGACTGACTCTATATACAAGATTTTGGGTGTTTATTCAAAATGCGTCAGCACTTAGTGCGAGCAAAGTGAAAGACTCAACTGAATAGCAGGGGATGGGTTGCACGTCCCTTCTATCTGCCAATTGCCTCTTCACTTAGGAGGACTTGAAGTACATGGCACAAATATAAACAATCACAGACATTGCCTCTTAAGGAGGACTTCAGCCAAATGCCTGCCAAACATAAACGACAGGGCTTCCAGACTACATGGAGTTAAAGAGATTACCTAAGTGGTATGCCAACCACAAGCAAATAAAAGCTCAAATAATGAGCTAAAGTGGCTAAGGTACCTGTATGAAAAGCTAAACAAGTCAATATGGTATTCAGACAAACAACCAAACAGTCAACAACAGTGTTACAACCAATGTGCACAAAGCAAGTCCTAAAAGTCAATCAATCAAGTGAGTCCACCACCAAAAGACCTACAACACAATCAACATTAGTTAAATAAAACAAATTGTATCTCAAGCAAGGAGATCACATCATCCATTAGGACTAATTGCTTGAACCTGAAAGGCAAAGCTCAAATTGTGAGTACAAACCCCTAGGGCAAAGCCTAGGGTCAAAGGCAAAGTAAAAAAACAAAACAGCAACCAATATTCAACATAAAGCTCAATTAAACAAATGAGAACATGTCCTAAAAAGGACCAAGTCAAAAGCATCAAGCAAAGTCATCATATGAGCAAGATATGGCAAAGGCAATTACAAAGCACACAATTCGTCATCAAGAATAAAAATTCCATATTAAAACATAAATGAATCAAACAATCATGGAAATTTTTATGTGCATACAATAAGTCAAACATAATCATCATGCCAAAAATTAGAATCAACAGAGCTCAATTGACATGGAAATGAAAATGCACAAGTATGACATCAAATTGTGTGACACACATTGTCACACCATGCAATCATGTGTCTAAAATAGAGATGAAAAATGGTAAAAATGCACAACCAAGGCTTAAAAATCATGTAACATGTTGGGAATCAGCATACCAAATTTCAAATCAACTGGCCAATGTATGAGCATTTCACAATAGAATGAATGAAGCATATCACATTTGCATACAATGTTCAAAGAATCAATCACATTTAAATTTCCAGAAATGATAAAATCATGAAATCAACATCACAAAATAGTAGACATTCACATGGTCATGTAGCAAAAAATTGGAAGTGATTCGGATTCATTTTCAATTTATTATGAATTTTCAAAGTTGGAGAAAATAATGAAATAAAATGGAGAAAACACATGACAAAATGGAGGGAAATGATAAATGTGAATAAAATTTGAAAATGCGCTGGAGCGGAGGATCGAACTAGGTATGCAGAAATATGAGCGTTGGGACACAAAATTACACAGCCAGGAATCGAAGGAGGTATGGCATTTCAAGGCGCTAGCAAGCAAAACGACTGCGTTTGGTTAAGTGGAGAAAATAACAATTGGAAATCTGAATGCCATGACACGGATTCGAACACACATTCATGATGCTAAAGGAGCTTCTACAGTACAATTTCAGAAGCTGAACCAGAAAACCCTAGCTACAGTGCAGCACGGCGGCCAGCGGTGGTTTCCACCGTCTTCTTCGTGAAGACGGCGGAGCTACATTATACACACATATTTTTTTTCAGAATTTGCAAACAGGTATACCAATCGAAAGCGTGCAACATGAGGAACACAAATCGAGCATTATTTTTGGCTAAAAGTCCATGAATAAGGAGAATCGAATGAAAACATTTTTGACATGCAAACTTCAAATCCACATAACTTAGTCAATTCTTCACCATTTTTCATGAAAATTATATCAGTGTGATCAGCAATCAAGGATCTACAACATTAGGTGCATAAAGTGGAGAATTAAGAGATTCAAAAACCTAACCTCTTGAAGAGCAGTCACTGAAATTAGCGTGTTCAAGGCCTTGCAAGTGTGTAGATCCAATCCTGAGATGATGACTTGAAGTTTGATGTATGAATTGAAGCTTGGAGATGCTTGAATCTAGCTCAAATGTCAGTTTCCTTCTTCATGTTCTTCAGCTTGCACAGCTTGATTTTGGCTCGAATTCTTCAATCAAGAGCTTCATCTGCACTCAATGATGATCAGAGAACAAGAATATCCAATAAAATCCAGGTGCTATGTGAAAAAAATTGAAGTTGGAGATGAGAGAAAATTTTGGAGGGAAGAGAAATTTTGGATCTAGAATGTTCAAAAACTTTGAATTTCTGTTATGATTTGGTTTATATATGGTCTCTTAATCACATCCAAATCAGAATTAAGCATGAGTTAATTATGATTAGTTAAAATGAGGTGTATGGAAAAAATTGGAAAATGTGAGGTGCATGGCAAATCTACACGTGAACAGTACCACATGGAGGTGTAAACTCACTCAAAATCATCTCATGAGCATAATGGCAATGGTATTTTGTTCATATGATGCACCAAATTCAAATTTGCAAATTTCCCTCCAAAATGTTCATGAATGAGCAAATGACCATATGACGAAATTTCATGCAATGTAATGATGGATTTGGAAATTATATGTCATGAGAAGCAATATGCAAAAAAAGGCACTCAAATTGGAGATTTGGTTCAAAAGTTATAGCTTATTGAAGTTTCACGCACACTTGGCAATCAAGGGCCATATCTCCTTAACCATTCATCAGATGCTCATGATCTTGGACTTTTTGAAAATGGGAGAGAAAGATCTTCAACTTTCATGTTGGACAAAATTTCATTTGAAGCTTCTTTTATGTTGGAAAGTTCAGTTGAAAGTGATCCAAAAACTTGCTATATTTGGAAACTTGAAATTATAGGTCACTTTCCATTTTGGGAAACTTTTGACTTGACCTCCAAATCTTCAATATGGATGTTTGACATGATGAATAGGCCTTCTTTGAACATGAATGAGGATGTTAAGATCAATTCCCACACCTCAAAGCCTTTAATTGACTACATAGTTGATCATATGGTCCTCAAATGACTTGAAAATATTCTGATGAACTTGAGCCTCAACCACTTGGGGAATTTGCTCCAAAATGGACCTCTAGCTCATATAAGTTCAATATAATGGTCAAATGGTCCTTGTACCAAGAAAATACCATCACCTCCTACACAAAGGATTCACTTGAATTGCCTTGACCTGTTGACTGCTTAAGCTGCCAGACAAATGTTAGATGACATATTTTTGTACATTTTTGGTTAGTGATTAAAAGAAAAGCAATGATATACAAATGCAATCAATGCTTGGTGATCAAGAATCACTCTCAGGAAAGATCCCACCCACAGGGAAGGAAGCAAGGTGTCCAATGATCCTTGAGGCTATGTAATGCTATGATATGATGCCATGAGGGATCTTTGGGCCAAAATTGGGGTCTTAGAGCGTTCAATTCCACCCCATTCCTATTGGCCAACATACAGGCTGCATGCATGAGAGGCAACACGGCGTTCTGTTTTGGAGGAATCATCACCTCTATAGCATTAGTTCTGAATCTAGGGGATAAGCTCGCCAACTTACCTGCCTTGCCAGCCGAGTTCCTCAACATTGACTACTGCCGTTCCTCACACCTCATCAAGGCCAGAGGCGACGGGGAGTACCATCCCGTGGTTAGGAACAAGATAGTTCGAAGCATCATTATGCCCAACAGGAATCGTACAGATCCATAGAATATGGCAAATTGGATTTTTGATCTGAACGCTCCTGAGCCCAATGAAGGAGATCCTAATAATGGAGCAGATGAAGTCGAAGAGGAAATTGACCGAGAAATGCCACAACCACCTCCTGAGTATGCTGCAGAGACATATTCCCGAGGCCATCGAAGAAATGAGCGCCGACCCGCCACCATGGAAGACATCTATGTTGAGATGTTGCGACACAACCAGAGGATGGTGGAGCGCCAGACAGAAGTGATGCAAACTATCCAACAGACATAGAGGGATCAACATGACTATGCGAACTGGCACGACCAGGGGATGGCGAAACTTTCCGAAGAGATGAGCGCCCTGACACATCGCGTTGATGCCATCTAGGAGTACACTCAGCACGTGGGGTTGGATCCTACCCAGCGTGGAAGAAGTGAGCGTGCACGAGCAAGAGCTAGAGCGCGCAGAGCCCAACGTCGTGACAACGAGTAGTGATCTTCGTGTTTCTTCCCTTTTCATTCTTTATATTGTCGCATTACGGAAAATGCTTTGTTTAAATATGGGAGGAAATCCTTGTCTTTCCTTTAGTTGTTTCTATTTTAGCCATAAATTTTTTTTTGTCTTTATCCAATCGTTCATTCATTTATATCTAATTTTGCCATAACAAATTTTTTGTTTTTTAAGTTAAATGCATACCCTACGAGTATATAGGTTGCCTTACAGAGGTTCTGTTAGGAAACTGAGAAAAATCTAACAAGATTGATACCGTCCTAACACCTTAGATCTCTCACTTCTACGAGATTAGTTTGACTACCCATTATACCGATACCTAAAGTCTCCAATCTATATTAACCCCTAATAGTTTATACTAGCAGTCAACACCGTCTTAAACACAAACCATGTGAAGAGCCGATGAATATAAGTGATTGATGCCTACGAATTAAGAAGATCCTTCATACTTTTGCTATCGAGAAATTGAAAAATGCACCATACAAACGGTTGCAAGATGTACAAAAGAAAGGAACAGTAAAACCCAACTGGTTGGTTCAGATGTACCTGGTACTGGACTTGGTAGGGCGAACTACGGTTCGATCCCCCACAACCTTCAAATGGGATATATAAAGGGTTACCACACTAGTGTACCAGACCTCGTGCTAGAAAAGGATCAAAGTCACTAACCGGCTACTTCACTAAGTGCGTCTAAAGGGAAAGGGCTTAATGCGATTACGCTAGAATGAAATCGGGTGAAATCGGAACGAGAAGCATTAGGTTGACCTATTATAGCATGACTCAAACTAGTTTGTATCAAAGGAGAGATCTATGTTAATGCTTACTGCTTGTGTCGTCACTGTATCTTTAGTGTTTTACTTGAGTATCTGTCATCTTAACGAAGTACCTAACAACCACATACGAATTGGAAATGTGTTATGTATTCGCATTTAAGTACTGTTTTCAAATTTTATTTGCTTGAGGACAAGCAAAGATTCAAGTTTAGGGGAGTTTGGTAACGTGAAAATACATCGTATATTTGCCTTGATTTATACTCAAAAATCGTACCCCTTTCATTTATATTCCGATTATTCCGCAACTGTTCGAGTTATTTTTGTAGGTATTTCAATTCCCATGCTTAAATGAGCAAAGTATAGAAAAGGAAGGAAAAGAAGAAGAAATAGAAGGGGAAACAGCAGAAAAGCAGAGAATACAAATTATGTGCATGTGACGACCGTCACAAAGCATGTCACGACTGTCACGCCCAGCCTGTCACGACCGTCACAGGCCCATCACGAACGTCACGCGGCCAAAATCAGCGCTTTGAATCTGTCAACAGAAGTGATCCACCAGGCCCTTATTTCTCGTTCCTCAACCACTTTCCTGTGGATTCTTCACTCAACCAAGTCATCCTTATTTCTCTCAACTGCCAAGACCTAATGGGGAATATAAAAGGATGGAAGTTGGAAACCTACGGGCACACTGAATTTTCCTCTCTGAAGCCACTCTGCATTTTTATTTTTCCACAGCAATCCTATTTTTTTCTTTTATTTTTCTTCAACAACATTATTCTTTTTTACCATTCAGAGCTTTGGTTTTCCCTTTTCCCTTTCCATTTTTCATTTAGCCAAAGTAGTAGTTTCCTACACTGAGGAATTACTACAATTTATTTAATTTAGTTTAAGTAATTATTTCGAAGAAGCAGAATCCTACCGACCTGTGGAGGACTGCTCAAGTACTTCAAGATTCGGCGTATTCTATTAATCCAATTTCTAGGTTTTTATTCAATTACTATTGTTATTGCTTTATTATTATTATAATCATGTTTTCTTTATTGTTGATATGTTTATGTTCGTCTGTGTTTGCGTTATTTAACATGTTCGGCTAAACTATCGGTATCGGTATGTAAACAATTTAATTAGATGGGATTTAATAATAATCGGTGTAAATCTTCGTTCCTCAAACAATCTTTTCACTACGCCAAATAAGGGAAAAGAGAGTGCTTTTTTTGGCCTATAACAGCGCTTTAAAGCGCCCTATAATCTGGCGCTGGCATAGGTAAAGACAACGCTTTTTTTCCTGGTGAAAGCGCTCTCTAAAGTGGCTCTTTAAGCCCTTTAGGAGCCACTTTAGAGGGCACTTTTTAAAGAAAGCGCCCTCTAAAGTGGAAACTTTTAAGGGTTTAGAGGGCGCTTTTACTGGAAAGCGCCCTCTAAAGTGGAAATTTAAAGGGTTTAGAGGGCGCTTATTTTGGAAAGCGCCCTCTAAAGTGGGTGGTTATTTAAATTTTTTTTTAAAAAGCGCTATATTTATTTATTTATTTTAGACAACCTATATATTGAAGCAGTACACCTAAAACTGTATAATTTGAAGCCCTTTTTCACACATTGCATTCAACAAGCCTTATATACAACAATCCATACATATACAACAATCCAGTGATATATAATCGTTTAACATCTAAAGATTCTAAATATACAACCAATTCATAACTTAAAAAGAAATAAAACTAAGTAGCAAAAGCATCTCTGAGATGTATGTTGCATTCAACAAGCCTTATATACAACAATCCATACATATACAACAATCCACTGATATATAATCGTTTAACTTCTAAAGATTCTAAATATACAACCAATTCATAACTTAAAAAGAAATAAAACTAAGTAGCAAAAGCATCTCTGAGATGTATGTTTTTTTTGCTAGCCGCAGTCTTCTTAGCAACAACCTCTTTTTGTTCAATATCAATAGCATGAACCTAAAATATCATAAAATTAGTTAGGTGAAGTATAAGATCAAGAATTAACATTTTCTATGCATAAATATCATATAATTGTGTTTATACCTTTTTTTTTTATCTAACTGACTCGATTTGCTGTAATAAAAGCCATTTTACCTGTAATAAAGAAAATAATTAAAATCATTTGACCTGTACCTTTTTCACTAAGTTCTCTTTCTTTTCTTGGTTGGAATATGTTCTACATGTCTCTTAACAACACGGACGGTTGGATTGATCCAAATACCCTCATTATGATCATTTATAATATATGAATCATTTGATATAATATTCTCATCTTGATCATTTCTGGTAAACGATTCAATCTCAACATCAATATCACCTTGATCTCCAGTGTTCTCATCAATTACTTTGTTGGAAAAAAGAACAATAGACCATTTCGTACTTTTCGGATCATTGACATAGAACACTTGTCTAGCTTGAGAGGCTAGAATAAAAGACTCATCTTTGTATCCCACCCTATTAAGATCCACTTGCAAAAATCCTGACTTATCCATTCGAATGCCATTATTATTTTCAACCCACTTGCAACCAAATATAGGAATTTGAAACTTCTCATAATCAAACACCCAAATGCGCTCGATAACACCAAAATACGACAGATTTGCAAATTTGGGGTTTAAGTCCTTCACACTTGATATATGCATTGCTTCAGCTACCACGGTGACACCACTATTCTGCATAGTACTTTTATCATCTTGTTCTTTGGTATAAAATGTGTATCCATTAATCGCGTATGCGCTATAAGAAAAAACATGGAAACTTGAACCATATGCTAATCATCTCAACCTTTCTGTTATTGAAGCGGGATCTGAATAATACTTTGAATAAATATGATCCTTAAACCAAGGTATAAAACATCGATTGTGCTCTCGTACTATCCAATTTTCATTTCTATTGGGATTTAAACCTCGGAGAACATCCTTGTGAATTTCAACATACGGCTCAACCTCATTCTCATTGTGCAGAACATACAAATGCACTTGATCCCGTTCAACCCTTGATACTGCCACGATTTTATTTCTAATTAGATTTTTTCCTTCTTTCTTTTCGACAAGCTGAGACTTGGGGAGTCCGATTGACTGAACATTAGACAAATATTCAGTACAAAACTCAATCGCTTCTTCAACAATGTATCTTTCAACCATACAACCTTCTGGTCGACATCGGTTCTTCACGTACCCTTTTAATATTTTCATATAACGTTCAACAGGGTACATCCATCTCATATAAGTTGGTCCACACAATTGTGTCTCTTTCACAAGATGAACAACTAGATGTACCATTATGTCAACAAATGATGGAGGAAAAAACATTTCAAGCTCACACAAAGTAATAACGATTTCTTTTTGCAACATTGGTAAGATCGCAGGATCGATCACCTTACTGCAAATTGACTTGAAGAAAGAACACAACTTAGTTATAGAGCTTCTTACTTTTTCTGGAAGAATAGAACGTATACCTATTGGGAGAAAATGTTCCATTATAACATGGAAATCATGGGTCTTTAAACTCTTTAACTTGAGGTCTTTCATAGACACAAGTCTTCTAATATCTGAAGAGTACCCTTCTGGAACTTTAACTTCACTTAGAAACTTACACAATGTTTTTTTCTCCTTTCTAGATAGAGTATAAGCAGCAGGCGGTAGATATGTTCGTTTTCCTTTCTTCAAGGGTCCTAATTCAGTTCTTATTCCCATCGCTATCAAGTCCTTTCTTGCCTTAAGGCCATCCTTAGACTTTCCTTGTATATTGAGTAACGTGCCAATAACACTTTCAAATACATTTTTTTCAATATGCCTAACATCAAGAAAATGTCTCACATACAAGGACTTCCAATACGGCAATTCAAAAAAAACTGACCTCTTCTTCCACCCACTTTTGACAAGTGTGTGGGCAAAAGGCTTGCCAAACTGAGTATCCAAATCTTTCACGTTTTCAAAAATTTGATCACCCGTCAATATAGGTGGAGCTCTGCCTTGTTCTGTCTCTCCATTGAACGCCTTTCTCCATCCACGGTAGTGATGATTTGAATTTAAGAATCTCCGATGACCGAGAAAGACATTCTTCTGACCGAACTCCAAGCGCTTCCAATATGTTTTATCTTCACAAATAGGACACGCACATTGACCTTTTATGCTATACCCTGATAGATTTCCGTATGCTGGAAAATCATTAATTGTGCCAAACAACATCGCCCTCAAGTTGAAACTTTCTTTCCTATATCCATCATAAACCTCCACACCGGTCTCCCACAAAATCTTTAAATCTTCGATTAAGGGCTTCAAGTACACGTCTATGTCATTCCCTGGTTGTTTAGGTCCAGAAATCAACATAGACAACATCATGTACTTACGCTTCATACATAGCAATGGAGGTAGGTTATAAATCATAATAATCACAGGCCATGTACTGTGTGAGATACTCTGGATACCGTGTGGGTTCATTCCATCAGTTGATAATGCCAAGCAAAGGTTTCTTGATTCTTCTCCAAATTCAGGATAATCATTATCAATTTTCAACCACTGTGGTGAATCTGCCGGATGTCGATACTTTCCATCTATAATTCTTTCATCTGCATGCCAGGTCAAGTGTCTTGAATCGGTTTCACTACGAAACATGCGTCTAAATCTCGGAATAACAGGAAAATACCACAAGACTTTTGCTGGAGACAACTTGTTCTTATATTGCGAGACACCGCATTTAGGACACTCATTTAACGATGCATACTCATTTCGAAACAAAACGCAATCGTTTGGACATGCATGTATCTTATCATAGCTCATGCCAATAGAGCACAACATCTTTTTGGTCTCATATGTTCGATTGGGAAGAACATTATCCTCAGGAAGCATATCTTTCAAAAGGGTTAATAACTCTGTGAAACTTTTATCCGACCATCCATTGCCCGCCTTTAAGTTGTACAACTTTAATACCGCAGACAATCTTGTGAATTTAGTGCAATCATCATACAAAGGTTTCTCTGCATCACTTACCAACCTCTCAAACATTTCGGGACAATCCTTAAGATCTCCTTCAAGTGCTTCTGCAATCTCTTCAACTCGATCACAATCGTATGTATCTGCAATCTTAAGATCTCCTTATAGTTTGAGGCATAGGTCGTACTATCCCCCGGTTCAACATTCTCGTTACTTTTCTCACCATGCAAATTCCAACATGTATAACTTTGATCAATTCCATGCCTCATTAGATGCGATGTCAACTGAACTGCGTCAACCCGTTTCCCATAACAACAACCCAAGCAAGGACATATCATTCTACTGGGGTCTTCGGCGTGCGCAACGACAAACTTAACGAATTCTGATACCCTATTCTCGTACTCTCTCGACAATCGATTGGAAGACATCCATGTATTATCCATTACTAATTAGAATAAACAAAAAACAATTTCAGAAGAGAAACCAAAAATGGGATGAGACAAAACAATTTCGCTTTATTGAGTTAGTCTCTGTGCAGGGCATTCATGTCTCCAACAACAACCCAAAACCAAAACAATTTTGGTTTATTGAGTTAGTTTCTCAACATTTTCAGATATCTCTGACTTCAATAGCATGAGAATGTATGAACCATGCATTAAGCATTAGTGGTATGCACTAATTTGTAGCATAGTTATATATCATCATATAGTTTTTACAAAAGATAAACATTGACTAGAAAATATATATGTAGGATTGTATAATGGTCTAACTGAAAGCTAACAGAAGAATAGTCGACTCTAATTTACTCTATCAAATAACATCCATACCTAAACTTCTTAAGTTACTAGCTACGCTATGTATGCTAGAATAAATACACTCATAAGTTGCATAGTGTACCTTTGATTGGTAGAAGGTGTTTTAGATATTGCTGCCTCCTTTTTCTACATCGAGAAACAAATGGAACAGTTGGTGAAATTTAACCCATAATGCCTAGTCTCCATTGCTAGCATTGCAACACAATAATTATTGTTGAGAATACTCAATAAATGTATGAACCAAGAAAAATGAAACCAAAAATGAACAATAGCGAACGTCAGAAGAGAAACCAAGTAATATGAAGATTAGAAAAATACATATGGTGTCAAAATCGAACAGCTAACAACGAATTAATAGAAGGAGGAAACGTCGTAGATCTAATAGAGGTGGAAGGATAACGCTTTAGAAGTAGCGAAAATCGTAGCAGTGAGAACCCTAACGTGAAAAAGAACGAAAATAACAGAGTGAAATAACAAAACGCGCAGTATGTTATAATTTTAATGTTTACTAAAGGGGACCTTAGAGGGCGCTTGTGGAAAAAAAGCGCCCTCTAAAGGGGGCCTAAGAGGGCGCTTATGAAAGCGCTCTCTAAGGCTTTCCAAAAGCGCTTTATAAACTGGAAATGCACATGGACTTATAGAGCGCTTTTTTAAAAGCGCCCTCTAAGGGTAACCTTAGAGGGCGCTTTCTAAAAAGCGCCCTGTATTGTTGTCCCTCTATCTCCTCCTTATTTTTTCGCTTCACCTTAGAGGGCGCTTTATTACAAAAGCGCCCTCTAAAGTGCGCTGTCTATTCCAGTTGTTCGCTCCTTATTTTTTCGCTTCACTTTAGAATGCGCTTTTGTAATAAAGCGCCCTCTAAGGTGCGCTGTCTATTCCAGTTTTTGGCGTAGTGTTTTGGCTGTGGTTTTTAAATTAAATTTAATTAACTTTGTCACAAGAGTGAGAAGCTATTTAATACGATTTTTCCACGAGAGTGTGAAATTAACTAAGGTGAGAACCGACAATCGCGAGAGCGTGAGGGTCGAACTGGATAGTAAAAACTAGGCATTGATTTTAAAAACAGCGAGAGCACTTTAAAATCAATTAGAACTTATTTATTTTCAAAAAGTATTTTTAACTTCAAATGGGACAGTGAAAGCGTACATTCTGACTTAAAGGTATAATCCGAATCAACAATCACGAGAGTGTGAGATAAAGCATTCTAAATAAGTATTTTCTAGTGAAAGATATTTGGTACTTAAATTATACACCGGTGACTTATCGAATCACTGACGATTAATGCATTGCATACTGATATCCTCCTATTAATATTTTCTTAAAACTTAACTTCCCTTAGATTTAATTTTCGTTCAACCAAACTTCTAAAAATCATTCCCTTAGCTAAACATATTAACGTCGGTAGCATTAGTTTGACCATCGGTCCCTGTGGGTTCGATATCTTTTAAAACTAAAACGACTAGACTGTGCACTTGCAGTCAAGTACCCGATAGACTATACTCTATATACAGTCACGAGACGTATCAATGACAAATCCCCCTATTTAAGTTTCTTCAATTTCAAGATATGAAGATTGGAATCTTCATCTCAACGAGATTGAAGAGACTTAAATACAAAAGATCCAATTTTTGGCCCTAAGATACCGCAAAAATGCTAATTATAAGATATGAATGCAGACAAGGATCTTTGTAGGGAATATAGCACCATTAGAGACAAAGAATTGCTAGAGAAAAGAGGAGACTGAAACTTTGCAGGGGAGTAATAAATTCCGAATGGGGACCCAGTTGGGGACAAACAAAGTTCCACAGGTGGGAAGGAAAAACATGCAAACAAAATTACGACACGAAACTGCTGGAGACAAAGGGATGTCCTCCAGGAAAATAAAGCAATAGGAAACGACTCGACTCAGGAATAACTATTATACTGGAAAGAAACCAATGTACACTTAGAAAACAAATGAACCAAACACCCAACAGGGGGAGACTTTTCAAAGCAAGACTTCGTCAGTGAAAAGATCAATCAAAGGGGATGCCCAACTCTACTAGGGGGAGAAATTACCTAATTATAAGGAAAGTGATAGCTTAACAAGGTAATAAGCCCAAAAGGAAAAAGATTACCAACTACCAGCCAAGTGATAACTTAACAAGGTAACCAACCAAAGGTAAGAGAAACATTACCTAACTATCAACCAAGTGATAACTTAACAAAGGTAATCAACAAAAGGTAAAAGAAATATTACCTAACTATCAACCAAGTGACAGCTTAACAAAGGTAATCAACAAAAGGTAAGAGAAATATTACCTAAGTATCAGCCAAGTGATAACTTAACAAAGGTAATAAGCTCATGAGAAAAGATTACCAATTACCAGCCAAGTGATAGCTTAAAGAAGGTAATATGCTCAACAAGAAAGATTACCAACTACCAGCCAAGTAATAGCTTAGCAAGGTAATAAACCAAAGGTAAAAAGAAATAATACCTAACTATCAATTAAGTGATATCTTTCAAAGGTAATAAGCTCAAAAGGAAAGATTACCAACTACTATCCAAGTGATGGCTTAACAAGGTATCCAACCAAAGGTAAAAAGAAATATTACCTAACTATCATCCAAGTGATAACTTAACGAAGGTAATAAGCTCAGAGGACTAAAGTTCAACCCATGAATAAACTGGAGAGACACGGTCAAAGAGGACTCAATCCAATGAGGAAATAAACTCAAATAGGGATTAATTTCATCCAGAAAATGAAATGGAAAGGAAAAATGAAACAAAACCTTCCACAAGGAACAAACTCCATGGGGAATTAGAAAGGATAAGTGCTTTCTGCTTAAGGTCGCACTCTATTGGAGAGAGGACATACACACTCTGTGGGGAGAAAAACATCAGAGAGTGGGGAAAGCACCAAGAAATGCAAGATGCACAAATAAACACCATGATGTTATGCATATGCATACGAATATGTGTATGAATATGCTGAAAAAACAGGCACACGGGGTTAGACTAATAACAAAGTACAGCCGAATACTCGGCTTCTCTCAACAAGGCGGAAATGCTACTAGAGATCTTGATAGGGATTCGGCTAAAAAAACCCTGCAAAGAAAGATCATAAGCCATCAAAGAAGCAAAATCCTGATACAAGGTTTAAATCCTTCTAGAGAGAGAGAAAGAAAAAATATTGCTTGGAGACGCAAAGTTTAATCTTCTAAAAGCATGAACTTCATTCCGAGGGAGGGAATGGTTTTCCAAGGATAAGAAACATCTGAACAAACTCTATTACAAAGACCCATTGGAGACTTCACTGGGGATTAACCATTCCCGCAATCTCTGTTGTTGGAATTGATGAGCCTTGATACATTCATAAGAAAAATCATGCCTTACGAGAACACTGAGCTCCGCTCTTCAAGATCTTACCATCCTTGAGATCACTATTGACATTCCTCTTTTATATTCACAAATCGAGGAGTTTTTTTATAAATTTCAAAAACATGATTGTTTATATATCTTTTGTTTCAAAAATTATTATAAAAAATAAAGTAAAATTTCGTGAACTGAAACAAGATAAGAACAACAAACAAATGGGCAAAAGGCTCAAATTTTATTGATAGAATGGTAGTCCGCAAATGGTGTGACGCCATAGATTATTCCAAAGTTGAAAAATGATAAGTACATGGAAGTGGCTGTATTGAAATACAATGAACACTATTCTCCCTAACAACTTTGAATTCTGCTATACTTAGAACTTCGGTCAAGGATGACTGAATGAGGATCTTTGAGAGGCCTTGTTGCTTCAGATGATCAAGTCTGGCCTGATGTAGTTACTTGCCATAATCCCTAACTTTTTCCTAGATTTCCCTCTCGGGTTTTCAATCTACTAGGATGATTATTTTCTGTTTATGTCTCTCATTTTTATCTGGACCGTCCTTTAGGGTTTTCAATCCACCAAGACGCTCATTTATGCCTAAGCCGCCCTTTCAGATTTTCAACTTAGTGAACTATTCTTTTATTTTTCTAGGAGAAGTATTTCTTGACCGCATCGGCATTCGCAGGATGAGGGAGCACCTTACCATCCATAATCGTAAGAGTCATTGCACCACTAGATAAGACTCTCTTAACAACATATGTGCCTTCATAATTAGAAGTGCACTTGCCCCTAGAATCAGTGTTGAAAGACAAGTTCTTTTTGAGCACGAGGTCGCCTTCTTTAAATATGCAAGGTCAAACCTTTTTGTTAAATGTTTTCTTCATTATTTTTTGATATAATTGGCTATGACACAAAGTTGTCATCCTCTTCTCTTCAATCAAGTTTAATTGATCATAACTGCTTTGACACCATTCAGCCTTAGACAATTTGGCTCCCATCAAGACTCGCATTGACGAGATCTCAACCTCTACGGGGAGCACTTCTTCCATGACATACATAAGAGAAAAAGGCCCTGCCTCTGTTGAAGTGCGGACGGACATACGATATACATGCAAAGAAAAAGGAAACATCTCATGCCAATCCTTATATGTCACAACCGTTTTCTGGATAATCTTCTTAATATTCTTATTTACAACTTCAATAGCCCCATTCATCTTAGGTTTTTAAGGAGAAGAGTTATGATGTTCAATTTTAAAGTCCTCACAAAGCTCTTTCATCATATTATTATTCAAGTTCGACCCATTTATAGTGATGATCTTACTTGGAACACCATATCGACAAATAATCTGATTCTTGATAAATCTGACCACAACCTGCTTGGTCATATTAGCATAAGATGTAGCTTCAACCCTTTTGGTGAAGTAATCAATAGCCACCAGAATGAAATGATGTTCGTTCGAAGCTTTGGGTTCAATTATACCAATCATGTCAATTTCCCGCATAGAGAAAGGCAAGGGGGATACACTAATATTGAGAAGATTCAGAGGAACATGAATCTTATCAGCATAAATCTGACATTTATGGCATTTCTTCACATATTTACAGCAATCAAATTCCATTGTCAGCCAATAGTAACTTTCCCTTAACATCATTTTAGCCGTTGCATGTCCATTGGCATGAGTACCAAAGGATCCTTCATGAACTTCTTGCATTAACATGTTTGTTTCTTGTCTATCCACGCATCTGAGAAAGACCATGTCAAAGTTTATCTTGTACACCACATCTTTATCCATAAAGAAGTTGCTAGCCAGTTGTAAGACCCCAATTTTGACCCTAAGATCCCTCATGCAATTTCATCATAAGCATTGGCATTGGGATCATACCTTGGCATCCTCCTTACCCCTCTTTCATTGGGTTTGTTTTGGGAGAGATCACCAAGCACTATGTGATTGTGTCGTACTTGTATATCATCATTTTACTAAACAAAATACCAAAAATATGTCTTTTCATTTTCCTAACTCTTTTGTAGGTAGGGCATGATCACCATTGATCTATCAAGTTCATATTCAGGGTTTGAGACCCTCATGACAAAGAGAACAACCATGAATTGATCCAAGAATAGTTATGAGCATCATATATGAGTTCCATTTATTCCTACATGTTATGATCAAGTTTTCTTCAAGAGTTTGAGGGTGATTTTCCTTGGAAACCCTAGTTTGACTGGGTATCTTGAGTAACTTCTCCAACAAGCTATCTCACCAATTGATCAACTTTCTGAAGGGACACTTCAAAATTCATCATCTTATGCATATATGATCTACCATGAGCTAAGAAAGACAAAATAATTGAAGGTTAGCAAGTTGGTTGATGGTGGTTGGCCAGATGAATTCATCTAATCAAAACTGGGTCTCCCTAGACCCTATCTCCTACAATTTTCACCATATGAAAATTATTCCAAGAGAAAAGTTACTCTAAATGACATTCAAAACAACTTTAATGTTTAGACCTAGAGCAATTTTTTCTTGGAAAATCATTTTCTATGTTGAAACATGACATGTCATTTTGTCTAAACTCTAATTTGAAAGTCAACTTCCCAAGGCCATAACTTGCTCAATTTTTTTGAGATGAAAGATTTACAAGTTGAACAATCAAATTCAAGATGTCTACTTAAACTTTCATGTTTGGAGTGAGAGCTAATTCAACTTTTATGAGCATGTGATATGAGGTTACATTATAGGTCATTTTTGACCTATACCATTGAACAAATGATTTTTCCAAAATTCAAAAATGCATAACTCTATCATTACAAATCCAAATGACATGAAATTAGATACCATTTTGAAGGTCTTTGAAAGAGATACAACTTTTATGAGGCTCACATAAAAAGTTAAGCAAGGTGGAATATTGAGATATATGGCTTGACACTTAGAAAAAATTTCAACGTGTTGAAATTTCCAAACTTCCACCTCAAAATTCTCCATGTTCCAAGCTCCAAATGAAAAAGTGTTGAACATAAAACTTGTTCCCCTTGATCTAAAATTTCCATGAAGTCCAATTTCGTCCATTTTGGACAAGATTTGAATGGGCTGAGCATGGCTTGAACATTGCATCATCATTTGGCAAAAATCAAACTTCAAGCTTCCATGTACAATTGCCTAGCACTCCAACTTGATTTCAGGCTTGTTCACACTCAATTATGGATCAAATGGAATGATCTCATGGGCCTGTACACACCCGTGCACACATGCATCACTCATTTCCAATTTTGGAAACTCAATTGTAAGGTGCAAATAGCATGTGATTCAGCTATAAATAGAGCACCTTATGCTCAGAATTGGAGACTCCTTCGCGCCAACTTTGATCCCAAACATCAAACCCTTCCATTTGAGAGGATAATCCTGAGAATTTCCTTTGGAAATTGAGTTTTAATCTCACTGCTTTGAGATTCAAGACTCCAGGGATCCAAGACCTTTTGTGCATTCTAATCTACTTCTGCAAGCATCCTGAGCAAGATCAAGCATAAGCCAAAGCAAGAACAAGTGAATCCAGACCTGCATTGAAGGTATTTTCCAGAAAATTTCATCTCTTCGATTTTCTCTCAATTTTATTCAATTCTCTTAGATCTTTGGTTGTCTGAAATCCTACCAATGTAGGAAAGAAGATTGAGTTGCTTAGAGGTCAAATCGAAGCAACTTAGTTGACACACCTCAAAATTCAACTCCTCATATCTTTTTGTATATTTGGAGTTAGTTGAAATTGAGGTCAGATTCGTGCTCTACGCCATTTTTTCTTTCAGATCATGTCCTCCTTTTTCATTTTCTTGATGGTGATGAGTGAAGCAGTCCAACTAGGGTCACCGGAGAAGATGACCGGCCTTTGGACTCCGGCGATGCGCTGGAAGTGTTTAGAGCCATTGATCTGTTTTAAATTGTTTTAATCTTACGCGTTGGTTCTGATTACCATCCATGTGGCGCATTGACTTAAGTCCACGGTGGAAAGCGTATTGAGGACCACTTGATCTGCCACCTCAATTAATGAGGGACATCAAGTGGTCCACGTTTTTTTTTCTATTTTCTGATTTTCTTTTATTCCTTTTATTTTTATTAATTCATATTAATTTTAATATTGACCCAAAAAATATGAGAGTTTCACCAAAAATTTTCAAATAATTTCCTCTTTCATATTTTGAATTAAAATTATTTTTTGGATCATTATTAATATTTTTCATGATTTAAGTGATTTTGTGTTTATTTTTAATTATTTAAAAATACTTTTAAGTCTTTAAAAATTCTGAAATTTTTTCTCCAAGGTCCTTTGACCTTGTTTGACCTATGATAAATCTCATGGCCATTTATTTGGTGTTTTGATAAGGTTTTAGGAATTTGCCAAACCATATTTAATTTAAATGCCTTATTTTAGTATTTTTTAATTTAAATAAATGCCAAATAATTTTGTTGACCAATTGTGATGACTTGTTTGAGTTTGACTCTTGTTGTTGGACCTTGGTCAAGGTTGATTTGATTTTGTCAAGTTAATATCATTGGATTTTGGGGATTGATGAAATGTACATTCCATCTCCCAAAATGAATGAATGATATTAATTTGGTAAAAGTCCTCCTTTGACCAATTTGAGTTTTGATCCATTCCCCTCCCTCTTTATCTCATTCCCCTTCTTTATGCATCCATCTCATTTGGCTTATGATATCTCAAAGTCCTAAGGCTAGTTGATTGAAAAATCAACATAAGTATGGATGAGATTAGGCCACCTCTTTTGCATATTCTTTTTGTGTGTGGTATGTTTCATGAGAATAGTCCATTATACTATGTCTCAAACATGCATTAACACCAAAATTCTATTTCCCGACCTCAAATAGTTGTGACTTCTACATAAGTCCAATTACGATTGCTTAACATAGCGCTAAATTTGTGACACAAAAGGCATAATATTCTAGTTAGTGAGTGTAAGACCCCAATTTTGGCCCTAAGATCCCTCATGGCATCATATCATATCATATCATTGCCTCAAGGATCTTTGTGCACCTTTGCTTCCCTCCTAGTGGGTGGGTTATCTTGTGAGTTTGGTTCTTGATCACCAAGCATGTATTGCATTTGTATATCATTGCTTTTCATCTGTTTATCAACCAAAGGTACAAAAATATTGTCATCTAACCATGTTACTTGCAGATGAAGCCAATTAGGTCAAATCAGTCAAAGTCAGTCATTGAGATAGATGGTGGCCATTCTTGAAGAATTTGGGCACCATGATCATTCATCAAGAGTTCATATGAGTTGTGACATCATTTTGGATCAAGATATCAAGTGGTAGGGGCTTGGAATTCATCAGAACATGGTTCAGTCAACCAAAACCCTAGCAAAGTCAACTGAAGTCAACTGTGGTCAACTATCCATTTAATCAGTGATTTGATGGTGGGAATTGGTTTGAGAGGTCTCATTCATGTCCACATAAGGCTCATATAACATGTCAAACATCCACAGTGAAGAATTTGCCCGAGTGTGTCATTCATGTCCACATAAGTTGTTGGATGACGGTACCCGAGTATGTTATGCCAAATTGCCTGTGAAATGATGATACTTTATCCAATGCTTCTCAAATTTTTTGTGCTTAAACTAGACATGTTCATGGTGATTTTGGTTTAGAGTTTGTGAATTTATCATTGCTGGTTGATGAGATATGATTTTTTGAATAGGGGTGTGACAATTTGTGTCACACCATTCATGTCCAACTTCATGATTTTATTTGCCATGCTTATTGAACTCAAATTGGTCTGTTTTTTGCATGAACATACTTGTGGATGTTGAGAATACATGTGAATTTTTCTAGAATTATTGATGGAATTTCCTATTTGATTGGATTTTTCTCCCCTGTTTGGTCATTTGTTGACTTCTTGTGATACATGTTTGTATATGATTTGTGAAATTCTAATGCTTAATTGGATGGACTTGAAATTTGACATGTGATTTGTAGACATCTAAATGTTTGTCATGGTTTTAGTCCCATTCATTTATCATATGTTGTCACTGTTTTATGGTTTATTGAATTTGGTGCATGTTTTGATGCTTTGTATGAGTTGGTTTGAACTTGCTTTGACTTTCTAATTTTCATTGACCTACTTCCCTTGATCCAAATGAGCTGAAATTTGGCATGCTTATCATGTTAGGGATGATGTTTGATCATGAATTATTTGAGAATTTCTTGAAATGTTTGTGATTGGATTTGACTTGAATCATTCTGTTGACTTCTTTGAGGTTCTATATGACATGTTTTGACCTAATTTGTTTGTGAAATGATAATGATGAATGATATGAATGTGAAACCACTTAGGTTTGCTTCTTGATTGATTTGTCTTAACTTTGGGCACTTGTCCCTTGCTGTTTTAAACTTTTTATCTCCTTTTGACCCTAGGCTTGTCCTAGTGGTCTTGTCACTCATGTTTAAGCTTGGTTTTTCAGGTTAAGCAACAAATGCTTCAAAGAGATCAATACAAGTTGAATGAGTTTGATTGTTTATCATGAACTAACTTGTTTGTTTTGTAGGTTGCCTAGCTCACTTGTTATGAGCTTGTTGCTTTGCACATATGCTTGACTGTATTGTCTGTTGGCTTATGCTGTTTTGTTTTAACTTTGTGTCTGGTATACTAATTGTGCTTGACTGATTTCAGGTACTTTAGTTGCTATTAGTTCCTTGTGAACTTTGCTTTGCTTTGCTTGATAAGCAATTTGCATTGAGGTATAATTTCCTTACTCCATGTAGTCTGGAAGACCTGGCCTGTTACTTGGCCAGGCAATTGTCTGAAGTCCTCCTTAAGAGGCGATGTTTGTGCCTGTTTACTTTTGTCCCAAGCAGGAAAAGACCTCATGTGAGGCAGTTGGTAGACAAAAGAGATATGTAACCTATCTCCTACTATTCTGTGAGTCACTCACCTTGCTCACACTACTTGTGTTGATGCATAGTGAGTAAAAACCCAAGATCTATAGAGTCTAACTTGTGGAGAGAGTTCCATCTTTCTGAACTCCCACACCTTCTATCATTTGAAGCTCTCCCTGACCAGGGATAAGAGCATGAGGCACACCCCTCATATCCTTTCATCTGCTTCACCTTGGCTCTCAATGTCAAGGTTAAGAGCACCATTAACCCTATTCTAGTTGGCTTCAATGCCTAACCCTTTTGTATGAGCCTTATTTCCTGGTTATAGTGTGTGTTGAATGACTTCATTTGATTGATTGCTTACTTCATATGCACATGTCTGCTTGCATGCTTTGTGCCTTTATCATCATTAATTGCTCATTAGTGCATGATCATTTCATCTGTCTTTGTGACATATCTTTGTTGTTTTCCCATTGAGGACAATTGTAAGACCATTCATTGGCCATTGTTCCTATGATATGGAAGTGAGTATAAGACCATTTCATTGGCCACTCATCTTCTCTTTGCTTGATGCATTTGTTTGTTGTATGTGAGGATGCAATTGTAAGTCCATGTAATTTGGCATTTGTGTTCCCATGATCATATGTTGGAGGTTAGAGTAAGCCCAGATAGATTGGCATCTGACATCCAAGTGTTTGCTTTGTTTTCTGTTGGAGATTGGTATAAGTCCAGATAGATTGGCATCCGGTATCCACTTTTTATTTCTTTGTTGAGGAGATTGGTATAAGTCCATAGAGTGGCCTCTGATATCCAGTTTTGTTTTAGGAGATTGGTATAAGTCCAGTGATTGGCATCCGATATCCGCTTTTGTTGACTTTCTTTCTTTGCTTGTTTGTTATTGCTCATTGCCTATTCCAAAGGACACACTTGAGTCATCTTCTATATGATTTCAAGAGGTGAACCTTCTAGGAAGTTTTACACTACATCTTCATCCATTCATCCCATTTTGTCCTAAACCTTTTCACACATGGCTTTTAAAACTTGAGATAAATATTGTGCAAACATCTTCATGCTTTCAAATTAAAAACCTGGACCCTAAGTCCTTGACTTTTCAAACTCCATTTCATAATAACTTCTTTTGAATAAATCTTAATCATACTTTGACCCTCCTTTTGTGAATAATCATAATCAATTAACTTCACCCATTCAATTGTTTTATGGCTTTGTCCATTCTTGTTAAGTTTTCATACATTAGCCATAGGTTTGATTTATCTTAGTTGGTTGATGTTAATCTCACCTATTTGTCCTTAGTTGATTGAATTGTAAGTCTTCCTTGCTTATTATAGGGTTAACCCCTCACTAGCAAGTTGAAGCTTTTCTCACATGGTGGACTTGTTGTTTGTATAAGGTTGAGTTTTCTCCCGTGGCTAACGTAAGACCTTAAGGCTTGTGTTTAAAATTGAATCCACTAACTTTTGGAAATCTTTTAGCCGAACTACGGCGTTTTGATCCTTACCTTTGATGGAAGGTACGTAGGCAACGGGTTCATCCGTTCGAACACAAAAATAATTAACTTGTATATTCTTTTCTTATCATCCCAATCATGTTTGCACAATAAATATTTCATAACAAATAACAATTTTATACAACAAGTGTGAAAAGGGCTCCCTAGGAGTATCTAGGACGTGATGGGTGCCTAACACCTTCCCATTGCGTAATTTACCCCTTACCCAGACTCTCTGACCTTTTAATTAGTTTTCTATGTGTAAAACTTCTTAGGCTTTTGTTCGCTTTTTTCCTTCCTTTGGAAGATGTCTTGGCTCAAGGATCCATGCTTGTGATAAGTGGGTTGAGTGTTCTCCAAAGAATGACTAAAAAATGAAAAGCAAAAGCAAAACAATACTAACTTCTAACTCATTAACAACTAAATTTTAATTTCAAGTCATTTACTTTAATGTCATTTAATTCTAGTCTTTATTCATTTGCCATTGTTCATACCATTCTAATTGTTTATATTAATGCAATTTTCACTGTCCATTTGGACCATATTGTGTGATATATCTTATTTGTGTATACTTTGCTTGTTTGTGTGGTCTTTGACCATTAATGTACATAATAACAACAAAAACCCTAAAAAACTTTTGTGTGGACTGTTGGCTTGATCTTGGACAAATGGACTTAGAACTTAGGCAACATTCCTATGCTAAAGGACTTGGCCAATGCCAACTTTCTATGAAACCAAGTGCTTGCAATTTGAAACTTCATCTGATGCATCATTCAAGATCCCTCTGAGTTCATCTGCAACATGATCATTGTGAAGATGTTATTTTGAACCTGTGACTTGTGGAATTCATCTGTTACATGGGCTAATTTTGGAGAAGATCATGGAATGGCTAAAGCTTGGATGTGGCTATCTTTATTTGATGCCTTTGCTCTTCAAGATAATATAATTGTGCATTTGTGTGTTGCTTGATTCTAAATGTCCCAGGGAATTCTGGGTTTCTATTGACATTCTTGTCTATTGGATTGCTACCCATTTGTTCAGATCTTTTCAACTCTTAACTTTTAATTTTGTGCATAGGATTAGTCTCTTCATCTTCTCCCTATTTCTTTAATTTCAAAATCTCTCCCTCCCTTTTCAAAAATCTTCTTTGATTGAACTTATTTTGTTCTAAACTTTGACCATTTTGCAAAAAGATAGAAACTTTGGCCTTATGCCGTTGTATTTTCAAACTTCTTTTCTTAAATCAAACTTGTAAATAAACTTAACTATACTTGACTTAAACTTTCAGAAAAGCCAAAAAGAACTAACTCATTCAAACCATTTTAGGTATTTGTGCCTTCCAAACTTAATTTTGTTAAAAGCAATGCATCCTCTTTGAAATTTGTATCACAAACTATGAGGTTTAGATCCCTCATTTTTATGTTGGTACGTAGGCACGAGTCCGAAGGGCGTGTCAAACAGAAAAAATATAATTAATGAATTCTTTTCTCATCCCCCCATTCTATTTGTTTGTAAACATCATTTTTGTACTAAATACATATGCACACAAAAAGGGCTCCCTAGGAGTACCTAAGACACTTTGGATGCTAACACCTTCCCTCTGTGTAACCAACCCCCTTACTTGTAATCTCTGACATTTTATTAGTTTTGATTTGAAAACTTCTTACTTTGGGTTTTGTTCGTACCTTTTCCC
Source organism: Lathyrus oleraceus (assembly GCF_024323335.1). Lineage (NCBI taxonomy): Eukaryota > Viridiplantae > Streptophyta > Magnoliopsida > Fabales > Fabaceae > Lathyrus > Lathyrus oleraceus. The sequence continues at coordinate 407,170,524 of NC_066585.1, forward strand.
TTTTCCCTTGGAGACAATAAAAGCGCGGTGGAGACTCTTGTTATTTGATCTCTAGCTTATCCATAGCTTAATGGTCATGAATTTACCGCTACACCAGTGTTTTCAAAGTCTTCTTATCTTTGTTGGATGCCCCAAGCGGGTACTCCTAACTTTGGAGGAAAAACTTGATATCATTATACCAAGGCTTGTCATCTGTGACTTCTTCTGCCGCAAATACATGAGCATGGTTATCAAGGCGCATAATTATGACATGAGGTGTGTCATTCCAATTATTTACTTTATACATAGAACACAAAGTAGCCAAAGCATCCGGCATCTAATTCTCTTCACGAGGTATATGATGAAACTCACATTTGTTGAAGAAAGTCAACAACCTCCTTGCATAATCTTTGTAAGGAATCAAGCCAGGATGACGAGTCTCCCATTCTCCTTTAATCTGATTAACCACCAAGGTTGAATCTCCCTAAACATCAAGAATCTTAATTCTCAAATCAATGGCTTCTTCAAGACCCATGATACAAGCTTCATATCTACCATGTTGTTCATACAATCAAACATCAATCTCGAAGTGAAAGGGATATGAGAACCTTGAGGAGTAATTATGATTTCCCCAATTCCATTAACACAAGCATTAACAACTTCATCTAACACTAAACCCCATTGGTACCCAGGTTCTGGTCTTTCTTCAGGCAATGGTTCATCATAATCTTTAGCTTTTAAGTACATAACATCTTCATCAGGGAGGTCAAACCTGATGCACGGATAATCATCAATAGGCTTGTGAGCCAAATGATCTGCAAACTTTATTGCCCTCTAAGTACGGTACTCAATATTATATTCAAACAATAGAATCTGCCAACGAGCAATCCTCCTAGTTAAAGCTGACTTTTCAAAAATATACTTGATTGAATCCATTTTGGATATCAACCAAGTGGTATGACTAAACATATACTAGCATAGACGTTTGCCAGCCCAGGCTAAACCACAACAAGTCTTCTCAAGAATGGAGTACCGAGACTCACAGTCTGTAAACTTCTGGCTCAAATAGTATATGGCATGCTCCTTTCTACCAGTTTCATCTTGTTGTCCCAGTACACAACCCATGGAATCTTCTAACACAGTTAAGTACACGATTAACGGTCTTCCTTCCACTAGAAGAGACAAGATAAGAGGTTCAAGCAGATACTCCTTGATGTTGTCAAAAGCTTTATGGTAGTCTTCTATCCAAACACAACCTTGATCTTTATGAAGAAGCTTGAAGATTGGCCCACATGTGGTAGTCATGTGAGATATAAACTTGGAGATATAATTCAGATGCCCGAGGAATCCTTTGACTTGCTTTTATGTCTTTTGTGTAGGCATCTCTTGAATAACTATGACTTTATTAGGAACTACCTCAATAACCTTCTGGCTAACAATGAAGCCCAACAACTTTCTTGAATGGACACCCAAAGTACACTTATTAGGATTCAAGAGGAGTTTAAACTTTCTCAAACACTGAAACAACTTCAACAAATACTTAACATGATCTTCTTTAGTCTTCGACTTAGCAATCATATCATCAACGTAGAGTTTTATCTCTTTGTGCATCATGTCATGGAAAAAAGTAGTAATGGCTCTCTAGTACGTTGCACCAACATTATAGCACAATGTTCCCCAAGGTGTAAAAAATGTTGTCTTTTCCATGTCCTCGGGTGCCATCTTGATCTAATTATAACCGGAGAAACCATCCATAAAGGAGAAGACGTTGAACTTGGTTGTATTATCTATCAACATATCAATGTGTAGTAGAGGAAAATAATCCTTTGGGCTAGCTTTGTTCAAATATTTATAATCAACACACATCGGAACTTTTCCATCCTTATTTGGAACAAGAACAATGTTGGCCATCCATTAAGGATACTCAGAAGTAACAAGGAAACCATCATCAATCTGTTTATGAACCTCCTATTTGATCTTAACAGCCATATCAGGAAGAGTTCTTCTCAACTTCTATTTAACAGGTGCATATTCTGGCTTCAATGGTAATATATGCTCCACAATATCAGTATAGAGACCTACCATATCTTGATAAGACTAAGCAAACACATCCATATATTCTCTAAGAAGCTCTACCATCCTTTTCTTAACATCTGGACAAAGCAATTCCCCAATCTTGACTTCTTTATTGTTCTCTTCAGAACCCAAATTAATCACTTCTAATGGCTCTTTATGAGGCTGAACGGTCTTTTCCTCATGCTCAACCAAACGGGAAATCTAATCAGGAATCTCTTCAACATCCTCTTCTTCCATTTCAAACACAGGGAATTCAAAGTTGGGAGATCGCATATAGTCATTGTTTTCAATGGGTTTAAGAATCAATCTGCATAGTGATTTTATGCTTGATTTTAGAATATAAACAAATAAACACACAAGTATGATGCTGATATAAAACTGATTATTATCTTGGTTTTTTATGTTACCATTTAAAAAAAAAGAAAAAAGCAAAAGTATAATATAGATAAACAAAATAACATTTTATTAATGATGATAAAACTTGAAACAAAGCCCACATAGATTCCCTTTCACCTTGGGCATAAGGAATTGATTTTTTTGAAAATAAAAAAAAACAAATTACTTTGACAAGTGAAAAATAGAGGGAACTTCAACAACCGTCCAATTATGGCATATCAATTTGTGCATCACAAAGTTTGGCGTTTCTTGTTCTTTATCATCTTTCAGGATTGCAGCCGCAAATTGATATTAGGAGTGAATGAAACCAGCATTGTGAAAAACTTCTTGAATATGCTTCAAACCTCTACGGGTTGAACCAAGCGAGAAGCCTAAACCAACTCTGTTTTTGTTTTTAGCAAGTTCAGCAACTTGACCCTATCCAACAGATTGGTCATTCTCCATAATTTGATAGGCATATTTTAAAGAAGTCATGGATGCTCCATTCTTCTTAACAATATTATCAATGACAGAAAGAGCATGGAATGAAGTTCACATAGCTTCGTCAACATCAATATATGAGAATGAAGAAAGATGGCTTACCAACATGGCCTATTCTCCACCCACAATCACTAACTTTCTATTTTTCACAAATTTTCACTTCTAATGGAGGGTTGGCGTCATTGTCCCAGCTTAGTGAAACCATGGACAACCTAGGAAACAACTATAGGCGGGATGAATGTCCATCACTTGAAACGTAATCTAAAATGAGCACATGCCTATCTTTAACGGTAGATTGACTTTTCCACTCATATTTTTCCTCGAGCCATCAAAGGATTTCACAACAATCCCACTAAACATCATCGGAGCACCTTGATAAGAAAGCTTGGAAAAAGTAGACTTCAACATAACATTTAGGGAAGAGCCAGTGTCAACCAGCACATTGGACAAAGGACCTTCTTGGAAATTCATGGAAATGTGCAAAGCCAATCTATGGTTCCTCCCTTGCTCAAGAAATTCTTCATCACTAAAGCTCTGGTTGTTACACACAGTAATGTTGTCCACAATTCCATCAAATTGACCAATTCTTACATCATCATCTACATAGGCTTGCTCCAAGACCTTCTACAAAGCCTCTACGTGAGCTTCTGAATTCATCAGCAAAGATAAGACATATACTTTGGATGGGGTATGCAATAATTTATCAACCACATTATATTCACTTCTCTTAATCAACTTCAGTACTTCATCATGATAAACATTCTGGTTTACACCACTGGACTGGCCAAACTGCACAACAAGAGTTTCCATCTGAGCTTGCTTACCCACCGAAGTATCTTCAAATCTTGTAGGGGGAACATAAGCAAATACTCGACCATTTTGGGTTACACCGCTTACATCAACAATATTCATAACAGAATACAAGGAAGGGATGTGAACTTCCTTTCCATCTTCCAACATTGTAGCATTATATTTGAAAGGAACAACTCTGTCAGATTCATAGGGTGTAGGACACGCCAGACGAATAACCAATGGAGAAACGATAAACTTTTGGCTATTGTAGGCAATCACAATTGGTTTGGGGATATTGAAATGGGGGACTATGACATTCACACCATGCACACCTTCATCCCTATGTCTGGTAATCTGAATAAAATTTGCATCTAGCATCTCTTGTAAATCTCTCTTTACCACAACACACCCTCGAAGGTTTCTTGAATAGATACGGCAAGAAACATGATCGTGCTCGTAATGACTCAACTCACACAAAGTTGCATGCATCTCGACCAAGGATCTTCTAATCAGATTGACATAAAATACACGGTACTTTCCAAGACATCCCTAAACTATATTCAAAGCTGCACCACCATGTTTAGGTAATGAATTGGATTGCACATTAGGACCAGAGTCTTCAAAAGACAAAAACCGCTATGCACTAGTCTTTTCTCCTCAATTTTAAAGCAAAACAATTTTCAATGTCATGATTGCGTGCATCTTGATGGAATTCACAATGATGATTAGATTTATACCATCATGGAAGTTCCTTGGGAATAGCTGGTGGAGTCCTAGTCTGTACCAAATTCTTTTGTATCAATGTAGGATATAATTCCGCATATGACATTGGAATTGAATCTAATTTCACTTGTCCTTGGACATGGTTTTGTTGATGATTCTGTTGATAAGTACGTTTTTGAAAATATGGTTGATAATTTGGTGCTGCTTGAACAAATGGAGCAGGATTAAAACAGACCCAAAGTCTTTAAGAAAAGCTTTGCCATCTCTTTCTCTTCTAATGGAGGACTGACTTGCATGGAAATCTTGCGCCATATTTGCGCATGCTCTTTGAAAGTTTGCTTATCCTTTTGGGACATAGCACGGAGTTGATCTCGGTCCGGCGCCATGTCAACATTATATTTTTATTGAAGAACAAAGATTCTCCTAGATAATTTAAAGTATGGATCTGGGTGCTATCAAGTCCCATGTACCACTTCAAAGCAGCACACATTAAACTATCTTGAAAGTAATGAATCAACAGTTATTGGTTATTAGTTTGAGTTGACATCTTGCTAGCGTATATCACCAAGTGACTCAAAGGACAAGAGTTTCCCTTATATTTTTCTAACTCTTATACTTTGAACTTATGAGGGATCTTTATTTTAGGAACTAAGCAAAGATCATCAGTGTTCTTCCCAAACAATTCTTTTCCCCTTAAAGCTTTAATCTCCTTTTGCATTGCTTGAAACTGATCTTGAAATTCGTCCATCCTTTCACAGACACCAACACTTTCACTCTGATCAAGATGTAAAATAGGTTCTTCCATATAAGGAGTAGAATGGACCATAGGAGGTAGTGCAGACAGAATGGGTTGAGCACGGGAACTTCAACAACTGGTTGATATCCTTCTGGTGCAAAGTTAGGAGGTATACCTAAGGGAAACCAGGAGGCATATGGTGCTGTAGAGCACTGACCAGAGCCACAGAAATTGGTGTATAAGTGATTTTAGAAATCATGGTCCTTTGAAGTGGAGTCTGAGGAGGAGGATGCTGAGTTTGAGCAGCCTCCAAAGCTTCCATCATAGTAGAGAGCCTATCCAAACTATCCCTCAAAGTAGTCACTTTCTTACGGAGTTAATGATTCTCTTGCTCTAAATGATCCATCTTCCTCTGTTGATTAGCACGAGTATTATACTGGTGAGACAACTTGTCTGAATGAAGACCAAGAAAAGGAAGAAACAAGACACTTGACAAACTCATGAAAAACAAGACCAAGATGCAACATGATGCATGATATGCAAATGAAAATGCAAAGTTTTCAAGAAACTTTAAGATATAAAGCAAATTGCAAACATTATAAAGGAAATAACACATTTTGATATACTTAAAATCTCATTTCATTAATAATGTGAAGGTTTACAATCTGAAATACAATCTTAACAATCCTAAAATGTAAAAGAAGAAAAGTTAGGTCTATGGAATCATATCCGATGATGGAATCCTTCTCCATTATGAGCTTATCTACAATGCCTTTCCAAACACCGAAAGTAGGAATATGAGATGATGAAATGTTAGAGGAAAATAAGTCCTCTGGGTTCCTTGACCTCTTCATAGCACTTTCCTCAAACAACTTTATGAAGTCATCCTTTTCCTTTAAATGCTTATGCAATTCTATTTTCTCGAGGTTTGAAGCGTGAAACTTGTCTTCCCAAGCATCGTTCTCTTGCTTCATCCTATCCAAAGCTTCTTGAAACTCTTTTATGCCTTTAATATGAATACTGGGTGATTTGGCCGCTACTAAAGACATATGCCTCTCATAAGCATAAGGAATATTGAATTCTTTTGCTCTCCTCTTAACCCAACTAGTGTAAGGCTCCAAAGCTACACAATTCTTCAATCCAAGCTCACTTTTTCCTTTTTTATGAATATTGTTCCAAGCATGCACCATCCTATCCTTCAATCCTTGAATGTCTTTCCCTTCTTAAAAAAATAAACCTTCTAACAAAGTGTTATTAGGTCTGTCCTTCATAGCAAACCTAAGTTGACGTCTTGCCAAAGCCAGATTGTAGTTGATTCCTCCTTGTGTACCAAGAAGACATTATAGAACTCTCCATAACTATCAATAATCTTGATGTTGTCGTAAACAGAAGAATACCAAGTGATGTCATCATTGGTGAGAGACATAAGTCTTTGAGACCTGTACCGCTAAATTCATGACCATTAAGCTATGGATAAACTTAACGTCAATAAAACTAGAGTCGCCATCGCGCTTTTATTGTTTCCAAAGGAAAAGGGAAAAGTACGAATAAAACTCAAAGATAAGAAGTTTTCAAATAAAAACTAATAAAATGCCAGAGATTACGGGTAGGGGGTTGGTTACACAGAGGGAAGGTGTTAGCACCCAAAGTGTCCTAAGTACACCTTGGGAGACCTTTTTTATGTGTGTATGTGTTTTTGGTATGAAAGATGTTGGCAATAAATAGAGTGTGGGGATGAGAAAAGAATCTATTAATTATATTTTTTGTGTTTGACAAGACCTTCGGACTTGTGCCTACGTACCAACATAAAAATGAGGGATCAAATCCTCGTAGTCCGTGGTATCAATTTCAAAGTGAGTGAATTGCTTTTAACAAAAATTTAAGTTTAAAAGAGGCATAAAAGGCCTAAAATATTTTGAATGAGTGTTAGTTATTTTGGTCTTTTGAAATTTTAAGTTAATATGGTTAAGTTCATTTACAAGTTTGATTAAGAAAAGAGTGTAAAAATGCAATGGCATAAGGCCAAGGTTTCTAATTTGCAATAAAGAGTCTAAGTTTGAAATCACAAGCAAAGAAGGTTTTGAAAAGAGGGAGAGATTTGAAATTTAAGAAGTGGGAGGAGATGAAGAGACTAATCCTAAGCAAAAAATTAAAAGTTAAGGGTTGAAAAGATCTGACCAATGGGATGCAATCCAATAGACAAGAATGTCATATAGAAACCCACTTTTCCTTTGGACTTTAGAATCAAGAAAATACCAATAAACAAGTAATATGAAGAGTAAGGCATCAAATAAAGATAGCCATATCCAAACTAGCAACTTCATAGTTTTCTTCATAATCTTCCCATGTATCAGATGACATACTCCTTGAATGGCTCAGAATAAGGCATTAGACACATGTCAAAGTATCATTTGCATCAACACCATGTAGCAGATGAACTCAAGTGGATCTCAATACTTGCATCAGATGAACATTCAAATCACAAGAACTTGGTCTTAGAAATATTGGCATTGGCCAAGTCCTTTTGCATAGGGAATGTTGCCTAATTCTAAGTCCAAAGCTCAGATCAAATCCAACAGTTCACACAAACATTTTTAGGGTTTTTGTTGTTTATTAGGTATTTTAAGGTCCTAAGACCACAAAATAAGCAAGATGCACAAACAAATATATACAATCACAATATATGGCTCAAGTGAGCAAAGTGAAAATGACATAAACATAAACAAGTTAAGTGGTATGTAAAACGGCAACTGAAATGGTAAATGACTTGAATTTAAATTTCATAATATAAATGACTTGTAATTAAAAGGTTAGTCAAATGTTAGTTGATTATATGTTAGTGGAGTTTTTCTTTTCAATTGTTTAAGTCATTATTTGGAGAACACTCAACCCTCTATTCACAAGCATGGATCCTTGAACCAAGACATCTTCCAAAGGAAGGAAAAAAGGCCAAGTTTCCACACAATACCATGAAAGGGGGGAGACTTACAATGTCACTTACTAGAATGCTATGCCTTTGGGTAAAACTTTAGCGTTATGTTAAGCAATCATAATTGGACTTATGTAGAACTCACAACTATTTAAGGCGGGGCAATAGAAATTTTGGTCTTAATGCATGTTAGAGATATGGTATAATAAACCATACTCCTAAAATATACCACACACAAAAAGAATAAGATCAAAGGATGGACCTATCTCATCCATACTTGTATTGGTTCATCTAACACAAAGTTATTGATGAACCAATTAGCCTTAGGATATTGAGACTTCATTGGTCCATGGAAGGGATGGAATTGAATGGAATTGAAGATGAAGAGGGAGGGGAAATGAGACAAACACAAATTGGTCATGGGAGGAATTTTATAAAATTAAAATCATTCATTCATTTTGGGAGATGAAATGTACATTTCATCAGTCCCCTAAATCCAATGATTTTAATCCAACAAAAGTCAAATGAACCTTGACCAAGGCCCAAACACATAGTAAAACTTCACAAGTCAATAAAAAAATTGGCTCAACATAATTTTCATACAATTAAACAATTAAAAATCAAATTAAAATGCATTAAATTAAATTATGTTTTATGAAAAACCTAAAACCTCTTCAAAACACCAAATAAATGGCCAAGAGATTTATCATAGGTCAAACAAGGTCAAAGGACCTTGGAGAAAAAATTTCATTATTTTTGAAAAGTCAGAAGTATTTTTAACCAATTAAAAATATGCAAAAAAACAATTAAATCATGAAAAATATCAATACTAATCCAAAAAATAATTTAAATTCAGAAAATGAAAGAGGAAAATATTTGAATTTTTTTGGTGAAAGTCCCATATTTTTTGGATCAATAATGAAATTAATATGAATTAAATAAAAATAAGCAATTAAAAGAAATATGCGGAAATTCAAAAAAAGGAGAGCCATCTGCTCTCCCTCATTAATTGAGGTGGCAGATCAGATGGATGAAAGCGCGTGTTCCATGGTGCACTGCAGTCAACGTGACATAAGCTTGGTATTCAAAAGCAACGCATGAGATTAAAAAGTTTTAAATGGATCATGTGGTTGAGATGCATGACCACACATCACCGGAGCCAGAGCTCCGGTCTTCTTCTCCTGTGAACCTCACCAGACTGGTCCACCATCAACCATCCCCAAAATGAAAAAGCAAGACATGGATTTATAGAAAAAATGCTCAGGAGCTCAAATCTGGCCTCAATTTTGTCCAATTCCAAGTATATGAAAAGATACATGGATTTTAATTTTGAGGGTCATGAAATGAGTTGCTTCGATTTGACTTCAAAGCAACTCAATCTTGTAGCCTACATTGGTAGGACTTCAGCAAATCAATAATCAGTCAAAATGGATGAGAAATGAGGGAGAATCGAAGAAGAAAAGTTTCTAAAATCTCACCATCGAGGAGCTTCAGATTAGCTTGATCTTACTTCTAATTTGGCTTGGCTTGACTCTAGAAGCTTGCAGAAGATGATTTGGATGGTTAAAAAGCTTGGAATCTTGGAGTTTCAATCCTAAAACAGAAGGAGAATTGAAACTCGGTTTCTCAATAAACCTTCAAGATTATTCTTTCAATGGTGTCTGGGAAAGAAGGGGGGGTGAAGCTTGGGAAAGAGGATCTCCTTTCTGATCACTAGGGTCATGTATTTATAGGCTACCAAGTGCTTTTCACACACTTCCAATTTTGGCAAAAATTTGAATTCCTCTCTTGGATGGATACATGGGCATGCACTAGGCCCATGAGATGATGCCATATGATCCAAAGTTCAATGTACTTCATGCTGAAATCATGTTAGAAGCTCACGCAAGTGTGTGTGAAAATTGGAACTTGAAATTATCCAAATGGTGCTTTAACTTACACCCATGCGCAAGTCCCTCAATTTTAATTCAAATGGGATTATCTTGGAAAGGTGAAAGCAAGGGTAACAACTTACATGTTGAACACTTTTTAATTTGAAGCTTGGATCATGATGAATTTTGAGGTGGATGTTTGGGAAATCAAACATATTTTAAAATTTTCTAAGTCCCAAGTCAAATGTTCACTTCTTCCACCTAGAATAACTTTTTCCATGGACTTCAAATGAGAATCGTTCCTTCATCAAAGTTGTATATCTTTCAAATCTATTAAATTTGGTCACAAATTTGACCTCATTAGGATTTAGCATGAAGGAGTTATGCATTTTAGAAGTTGAGGAAAATCACTTGTTCAATGGTATTGGCCCAAAATGACCTATAATGTTTCCTCTTGGCACATGCTTTTTCAAGTTGAATTTGCACTTCCTATAAACATAAAAGTTAAAGTAGACATCTCTAATTTGATCATGCAATTTGAATGGCTTTCATCTCATAACAATTGATAAAGTTATGGTCTTGGGAAGTTGACCTCCAAACTAGGGTTTAGACAAAATGACCTATAATCTTTCACCATAAAAAAATGACTTTCCAAGCAAAACTAGCTCTTGACTTCAACATGAAAGTTGTTTGGAATGTCATTTAGATTAATTTTTATATTGGAATCCTTTTAATATGACAACAATTGTAGGAGATAGGGTCTAGGGAATCCCAGTTTTGACCAATTGACTTTCTCTGGTCAGCCACCATGAACCAACTTGCTAGCTTGACATTCTATTGATCTTTGGGACTCATGGAGGATCATATATGCATAATATGATGTAATGTGAAGCATCCTTTAAAATATTTGATCAATTGTTGAAGAAAATTATTGAAGAAGTCACACAAGATACCTAGATGAATTAGGGTTTCCAAGGCAAACCAACTCCTAACTCTTGATGATTTCTTGATCAAAATAATATGTGAAGATCATGGGGATCAATGTATGATACTTAGAGCCAATTTAAACCAAACCTTGATTGAGATCCTTGCATTGAGGGTCTCAAACCCTATATATGAACTTGATAGAGCATAGGTGAGCATGTACACTACCTACAAAAGCAACAAACTATACATTGGCATATTTTTGGTATTTTGGTTAGTGAATAAAGAAAAAAACAAAATATGATACAATCTAAAGTTCTTGGTGACCTCTCCCACTATAAACCCTAATGAATAAGGGGTAGGGAGGATGCCAAGGTATGATCCCAATGCCAATGCATATGATGAGATACCATGAGGGATCTTAGGGTCAAATTTGGGGTCTTACAACTGCCCCTATTTAAGGACGTTCTAGTTGAGGAGATGGAGGTTAAAATCTTTGTGTCGACTCAGTAGTATGGACTTAAATAACAACAAAAGAAACAAATTTTGGTCCCTAAGAGACCTCATGATGCATATGCTATGAAATGTTAGAAAATATTCTCTGTGGGGAAAATGTTGCTACAAAGGAAGAGAAATCTAGAGAGACTGAGAGTTCGCAGGAGCATAATGCATTCCATAAGGAAAACTCACTGGGGAGACAAAGACTCTGGGGAATAAAAAGTTATGCGTATGCCAAACTACGACTTAAAACTACTGGGGATATGAGGGATTCCATGAAAATAAATAAATGGAAGGACTCAGCCGGGGATAAAAAAGAAAATCTGCAAGGGAAATGGGTAAATCAGAACAAAGCTGAAATGCCTGAACCAAACAGGGGACGACGATTTCACTGAGGAAACTCACACTCAAACTCGACTAGGGAAGAAATGAGCTTCAACCCAGGAGTATCAGAAGTATATTATCCACTACCGGTTACTTGGTAAGGAGATAACAAAATCTGTCAGAGAGGACATCCGTTACCGGTCAGGGTAAACATATCAAGGATGACTCATTGAGGGCAACCAGGAGGTGCATTCATTACCAGTTACTGGGTAAGAATAAACTGTTGAGGAAAATCCAAAATAGGATTTACAACTACCGGTTACTGGGAAGAAGACCAAAGAGAGAGAATATCCGTCACTGATTGAAGTGAACATATCAAGGATAGACTCAACGGGAAGAATATCTGTCATTAATTAAGATGAACATATCAATGATAGACTGCTGGAGAAAGTAGGAATTACATCTATCAGTTACTGGATAAAATACCAAAAGAGAGAATATCCGTCACCTGTTAGGGTGAACATATCAAGGATAGACTCCGCGAAAGTGGAAATTGGATTTACAACTAGCGGCTACTAGGCAGAAGTCCAAAAAGAGGAGGAAACCCATCATCGATTAGGATGAACATATCAAAGATTAACCCTCTGGGGAAAGAAATAGGGATTACAACTACATTTTTAATGGGTAGAATACCAAAAAAGAGAATATTCGTCACCGGTTAGGGTGAACATATCAAGGATAGGCTCAAAAATGAAAGAAAATCCATCACCAGTTAAGATGAACATATCAATGATAGACTTTCTGGGGAAATGTGAAGATAGAAAGGTAATAGACTCTCAAGGGACCCAAAAGCATCTATTTAGGCAAGATCCGTCACCAGGTAAGATGAACATATCAATGATCCGCAAATCGAGAAGAAGAATATTACCAGTTGTTGGGTAATAGACTCTTAGGGGACCCAAAAGCATCTATTTAGGCAAGATCTAGAAAGAAAGGTCAATCAAAGACTTAACCCAATGAGGATATAACTCAGGGGGAGTGATTCCATTCAGATAATTAACTGGGGAGGAAGCTGAAATAATAATCATCCACGAGGAAATAACTTAGTGGGGAATGAGAAAGGTTAAATTCTTTCTGCTTAAGGGGGGCTGACACTCTACAATTGAAAGAGGACAGATACATTGAATCTGCATGGGAGGAAACGATACCACCATAGCATAGGATCAGAGAAATAATGAATCACAAAGTGTAATAATGTAATAATGAAATCTATGAAAGTATATATATATATATATATATATATATATATATATTATATATATATATATATATATATATATATATATATATATATATAGGATGATTATGCTGACCAAATAATCGCAAAGGATACAAACGTCACCGATCTGAATCATTAATACAACACTTAACCAATCTCAATAGGAGGGAATCACTAGAGAAGGATGAGCGTGAATTATCCATCTCAAAGGCTCAACCCTTGTTGGGGAAAAGGAAAAGATCTGCCGAGGATATGCACCATCAACCCTACGGGGAATTCTAGGTCAACACCATATCAAATGGGAGACAACCTTGTAGAGGACCAAAAATATTGCTCAAGAATCAGTGCTAACTGAAATCCACTGGTAACTTGAGGGGAAACAAAATCTTGTGCTGGATCTATGCAAACAGTTAAGAAAATGCACCATCAAAACAAAGGAGGAAATTATAAACTCAGATGGGGAAACCAACAAAAATCGGCTGGAGATGCTAAAATGCTGCTTGGGAGGAAACAAAGATCACGCCAACTGCTTGGGGAAAACTAACAATGCTTCGCATTTTAGGGCTCACCCGTTCTCGGACCGTTGTTGATATTCCTTAAATGAAGTCGATTGCTCTAAAAAAATAACTGCTTTTATTATTTTAAGGAAACATGATTTTTATTTTTAAAATTCAATTTCAAACTATTCATCATAAAATTTTAATTCTATTTGGCTAAAAGATAAATAAGAGTATAAACAATTGGATAAAAGTTCAACTTTATTTAATTGAATGGTAGTTTGTAAATGACAAGACTCCGTAGATCTTTAAAAAAGTTGAAAAATGGTAACTTACAAAGATCACTAATCCTTCTACCGACTTCAATATCCACTGTGCTCTTGGTTTTGGTTGAATCATAACCAAACGTCGTGCTCAAGAATGTCTTCAAGACTGAAGATCAATAGGACGCAGTTACTTGCCATAATCCCTAATTTTTGCATAAATTTCCCCAAGGTGGGGTACTCAATTTATCGGGATAATTATTTTTCTGTTTTATGTCTCTAATTTTTGCATGGATCGCCCTTTCGGGTTTTCAACTTAGCGAGTTGTTCTTTTCTTTTTAAGTGAAGTATTTCTTGACTGCATCAGCATTTACAGGACGTGTGAACTCCTCACCATCCATAATTGTAAGAATCAAAGCACCGCCTGAAAAGGCTCTCTTAACAACATATGAGCCTTCATAATTAGGAGTCCATTTTCCCCTAGCATCTGGTTTGAAAGATAAAATATTCTTGAGCATAAGGCTACCTTCTCTGAATACACGAGGCATGACCTTCTTATCAAATTCCTTCTTCATTCTCTGTTGGTATAACTGACCATGACACATGGCAGTCAACCTCTTCTCTTCAATTAAATTCAACTGATCATACTTGGTCTGACACCATTTAGCCTCGTTAAACTTGGCTTCCATCAAAATACGCAATGATGGGATCTCAACCTCTACTAGGAGCACCACTTCCATACTATAAACAAGCGAGAAAAGGGTTGCCCCTATTGAAGTGCGGATGGATGTACGACACTCATACAAAGCCAATGGGAGCATTTCATGCCAATCCTTGCAGGTCACAACCATCTTCTAGATGATCTTCTTGATATTCTTGTTTGCAGCTTCAATAGCCCCATTCATCTTAGGTCTGTAAGGAGAATAATTATGATGTGCAATCTTGAAGTCTTTGCAAAGAGCTTCAAACATATTATTGTCCAAGTTCGATCCATTATCAATATTGATCTTACTTGGCACACCATACTGGCATATAATTTGATTCTTGATAAACCTCACAACAACTTGCTTGGCTACATTCGCATATGATGCCGCTTTAACCCACTTTATGAAGTAATCAATAGCCACCCAAATGAAACGATGTTCGTTTAAAGCTTTGGGCTCAATCATGCCAATCATATCGATTCCCCACATGGAGAAGGGCCATGGTGTGGAAATAACATTCAACAGTGTCGGTGGAACACGAATCTTATCTGCATAGATTTGACACTTATGGCATTTCTTCACAAACTTGCAATAGTCAGATACCATTGTCAGCCAATAGTAACTTGCTCTCAACATCTTCTTCACCATAGCGTGTCCATTGGAATGAGTACCAAAGGAACCTTCATGGAATTAGGTCATAAACAAGTGTGCTTCGTGTCTATCCATGCATCTGAGCAGAACTATATCAAAGTTTCTCTTGTAAAGCACCTCACCGTTCAGGTAGAAGTTTCCAGCTAATCTCCTCAAAGTCTTCTTATCTTTCAAATATGCCCCAGGCGGGTAAACCTGACTTTGGAGGAAACACTTGATATCAAAATACCATGGCTTTTCATCTTTGATCTCTTCAACAACAAACACATGAGTTGGCCTATCAAGATGCATCACAGTCAAATTAGGAACTTCATTCCAGAATTTTACCACAATCATTGAAGCCAACGTTGCAAGAGCATTTGCCATCCAGTTTTCATCTCAAGGGATATGATGAAACTCAACCTTTATAAAGAAAGTTGAAATCCTCCTTGCATAATCTCTATATGGTATCAAATCGGGTTGATTTGTGTCCCATTCACCTTTGATCTAATTCACAACCAAAGCCGAATCTCCATAGACGTCAAGATACTTGATTTTGATATCAATGGCCTCTTCAGGGCCCATAATGCAAGCTTCATACTCACCCATATTATTTGTACACTTGAAAGTCAATCTAGGTTTAAATGGAAAATGTGTTTCTTGAGGAGTAATAATCGCTGCCTCAATGCCATTACCATACTGATTAACAACTCCATCAAATACCATGCCCCAATGGGAACCAGATTCTGGCCCTTCTTCAAGCAATGGTTCATCACAATCTTTCATTTTCAAATACAAGATCTCTTCATCAGGAAAATCATACTGCCATGACTGATAATCTTCAATAGGTTGGTGAGTCAAATGGTCATCCAAGACACTACCTTTAATAGCCTTTTGAGATCGATTTTCAATATCATACTCGGATAACAACATCTGCCAATGGGAAATCATCCCAGTTAAAGCAGGCTTCTCAAAAATATACTTGATTGGATCCATTTTAGATATCAACCAAGTGGTATGATTTAACATATACTGACGCAGATAATTAGTAGCCCAAGCCAATGCACAACAAGTCTTTTCTAACATAGAATACCGAGTCTCACAGTCAGTGAATTTCTTACTGAGGTAGTAATTTGCATATTCTTTCTTTCCAGTATCGTCTTGCTGACCAAGAACACAACCCATACTTTCATCAAGCACAATCAAATACATGATCAACGGTCTTCCTTCGACAGGCGGAGACAAAATCGGAGGTTCAAGCAGATATTCTTTGATACTGTCAAAAGCTTTATGGCAATCTTCGGTCCAGTCACAAGACTGATCTTTTCGAAGAAGCTTAAATATAGGCGCACACGTGGTAGTCGTATGCGATATGAATCTTGAGAAATAATTCAAGCGGCTGAGAAAACCTCTGACTTGCTTCTCAATTTTGGGCACATGTATCTCTTGTATTGCATTGACCTTGGCAGGATCAACTTCAATACCCTTCTCACTGACAATAAAGCCCAACAACTTACCAGAACGAACACCAAATGTACACTTATTAGGATTCAAGCGGAGTTTGTACTTCCTCAAATCCTGGAATAACTTCAACAAATGCTCAACATGTTCTTCTTCATCACTGAATTTAGCAATTATATCATCGACATAGACTTCAATCTCTTTATGCATCATATCATGAAAAAGAGTGGTCATAACTCTCTAGCAGGTTGCACCAGCATTCTTTAAACCGAACCACTCTATAACAGAATGTTCCCCAGGGTGTAATGAATGTGGTCTTCTCCATATCCTCGGGTGCCATCTTGATCTGATTATAACCGGAAAATTCGTCCATAAACGAAAAGACTTTGAATTTAGCTGTATTGTCTACCAACATGTCAATGTGTGGTAGAGGAAAATCATATTTCGGACTAGCTTTGTTCAAATCTCTATAATCAACGTATATACGGACTTTTCCATCCTTCTTCAGAACAGGCACAATATTAGCCACCCACTGTGGATACTCAACAGTAACAAGGAAACCGACATCAATCTGCTTTTGCACTTCTTCTTTGATTTTCAGGGCCATATCAGGATGAGTTCTCCTTAACTTCTGCTTGACTGGCGGACATTTTGGCTCCAACGGTAATCTATGCTCCACAATCTCAGAATCCAAACCAGGCATTTCTTGATAGGACCATGCAAACACATATGAATACTCACGGAGAAGATCAACCAACCCCTTCTTAACCTCTGGACACAGTTGAGACCCAATCTTGACTTCCTTCACATCATCTTCAGAACCCAAGTTGACTAACTCAATTTGCTCTTTGAATGGCTGAATGGCTTTTTCCTCGTGCTCAAGTAGACAAGACAATTCATCAGACACTTCTTCCTCACTTTCTTCCTCAGCCTCAAACACATGGAATTCAAAGTTTTGAGAAGGAGTAGGATCATTGGATTCAATGGGTTTAGATACCAACCTGTATAATGATTTGATATTTTGATTTTAGAGAAGTAAATTGTGAGCAAATATTATGCAGATGGACAATTATTATTTATGTATTTATGTTTTTTGTGATTACGATTTTCAGAAAATTAAAAAGTAAAATAAAAACATCATAAATGCGGATGAATAGAATTGCATTTTATTGATGATAATTTGAAATATGCCCAACAATGTTCACTTCTCCCTTAGGCATAGGAGAAGGATTTTTCTAAAATGATAAAAACAAATTACTTAGAGCGATGGACGATAACATGAACATCAACAACAACCCAATTGTTGCAAGCCTTTCTATGCGTCACAAAATTGGTGCAGTCTTCATCTTCATCACCCTCGATCACAGGAACTGAGTGTTGTTCATTACCATGGATGAACCCTCCGCTACAAAAACTAGGTTCCATATCTTTAACTTTGACATAAGACGACCCTCGCTGAAATCCCAATCCGACTCGGTTCTTGTTCTCGACAACCTCTACCATACAGCCCCACTGATCTGAACTGCCATCTTCAATAATCTTATGAGCGTCTTTGAAAGAGGACATGGGTGCCCCAAATTTTTTCACTTCAACAATAGATAGAGCTTGGAACGGAGTTCCCACCTCCTCCTTAGCTTCAACATATGTAAAATATGACAGATGGCTCACCAATAATGCCTTCTCTCCACCAACAATGACAAGCTTGCCATTCTTTACAAATTTCAACTTTTGATGTAGAGTGGATGTCACAGCTCCAGCCTCATGTATCCATGGCCTTCCCAACAAGCAGCTATAAGCCGAGTGGATGTCCATTACTTGAAAAGTAATTTGGAAATCACTCGGACCTATCTTGACTGGAATTCCACTTCTCCTATAACAGTCTTGCGAGAACCATCAAAAGCTTTGACGATCACACCATTGTATCTCATCGAGGCGCCTTAATACGTTAACCTTGACAGAGTTGACTTGGGGAGTACATTCAAAGAAGAACCGGTATCAACCAACATATTTGACAATGCATCTTCCTTGATATTCATCGATATATGCAGTGCTAGATTGTGATTTCTGCCTTCCCCGGGAAGTTCTTCATCACAAAAGCTCAAGTTGTTGCAGGAAGTGATGTTAGCCACGATGTGGTCAAATTGATCCACAGTTACATCATGCTCGAAGTAAGCTTTCTCCAACATTCTTTGCAGTGCTTCTCTGTGCGCTTCAGAATTCATGAGCAGAGACAACACTGAAATTTTCGAAGGAGTTTGGAGCAGTTGCTCCACCATATTAAATTCACTTTTCTTAATTAATCTTAGTACCTCATCATGATCATTAGGCTTCAAATTGTTAGATTCACCAGACTGACACATTGGAGCATTAACTGGGTTCATTGCAGGTACATCAACCTTTTTACCAACATCTTCTACATCTTTTGGGAAAACAGTACCAAAAATACGACCGTTATGGGTCAAGTTCGTAACATCAGCAATGTTTACAACAGAATTGGTCGTAGGCAACGAAACCTCTTGACTATCCTCTAACATGGTAGCATTATACTGGTAAGGAACAACTCTATCAGATGCATACGGGACGGAGCCCGCTAACCATATCACTAACGGCGATACCGATCTATTGACGTTGTTACTACTGCTACTGTCAAATTGAATCACTACCCGCTAAGGGGTCTTAAACACTGGTACTATCACATTCACATCATCTATATCCCTCGATTGTTGAATCTAGATTACATTCTCATCCATCAATTTTTGGATATCTCTCTTGACGATTGAACACCCACAGGGGTTTACGCTGCAAATTGCACAACCGTCATGGTCGTGCTCACAATCACTGATTGTACACAAAGTCTTATGCATCTCTACTAAGGACCGACAAATACGTCGCACATCGAACACTCGGAAGCTTCTTGGACAACCATCTACCATATTAATAGAGGAATTACCATGGGCAGGCAATGGGTTAGCTTTTACATTCGGCGCACGGTCCTCGAAGGACACCATCCCACTCTTCACTAGATTCTAGACTTCATACTTCAAACCGTAGCAGTTTTCAATATCATGGTCGGGAGCTCCTTGATGAAAGGCGCTACGAAGCTCTGGCTTGTACCACCATGGAAGTGGTTCTGGAATTTGAGGCAGATTTCTTGGCTGAAGGAGGTTCTTGAGAACCAAAGATGGATAACGTTCGGCATATGACATAGGAATAGGGTCAAAAGAGACCTTCTTCCTCTCGAAATTCTGTTGGTGTTGATTATTATTGGTGTTGTTGTTGTAGTTGTTTGTTCTTTGTTGTGGTTGTTATTGACGTTATTGTTGAACTGGTACTAATTGATTGTTTGAAAACACTGGAATAACTGATGAAACTTGGTGATGATGCTGACACGGTTGCGGATTTCTTTTGATATGAGGCCTCCTCTGCCTCCCTACTGATACTGCATTGGTCTCACCTTCCTTCTTTCTGGCGAAACTGTTTCCATACTTCTTGCTCGATGATACTTCTTCCTTAGCCAAACGTCCCTCTTAGGCTCCTTCTTCTAACCTCATCCCCATGTTTACCATTTCGGTAAAATCACTAGGGGCACTAGCAATCATTCGTTCGTAATAAAACGAACTCAGGGTCCTAAGGAAAGTCTTGGTCATCTCTTTTTCTTGCAACATAGGATTGATCTGAGCAGCAAGCTCCCTCTACCTCTAGGCATACTCTTTGAATGTCTCTTTGTCCTTCTGAGACATAGACCTCAACTGGTCTCTACCATGCACCCTGTCCTCGTTGTACTTGTATTGCTTCACAAAAGCTTCACCCAAATCATTGAAAGTGCGAACACTTGCACTATCCAACCCCATGTACCACCTCAGAGCGACACCGGTTAGACTGTCTTGGAAAAAGTGAATTAATAACTGATCATTATCAGTTTGTATTGACATTTTCCTGGAATACATGACGAGATGATTAAGTGGACAAGTATTTCCCTTAGAGGTTTCAAAGTCAGGGACTTTGAACTTTATTAGGATCTTGACATTCGGCACTAAGCAAAGTTCAGCAACACTCTTACCGAACAAATCTTTACCTCTCAACGTCTTCAATTCCTTTCGCAGCTCAAGGAACTGATCTTTCATCTCGTCCATCTTTTCATAAACATCCGGACCCTCAGACGGCTCGGGATGGTATATGGTATCCTCGACACGAGGGAGAGTGTGAACAACTGGAGGCGGAACAGACATGACCAGGCTAGATGCCAGCATAAAAGAAAAAGTAGGCGCAAACCCTTCAGGCACAAAGTTCAGTGGCATTCCCCACGGGAATCCGGCAGGCATAGTCGCAGCAAAACTGAGTGGCAGGCATAGTTGAGGTAGCAACCTCTGAAATGACAGTCCTCTGAGGAGGAGGAGTTGCAGACGTTGGAGAAGAATGATTCGAAGCAGCTTGAACAATTTCCATCATGGCAGTCAAACGAGCACTCTCATCTTTTAGTTCTCGGTTCTCTTGTTCCAAATGTTCCATGATTCTCGGTTGATTGGCACGAGTGTTGTATCGGTGAGTCAGCTTGGCTGAAGCACAGAAGAATAACCAATAAGACATCTGGCAGAAGAAAACCTGTTATGCAAGTGATGCATGAAATGCAATGTTTTCATTGTTTTAATTTTCAAGGAACATATTATTTTATTTGCAAGTATATAATAACAATTTGATTGACCATAAAAAATCTCTTTTATTCATATAATTTTGTAAGGATTACACTGAGTACAATTTCAGAAACCAAAATACAAGTTCAAGAGAAAAGGAAACTAATCATCGTAAGGATCCCCTAACAACAGTGTCATATGATCTGGCTGCAGGTGCGTACTTCCTTCGGATGCGTCGAATCTCAGACTCAAAAGAAGTCTTCATATGGGCCTTCTCGAGAACAAGCTGATCAATAATCTTCTTCCAAGAACCGGAAGGCTGAGGCATACTAGAGGAAGGTGGACCCACTGGTTCTCTCTGTATCATCACTGCTCGGTCTTCGAGAAGTTCAATAAGCGCATCTTTGTCCTTAGACTCAAGTTGCAACTCCTCATGCTTTCAGCTCAAAGCATGGAACTACTCTTCCCACATATCCTTCTATTGCTTCATCTTGGTGAGTGCGTCTTCCAACTCCTCTACATATTGGTTAGGGAGATTTAATGGCTCAACCACAACCATAGACATAGGTCTTTCACAAGCATACAACATCTTCAATTCCAAAGCTCTCTTCTTCACCCAAAGAGTGTAAGCTTCCAAAGCTACATAGTTGCACGAACCAAGCTCGAATCTTCCTTTCCTAAGCATGTACCATCTTTTGCTTCAAATGTTGGGGATCTTTACCCTCTTGATAGAAAAGACCTTCTAACTGAGTGTTATTAGGTTTGTCTCTCAAGGGGAACCTAAGTTGACGACGAGCCAAAGCAGGGTTATAGTCGATTCCTCCTTGTGTACCAATGAGAGGCACATTAGAGAATTCACCACAACTGTCAATAATATCCAAGATACTCAATGAAGAGTCATACCAAACTATATCATCATTAGTGAGGGACATAAGTATCTGAGACCACCGTAAACATTGTTTGTTCTCCACAAAAGCAGGAGTCTGAGGCAAGTGCGAAATAAACCACTTGTACAGAAGAGGAACACAACACACAATAGTTCCACCACCTTTAGAATTCCTTAGATGCAAAGAGAAGTACATTTTACCCAACAAAGTAGGCACGTGATTTCCAATCAAGAAAATTCTAATAGTGTTAACATCAACTAAACCGTCAATGTTAGGGAACAAAGCCAAACCATAAATGAGCAACACAAAGATGGCTTCAAAAGCATCCACACTACCGACTTGAGTAAAGGCAGTAGCTTTCCTTATGAGAAACTCAGAAGTCAACCCAAATATTCCTCCTTCCTTCACCCAATGAGCCTCAATCTCAGACTTCTTCAGATGAAGAGCTTCAGCTATAATATGAGATCTGGGAATCTCCTTCAATCCACTAAAAGGAACTTTGTCAGAAACGGGTATTCCCAAGAGATGGGAATATAAGTTTAAGGAGTGCCTTAGAGGGGGGGGGGGGGGGTGAATGAGGCACTTAGACGATTTTCCGGTTTTTTTACGGTTTAATGATTTTTACTTTCTTGAGATTCTTATGTGATGAAAAGCGGTAAAGTGCGGAAAGTAAAGAACACCACGATGTATAGTGGTTCCCCTCACAGATCGAGAGTACTCCACTCCCCTTTCAACACGAAAGAGAATTCACTATAATGTTAGATTCCTAGGCAAGACACCTTAAGGCCTTTCTATCTAATTCTAACACACCAAGAACAATCCTCTTGGATTTACAATGTTTAAATTCCAATCGAGACTCAAATTCTCACAAAAGGACCTCTTGCATCCACACACCGGATACCAAGGATAAAACCTTACAAACTTATTCTTAACAATCCTAAAAATAAGTTGTAATCAAGAGATACAATTCTGAATTTTTGTAGAAGATGAAATAGTTGAAAATATGAAGTATATCAATTTATCAATTGATCTTCTCCTTTGTAACACTTAATTCTCACAATAATTAAACAAGTGTTCTTTGTATGGAATGAAACTATGATGCTTAAAAAGAAGGTTTATGCAAGGTTTCACTCTTAAGAAAAATTGGAAGAACACTTAAAAAATGTTTGAACGAATATGAGTAATTGATTTGAAATTTTTGCAAGGAGGTGAATTTTAAATCTGAAAAAATGATGTCTATATGTTGTCTAAACACCTCCTCAAATGGATGCAATTACCCAAAGGATGCCATGGTTCATGGTAAAGAAAATAGAAAAGTTTCCAGGAAGAGATGCACTGATTTCTGCCACTGGTTCAGTGGTAATCGATTACCTTAATATGGGTAATCGGTTACTTGCCTCCAACGTGCAAAAATATTTGAATTTTTCACAGCGTAATCGATTACCTTAAAATGGATAATCGATTACTTCATCCCAGATTTTAAAAATAGCTTAAAAAATGAAGTGTTATGATTTCTTTGATGCATAAAATTACTTCCAATGATTATGGCATGAATGAGACATGTTTTAAACACTTGTATAATCATCTATAGGTCAAGTGTTATACCTATTCATTTGAAATATGAATCTTCATGAGTTTCGTCGAGACTTGATCATTTAGTGGAAAACTTTCTTCATGAGCTTGAATCTTGATCAATCCTTTTTGTTAATCAATCTTAGACTTGTATAGAAGTTTGTCGTCATCAAAACATTTGAGAAGTCATGTCTTCACAATCTCCCCCTTTTTGATGATGACAACCCAAAAAAAAATGAAAGTTCGATCCAAGCATGTTTCTCTAGCAAATGCTCCCCCTTAATTGATGCTCCCCCTTAATTTATGATTTAAGGAGTCTTTTGAAATCTGCATTTTGTTAGAGAGAAACAGAAAACAAAGAAATAACACAATAACAATCTCTTCTCCCCCTTTGTCATTAACGAAAAGGGTGAAATAAGTAACAATATGCAAACAACATACACCAAGCACCACATAACACAAGAATGAAACAAAAGATAATACAAACATAGTATAAACCAAACTTAGTACGGAATGGAAAGACGGATAAAACATAAAAAGCCAACAGACTTAGCATAGTCTTAAAAGAAACTAGAAATGTACTAACTTAAAACCATAAACTAGTGAACAACAAAAAAGAAATGGCCAACTCAATCACTTTCCGACATATCGACTCCATCATCCTCTTCACCTTCTTCTTCACTTTCCTCATCACCTTCTTCACTTGGGACATGTTGACGGTTTATAGAAAGGAAGAGTTTCCGAAGTGATTTGATTCCACGTTGGGTGACATTGTGATTATGATTCATGGTGGTCTCAATGGAACACATCTTGTTATAAAGCATAGAATTTGTGATATCACCTTCCGGAGTTGGTGGAGGTGCGGAAGAAGTGACCGTATCCTTGTACCGAAACACTCCATTTGGTCCGATAATAATGTCAGTGTTCTTAGTTGCGGTAACCTCATTGAATTCACAGTTTCTAGACGTCATAGGAATCTTTGGTTCTCTTTGAAGCGGAACATCATGGAATTCCAAAATTCTTGAAACAACTCTACCATAAGGAAGTCCACCACTTAGGGATAATTGATGCTTCATGTGATGGTAAATGACATAAGCCCAATTAATCTTCATGTTCATTTTCAAAGCTCTAATAAGTTGCAGTTCGAGTTCACTAACTTAGGCATGATTTGAATGTTTTGGAACCAAAACATAAGCAAGAACATAATGGAGCATCCTATCACTCACAGATGAGAGGTTAACAAATTTCACCACCCTTGAGGATTCTGATTTTTGCCGGCTCGTGAGGCTAGCCTGAGTGCCTCTAGAAATCGAAACAAAATATTCCATACTGTTATAATTTCTCCAAGCATCAGTGTCGGGTTCAGTTCCGTGACGGATTTCTTCACCTTCAGAAGGGATTTCCAGACAGGTTCCGAATTGTTTCAGATCCATACAAATTTCAACATTATTAACCTTAGAAGTAAACACCAAATCACCAAAATCATCGGGTCTAAAAGTTACAGTGGTAAAGAAATCCCTTATCATATTAGGATAATAATCACCAATATCAGAAGCTAACTTATCTACCCCTGAATTTTTCAGCAAAGTTTGAAAAGTAAAGCTATGAGAAGTAAAAGCTCAGAAGTTAACATATTTTAACGGCATGAGAGTTCGAGTTCGGACATCATAGCTCAACCTTCTGGATTTCTAGTGGCAGCATGTTGTTCTTCTGTATGTTGAGAGGCTTCTTCATCCATTTTCTTCTTTCCTTTGTCTTGCCTTGGAGGTGCCATGGAAGCTTTGAGAGTTAGGGTTTTGGAAGGGTTTCTTGGATTCTAGATGGAGAGTGAATTTGGTGAGTTGAGTTGTAAGAGATGGAGTTTATGGAGAGTGATAATGTGAGTGGGGTTTTAATTTTACTTTGAATGGAGTTAATAGAGTTAATGTAGGAGAAGGAAGATGGAAGAGTGAGATGAATGTGAAGGTTGGAAAGAGAGAGATATAGAGTACCAATGCTGGAGTGATTGACTTAAGCAAAAAAACAAGAAAAAAACACTTAAGACCAAAAGTACTCTTTATGACAAAAACTCACGTGTGTTCAAAAAAAATTTTAAAAAAAATTCTGGAAGAAACAGTGGTAATCGATTACTCTAAAAAGGGTAATCGGTTACTTAGATGAAAAACACGTGAGGAAGGCAAAAACAGGCAGGGTAATCGATTACCCAATTTGGAGTAACCGATTACTCTAAGAAAAAAGTGAAAAAACAGTAGCTTTGCACAGCCCAAAATATGAAGGAGTTTTTAAAACTTTTAAGTTTGACAAGGTAATATACATACTAATGCAATTTTGAGAGAAAATTTTTTTATCAAAAAATTAAATTTACCTAATATAAAATCAACAAAAGGCAAAAATTTCATATACACATTTTAAAGATAAATTTCACAAATAAAAAAATTAAAAACTTGTGTACCTTGGCCTCATTATAATGTATAGTGAATAATTATGGAAGACTTATATATCACCTTCATCAAAAATTCCAAGTTCTCTTCGAATCTTATAAAATGGTTCTTTTGCGAGTGGTTTTGTGAAAATGTCCGCTAGTTGATTATGAGTATCGACAAAGGTAACTTCGACATCGCCTTTAAGCACATGATCACGAAGGAAATGGTGTCGAATGTCTATGTGTTTGGTCCTTGAGTGCATGACAGGATTCTTTGTAATATTAATCGCACTTGTGTTGTCGCATCATAGTGGTATGCATCCAAGATCGATTCCATAGTCACTTAATTGTTGCTTTAGCCAAAGATTCTATGCACAACAACTACCCGCTGCTATGTATTATGCTTCAGTCGTACTAAGAGCAACACACACTTGTTTCTTACATGACCATGAGACTAATGCATTACCAAGGATGTGACATGTTCCACTAGTACTTTTTCTATCTGTTTTATAACCTGCATAATCCGCGTCAGAATAACCAATTAACTTACAAACACTACCTTTAGGATACCATAAGCCAACGTTGGTTGTTCCTTTGAGATACTTCATGATTCTTTTGATCGCCGTGAGATGTGACTCCATTGGATTTGCTTGGAAGCGAGCACATAAACACATGCTAAACATTATGTCAGGACGGCTTGTCGTCAAATATAATAAAGAACCAATCATACCTCAAAACTTCGTAATATCAATTGACACATCCGATTCGTCTTGATCAACATAGGTTCCGGAGCCCATTGGTGTTGACATTGCTTTACAACCATCCATTTCAAATCTCTTTAACAACTCTTTGCAATACTTTGATTGGTTGATAAAGATTCCGTATTTTAGTTGCTTGATTTGAAATCCAAGGAAGTAGTTCATCTTTCCCATCATAGACATTTCAAATTCACCTTGCATTATCAACGCAAATTCTTCACATAGTTCTTTGTTGGTTGAACCGAAGATTATGTCGTCTACATAGACTTGTACAAGTAAGGTGTTCCCTTTTATCTTCTTGATAAATAAAGTCTTGTCTACTTTGCCTTTTTCAAAACCTTTTTCACATAGAAAATTACTTAGACGATCATACCATGCCCTTGGTGCTTGTTTTAATCCATAGAGCGCTTTCTTCAATTGGTATAAATGTGAAGGATGCTTGAAGTCTTCAAAGCCCGGGGGTTGTTTGACATAGACTTCTTCATTGAAGTAGCCATTCAAGAAGGCGCTTTTGACGTCCATTTGAAATAACTGAAAATTCATTGAACATGCGTAAGTAATAAACGAATAGCTTCTAACCTTGCAACCGGAGCGAAAGTTTCTTCAAAGTCGATTCCTTCTTCTTGATTATACCCTTGAGCGACCATTCTTGCTTTGTTTCGAACAGTTATTCCATTCTCATCAAGTTTGTTCTTAAACACCCATCTTGTTCCAATGATGTGCTTACCACTTGGTCTAGAAACAAGTTCCCAAACTTGATTTCTCTCGAATTGGTTTAATTCTTCTTGCATAGCAACAATCCGTTGATCATCTCCTAGAGCTTCATCAATTTTAGAGGGTTCTATTTGCGAAACGAACGCCATGTTTAAGCATGCATCCTTGAGATTCAATCTTGTAGCAACACCTTGACTAATGTCACCAATTACTTTGTCAATAGGATGATCTTTATGAGTCCTCCATTCCTTAGGTAGATCATTTTTCATTTGACTCTTGTTGAATCGGTTCTTCTTGATTCTTGTCTGAAGTATCTTCTTTAAGAATTTCTACAAAATCATCATCATCATCACAAACAACAATTTCCTCTTTTGAGGGGTTAGATTCGTCAAACTTAACATGCATGAATTCTTCTATATTTAAAGTTCTTTTATTATAAGTTTTATATGCTTTACTTGTAAGAGAATAACCAAGAAAAATACCTTCATCCGATTTTTCGTCGAACTTACCAAGGTTGTCTTTGTCATTGTTAAGGACAAAGCACTAGCATCCAAAGATATGAAACAAAGAAATGTTGGGTTTCCTTCCTTTGAAGAGTTCATATGGAGTCTTCTTTAGGATAAGTCTTATGTTAACTCTATTACTTATAAAACATGTCGTGCTAACCGCATCCGCCCAAAAATACTTAGGAAGATTTTAGTCGCTAAGCATTGTTCTTGCAAGTTCCACCAATGACCTATTCTTTCTTTCAACTACTCCATTTTGTTGAGGAGTCCTTGGAGCCGAGAAGTTGTGAAATATTCCCTGATCTTCACAGAAGTCTTCAAAAGAAGTATTATGGAATTCTCCACCATGATCGCTTCTTATGGAGGCTATTTTTAATGATTTCTCATTTTGAATTTTCTTTGCATACTTATTGAACGCTTTGAATGCATCACTTTTATGCACTAAAAAGAATGTCCAAGTATATCTAGTATAATCATCAACAATAACTAAAGCATATAAGTTACCTCCGAAGCTTCTTGTTCTTCATGGACCAAATAAGTCCATATGTAACAATTGTAGTGGCCTAGAAGTGGACACCACATTCTTGGATGTGAATGTTGATTTGGTTTGCTTCCCCTTTCGACAAGCATCCCAAAGTCTATCTTTGATGAATTTTATCTTTGGCAATCCAATGACAAGGTCATGTTTTACTAACTTATTCAAGTGCTCCATGTGAATGTGAGCAAATCTTTTATGCCATAACCATGAGTCGTTGTTATTTGCCACAAGACACTTAACCCTCAAAGAAACATCATCAAGGGAAATCATGAAAATATTATTAATTCGCTTACCTATAAGCATTACCTCTTGTGTGACTTCGTCTTCAATTAAACATTCATCTTTTGTGAACCTTATTTTGAATCCTTTGTCACAAAGTTGGCTTATGCTTAAGAGGTTGTGCTTTAGTCCTTCGACATATAGCACATCTTCGATGGATATGAAATTTGGTGCACCTACTTTGCCTATTCCAAGAATTCTTCCTTTGTTGTTATCTCCATAAGTAACATAACCCTTGGCCTTAAGCATTAGATCTGAAAATTTGTGCACATCACCAGTCATATGTTTGGAGCACCCTTGGCCTTTATAAAGAAAGTTAAAATCCTCCTTGCATAATCTCTATATGGTATCAAACCGGGTTGATTTGTGTCCCATTCACCTTTGATCTGATTCACAACCAAAGCCGAATCTCCATAGACGTCAAGATACTTGATTCTGAGATCAATGGCCTCTTCAAGGCCCATAATGCAAGCTTCATACTCATCCATATTATTTGTACACTTGAAAGTCAATCTAGGTTTAAATGGAAAATGTGTTTCTTGAGGAGTAATAATCACTGCCTCAATGCCATTACCATACTGATTAACAGCTCCATCAAATACCATGCCCCAATGGGAACCAGGTTCTGGCCCTTCTTCAAGCAATGGTTCATCACAATCTTTCATTTTCAAATACAAGATCTCTTCATCAGGAAAGTCGTACTGCACTGACTGATAATCTTCAATTGGTTGGTGAGCCAAATGGTCATCCAAGACACCACCTTTAATAGCCTTTTGAGATCGGTTTTCAATATCATACTCGGATAACAACATCTGCCAACGGGAAATCATCCCAGTTAAAGCAGGCTTCTCAAAAATATACTTGATTGGATCCATTTTGGATATCAACCAAGTGGTATGATTTAACATATACTGACGCAGATGCTTAGTAGCCCAAGCCAATGCACAACAAGTCTTTTCTAACATAGAATACCGAGTCTCACAGTCGGTGAATTTCTTACTGAGGTAGTAAATTGCATATACTTTCTTTCCAGTATCGTCTTGCTGACCAAGAACACAACCCATACTTTCATCAAGGACAATCAAATACAACCAAATACATGATCAACGGTATTCCTTCGACAGGCGGAGACAAAATCGGAGGTTCAAGCAGATATTCTTTGATACTGTCAAAAGCTTTATGACAATCTTCGGTCCAATCACAAGACTGATCTTTTCGAAGAAGCTTAAATATAGGCGCACACGTGGTAGTCATATGCGATATGAATCTTGAGATATAATTCAAGCGGCTGAGAAAACCTCGGACTTACTTCTCAATTTTGGGCATAGGTATCTCTTGTATTGCTTTGACCTTGGCAGGATCAATTTCAATACCCTTCTCACTGACAATAAAGCCCAACAACTTACCAGAACGAACACCAAATTTACACTTATTGGGATTCAAGCGGAGTTTGTACTTCCTCAAATCCTGGAATAACTTCAACAAATGTCCAACATGTTCTTCTTCATCACTGGATTTAGCAATTATATCATCGACATAGACTTCAATCTCTTTATGCATCATATCATGAAAAAGAGTGGTCATAACTCTCTAGCAGATTGCACCAGCATTCTTTAAACCGAAAGGCATCACTCTATAACAGAATATTCCCCATGGTGTAATGAACGTGTTCTTCTCCATATCCTCGGGTGCCATCTTGATCTGATTATAACCGGAAAATCCGTCCATAAACGAAAAGACTTTGAATTTAGCTGTATTGTCTACCAACATGTCAATGTGTGGTAGAGGAAAATCATCTTTCAGACTAGCTTTGTTCAAATCTCTATAATCAATGTATATACGGACTTTTCCATCCTTCTTCAGAACAGGCACAATATTGGCCACCCACTGTGGATACTCGGCAGTAACAAGGAAACCGACATTGATCTGCTTTTGCACTTTTTCTTTGATTTTCAGGGCCATATCAGGATGAGTTCTCCTTAACTTCTGCTTGACTGGCGGACATTTTGGCTCCAACGGTAATCTATGCTCCACAATCTCAGAATCCAAACCAGGCATGTCTTGATAGGACCACGCAAACACATGTGAATACTCACAGAGAAGATCAACCAACCCCTTCTTAACCTCTGGACACAGTTGACACCCAATCTTGACTTCCTTCACATCATCTTCGGAACCCAAGTTGACTAACTCAATTTGCTCTTCAAATGGCTGAATGGGTTTTTCCTCGTGCTCAAGTAGACGAGACAATTCATCAGACACTTCTTTCTCACTTTCTTCCTCAGCCTCAAACACAGGGAATTCAAAGTTTGGTGAAGGAGTAGGATCATTGGACTCAATGGGTTTAGATACCAACCTGTATAATGATTTGATATTTTGATTTTAGAGAAGTGAATTGTGAGCAAATATTATGTAGATGGACAATTATTATTTATGTATTTATGTTTTTTGTGATTACCATTTTCAGAAAATCAAAAAGTAAAATAAAAACATCATAAATGCGGATGAATAGAATTGCATTTTATTGATGATAATTTGAAATATGCCCAACAATGTGCACTTCTCCCTTAGGCATAGGAGAAGGATTTTTCTAAAATGATAAAAACAAATTACTTAGAGCGATGGACGATAACATGAAGATCAATAGCAACCCAATTGTTGCAAGCCTTTCTATGCGTCACAAAATTGGTGCAGTCTTCATCTTCATCACCCTCGATCACAGGAACTGAGTGTTGTTCATTACCATGGATGAACCCTCCGCTACGAAAACTAGGTTACATATCTTCACCTTTGTCATAAGACGACCCTCGCTGAAATCCCAATCCGACTCGGTTCTTGTTCTCGACAACCTCTACCATACAGCCCCACTGATCTGAACTGCCATCTTCAATAATCTTTTGAGCGTCTTTGAAAGAGGACATGGGTGTGTAGCACCTCAAATTTGCACCTCCCATTTTGTACATTCATTTTCATGTTTAGGTCATTAACATTACATTGTCCACTGCATAGCATTGCATTGTCCTTTGCCAAGTGCAAGTCATCAGTCAAGACTGGTCAGGAGATCCAGTCAAGCAAGCAAGCAAGTGCATTCTCTATTGAAGCAAAGCCCTAAGGTTGGTTCAACATGTTCTTGTGACCTAGGGACCATTTTGAAGTGGTTTGGCCAAGGATTGGATGATCAAAGCTCATCAGTCAAGCTGGATTTCATCTGAAACCCTAGAAAGTCAACTGTGGTCAACTGTGCCTGAATTCATGGATTTGAAGGTGGGAAATGGTTTGAGAGGCCTCATTAATGTCCATACAAGTCTCATTTGACATGTCAAACATCAACATGAAGGATTTGAGGTCAGATGAAAAGTTTCCAAAAATAGTAAGTGACCTGTAATTTCAAACTGCCAAAAATGGAAAGGTCTTCTCCTCAAATTTTATATGTCCAAGAAAGCTTCAAATGGAATTTTGTCCAACATGAAAGTTGAAGATCTTGCTCTCACCTTTTCAAAAAGTCCAAGAACATGAATTTCTCATGTGTGGTTGAGAAATTATGGATTATTCATTGTCAAGGAAATTTGAACTTCAAACTTGGATAACTTTCACACCAATTGGCCAAATCATGTGGGATTTTTGCTACAATCTTGTTTTAACATGCTCTATCATAATCATTCATTACATTTCATCAAAAATCATCACAAAAATATTGCATTTTCCATGAGAATTGAATTTGGATTTTGGAGGGAAAAGTTGATTTTGAGAATTAAGCATTTTTCACACTTCTAAGCTTCACATTTGGCTACTACATGATATTTGGAGTGTGTTTGATTAAAAATTCGTGCACTGTAGCATGCACTTTATGCACATGAGGGTGAATTACAAAATTTAGCATTACACTTGCATTTCACTTAATTTCATTTGCATTTGGCTAATTGGGATTAAGAGAAGGATTAACAGCACATATATAAGGATAATTCTAACTGAATTTTGGATTAACACTTCATTCAAACCAGATCTAGATCGAAAATCACAAATTCTCACAACTTTTTCTCTCCATTTTTCTGCAAAATTTTTCATAGAACTGGCATTGTTCTTCATTTTTCCATCATCCACGAGCATTATTGAAGGTTTTGGAAGCAAGCATTCAAGGTTTCCGTGCTGTTTCAAGAACTGTTGCATCAAGCATCTTCCATGGCAGCTGAGGATTGGAGCCCCAAATTTTTTCACTTCAATAATAGATAGAGCTTGGAACGGAGTTCCCACCTCCTCCTCAGCTTCAACATATGTAAAATATGACAGATGGCTCACCAATAATGCCTTCTCTCCACCAACAATGACAAGCTTGCCATTCTTTACAAATTTCAACTTTTATTGTAGAGTGGATGTCACAACTCCAGCCTCATGTATCCATGGCCTTCCCAACAAGCAGCTATAAATCGGGTGGATGTCCATTACTTGATAAGTAATTTGGAAATCACTCGGACCTATCTTCATTGGAATTCCACTTCTCCTATAACAGTCTTGCGAGAACCATCAAAAGCTTTGACGATCACACCATTGTATCTCATCGGGGCACCTTGATACGTTAACCTTGACAGAGTTGACTTGGGGAGTACATTCAAAGAAGAACCGGTATCAACCAACACATTTGACAATGCATCTTCCTTGCAATTCATCGATATATGCAGTGCTAGATTGTGATTTATGCCTTCCTCAAGAAGTTCTTCATCACAAAAGCTCAAGTTGTTGCAGGAAGTGATGTTAGCCATGATGTGGTCAAATTGATCCATAGTTACATCATGCTCGAAGTAAGCTTTCTCCAACACTCTTTGCAGTGCTTCTCTGTGCGCTTCAAAATTCATGAGCAGAGACAACACTGAAATTTTCGAGGGTTCTTCTTGCATAGTAACAATCCATTGATCATCTCCTAGAGCTTCATCAATTTTAGAGGGTTCTATTTGCGAAACGAACGCCATGTTTAAGCATTCATCCTTGAGATTCAATCTTGTAGCAACACCTTGACTAATGTCACCAATTACTTTGTCAATAGGATGATCTTTATGAGTCCTCCATTCCTTAGGTAGATCATTTTCATTTGACTCTTGTTGAATCGGTTCTTCTTGATTCTTGTTTGAAGTATCTTCTTTAGGAATTTCTACAAAATCATCATCATCATCACAAACAACAATTTCCTCTTTCGAGGGGTTAGATTCGTCAAACTTAACATGCATGGATTCTTCTATATTTAATGTTCTTTTATTATAAATTCTATATGCTTTACTTGTAAGAGAATAACCAAGAAAAATACCTTCATCCGATTTTTCGTCGAACTTACCAAGGTTGTCTTTGTCATTGTTAAGGACAAAGCACTTGCATCCAAAGATATGAAACAAAGAAATGTTGGGTTTCCTTCCTTTGAAGAGTTCATATGGAGTCTTCTTTAGGATAGGTCTTATGTTAACTCTATTACTTACAAAACATGCCGTGCTAACCGCATCCGCCCAAAAATACTTAGGAAGATTTTAGTCGCTAAGCATTGTTCTTGCAAGTTCCACCAATGACCTATTCTTTCTTTCAACTACTCCATTTTGTTGAGGAGTCCTTGGAGCCGAGAAGTTGTGAAATATTCCCTGATCTTCACAGAAGTCTTCAAAAGAAGTATTATGGAATTCTCCACCATGATCGCTTCTTATGGAGGCTATTTTTAATGATTTCTCATTTTGAATTTTCTTTGCATACTTATTGAACGCTTTGAATGCATCACTTTTATGCACTAAAAAGAATGTCCAAGTATATCTAGTATAATCATCAACAATAACTAAAGCATATAAGTTACCTCCGAAGCTTCTTGTTCTTCATGGACCAAATAAGTCCATATGTAACAATTGTAGTGGCCTAGAAGTGGACACCACATTCTTGGATGTGAATGTTGATTTGGTTTGCTTCCCCTTTTGACAAGCATCCCAAAGTCTATCTTTGATGAATTTTATCTTTGGCAATCCAATGACAAGGTCATGTTTTACTAACTTATTCAAGTGCTCCATGTGAATGTGAGAAAATCTCTTATGCCATAACCATGAGTCGTTGTTATTTGCCACAAGAAACTTAACCCTCAAAGAAACATCATCAAGGGAAATCATGAAAATACTATTAATTCGCTTACCTATAAGCATTACCTCTTGTGTGACTTCGTCTTCAATTAAACATTCATCTTTTGTGAACCTTATTTTGAATCCTTTGTCACAAAGTTGGCTTATGCTTAAGAGGTTGTGCTTTAGTCCTTCGACATATAGCACATCTTCGATGGATATGAAATTTGGTGCACCTACTTTGCCTATGCCAAGAATTCTTCCTTTGTTGTTATCTCCATAAGTAACATAACCCTTGGCCTTAAGCATTAGATCTGAAAATTTGTGCACATCACCAGTCATATGCTTGGAGCACCCACTATCCAAATACCAAAGATTTGATGTGGCCTTCAAGCATACCTACAAATCAAAATTAAGTATTGTTAGGTACCCAAATTGCTTTGGGTCCTTCATAATTAGTACCTTTCTCAACCCATACATAATGCCCCTTTGCTACACTAAAGTTTCTAACATAGCAAGCATTAGGTGTATGGCCAATAATACTTCAAGCCTAAACTGCACGATTCCATCACTGCACTTCAATTAAGGTCAGTCTTCGATGATCAAGATTCGTGAAATTGTGCTATGTGTTTGGTAGATCTTGGATTGTAGAGTAGCCTGAGCTTTGTAGAATCGATTTTCATCAAGAATTGAGAGAGATATTGTGAATCTATGTTTGAGATGTAAAACTTATCTTGCTCGATCTGGACATGTTAGCACGAATTAGGTTTAATGGATCGTAGATTGTTGATGTGCATGCTAAGGCGAAGCTATTGATGTATCGTTTGTTGATTTCTGTGAAAAATGTTCA
Organism: Lathyrus oleraceus; assembly: GCF_024323335.1. Taxonomy (NCBI): domain Eukaryota; kingdom Viridiplantae; phylum Streptophyta; class Magnoliopsida; order Fabales; family Fabaceae; genus Lathyrus; species Lathyrus oleraceus. The sequence continues at coordinate 407,206,320 of NC_066585.1, forward strand.
TAGGCTGGAAATTTTATGAAGAACAATGAAGAACCCTAATTTTCTTGCCCAGAACCCGTGTTTGATCCTCATTTCGCTTTTCCTGCATGGTTTTCATGTTTACCGCGCATGTATTGGTCCAAGTGTTATGTTCTGAGTGGCCAGCGTTCATTTAAATGAAACACTGCGTTTAGAGTGAGCGCCACAATTCAAATTCGAACGTGGTTCGAGTCTTGGCTCCAGCAATCGACATTTTAGCTTTTGGCATTTTTCTTCAATTTACACTTCCATGTTCACCATGCCATTTCACATGTTTTTATTTTTTCTCCACATTTAAAAATTCATAACTCCTAAAATATTAATCCAAATGACATGAGATTTTTTCCATTGTTCTCCTCAAGATCTCTACTATTTTATGGTGATTTTTCCAGAAATTGTGCACGTGTGGTTTTTAATGTGGCCTAGGGTTTGTTCATACATGTGTTTTGTTGCACCTTGCTTGCTATTTTGGTTGTGAAATGATGATGCTTAATCCAATGGAGCTGAAAATTTGCATGCTTAATATAGACACCTTTAGGGATTTTTTGGTATGGAGTTTGTGATTTTATCATGCTTGGTTGATGAGATATGCTCTGTTCATTGGAGGTGTGACAATGTGTGTCACACCATTTATTGTCCAATTTGATGATTTTATTTACCATGCCTACTGAATACCAAATAATCTGAATTTTTGCATGTTGACTCTTCTGGATGTTATGCTTGAGTGTGAATTTTTGTAGAATGTTTGAGTGCATTTCCAATTTGTTTGATAATTTCTCTTCTGTTTGACCCCATTTGTGGACTTTTTGTGAGTCATGATCTTATATGATTTGTGAAATTCTTGATGTTTATTGGATGAACTTGAAATTTTGCATATGTGTTCTAGACACTTTGAAGCTTGTCTTGGTTTTGGTTTGATGTCCATATCATGTTTGGATTCTGTTTTATGCTTGCTTGAAGTTGATGTATGATTTTGTGCCTCTATTTGAGCTTGTATGTGCATACCTTGCCTTATGGATTTTATTTGACATGCTTCCACTTGTCCAAATGCATTGAATTTTGGCATGCTGATCATGTTATGAGTGTTGTTTAGCCTTGATTTTTCTTGGGATTTATTGAAATGTTTTTGAGTTGATGTGGATTGAATCATTCTGTTTGGTTCTATGAGCTTCAAATTGCATGCTTTGCCTTCTTTGCCTTATGAAATGAAATTGGTTGATGATATGAATATGAGACCACTTGGATATTGTTCTTATTTGATTAATCTTGATTCTTGATGATTTTCATGTTCTGTTTTGGTTTATTGCTCCCATTTTGACCCTAGGCCTTGTCCTAGTGGTTAGTGCTTAATGTTTGAGCTTTGTTTCAGGTCAAAGAGCACAATTGCTTATACTTGATGATGTGCACTCAATTGGAGTTGGTTTATTGCTTGTTTATGACTAACCTTGAGTTTGTTTTGTAGGCTTTGAGACTTGAGCTTAGGCCTTGTGGCTTGCACCTTTGTGCATTGCTTTGCTTGTTTGTCTGTTTATGTACAGTTAACTGTTGACCATTGTCTGTTTGACTTTTGTTTGAGTTGTGTACTGATTATGTTGGATTGTTTTCAGGTACCTTAGTTGCTATAGTTCCTTTGTGAACTTGCTTTTGCTTTGCTTGCTAGCTTGAGCACTGAGGTATAACTTCCTAACTGCATGTAGTCTGGAAGACCTGGCCTGTTACTTGGCCAGGCACCTGTCTGAAGTCCTCCTTAAGAGGCAATGCTTGTGCTTGTTTATCTTTGTCCCTGTACATATCAAAGACATGTGATAAGGAAATTGGCAGATACAAGAGATGTGCAATCCATCTCTTGCTAGTCAGTTGAGTCATCCCTTGGCTCACATCACATGTTGATGCCTTGTGGATCCTAACCCAAGATCTATGTTGAGTCAGTCATAAGTGTAGAAGGGTTCCAGCTTTCTGAACCCACACTTCCTCTGTCTAAAAGCTCTCCCAGGCCAGGGATAAGAGCTGTGAGGAACACCCCTCACTTCCTATTTCATCTGCTTCACCCTAACTCTCAATGTTAGGGTTAAGAGCAAACTTCACCCTGATACAGTGGCTTGTTTGTCGAGGTTGACATGACCCCTTGACTAAAGCCTAACCCTTGTGTGAGCCCACTTTGTGTGTATATAGTGTGTGCTATTTGTGATTGTTTGCTTTGACTATTTGTGCTGATTAGGATAGCTTGCTCCCTGTGCAAGTTAGATAACAACCTTAACTTAGGGATGATATGCATGATAACATCTAGGCTCGAGTCGTAGTCTCCCTAGTTGTGTCTCCCTTTGTTATCTGGTTAGGCTAGTCCTGTGTCCCTGCGTAGGGGAACTACGTCGCCCTGATCCTCATACCAGATGAGGTACGTAGGCAGGAGATGAGCTGATCTCTCGGGACGCCCTTTTGTTTTGTCTTTGTGTGTGTTAGGAGACGGATGTAAGCCCAGCGATTGGCATTTCGTATCCTCTTGTTGTGTGCTTGGAGTCTGATGTAAGTCCAGCGATTGGCAGTTGGTTTCCAGTGTGTGTTTGTTGGTTCGGAGTCTGATGTAAGTCCAGCGATTGGCATTCAGCCTCCATGCTTGCCTGTTTGTGTGGAGTCTGACATAAGTCCAGCGATTGGCAGTCAGTTTCCTGTGTGGTTTTGTTTGGCGTGCGTTAGCCGAGCTACGAGTGCTCTGATTCTTCTTTAGTCCGAGAAGATACGTATGCATAGGATGCGACATCCTAGCGAGCACGTTTCCCCTAGTCCGAACTACGTCGACTCTGATGTCTGTGCATGACAGACTACGTAGGCCCAGGATGCGATATCCTGCCGAGTTAGTTTCTTTTGTTTTCCCGTGTCTCTTTCAGCCAGTGTTTGATGTTTGTGAGCAGCGTTTTAGCAACCTTTTTCCTTCCTTTTGTGCGTGGATCCCGTCGAGTACGACGAATGCGTAGGGGTGCTAATACCTTCCCTTCGCATAACCGACTCCCGATCCCATTCTCTTTGGTCGCGAGACCATGTCTTTTCCAGATTTACTTCGAGCGTTTCCTTTCCCTCTTTTGGGATAAATAACGCACGGTGGCGGCTCTGTTGTTTTCGTTTCCCGCCGGTTTTTCGCGTAATGCGACAGCTGGCGACTCTGCTGGGGATTATAGAGAAGTTGACCTCTTGCTGGTCCATCTTCCCTAAGAGAGTCTCTCCTAGCGCTCTCTAGGTTAGGGTTTTGGTTGCTATTTGTTGTTATTTATTGCATTCATGATTATTATGTTGTATATATGTGCATATCTGTCTGCATGCATCATACTATCATTGTGCTGATCCTGTACAGGTTGGTTCCTCTGTTTGGGGTGGGTGTTCTGAGTGGGGCTAAAACCCAGGCCCGAGTATACACCTAGGATTAGTGTGGTCTCATGTTGCCTCCCTCATGTTAGGTCAACATGTTTTTGAGGGAGCTTTTCCTTTGTGGAGTATCCACTTTGGTTGAGTTATTTCATCTGAGCTATTGACTTCAGTGACCGTTCTTTCTCGGATCTTTAGTTTAGACGATCTTAAGAGAGCTGCAACGGCAAACCGATTGAGTATCTTTGCCCGATTGTCGAGACCATTGTCCGCCTTAGGATGACCTTATTAGAATTCACCTGTGAGGGGAGGGTTTGATGCTTGCAAGTACAGATTTCTGCCAGTGATGCTGTGTTGGTGACTTTAAGCCGGATTTATGGATCTTTATTTCTGGACGCCGGAGGTTTGATCCTGGTATTGGTCAGAGGGTTCCGTTTATTTCGGATCCCTGGGCTGAAGTTGAAGGTACCTGCTCAGATGTTGACTTGGGTTCAGATGACTTTGGGTTTCAGATGAATTTGTGGTTCCAAGTTCAGGCCGAAGCTTTGATCCTGTGCCACATGATGCTCAGCTGATCAGTCATGGCTCCATCATTTGCATCATAACATGTTTATTTTCAAAAAGATAATGTAAAAAAAAAAGGTTAACCTGCATACACATCACGCACATCATACACATATCATTTTGCATGACAGGTGTTCTCGTTCCCGACTTCTCACTCTGGTTCCTGTGTCAGGCAGGATAGCTGATCAGAGACCGCACCGGTATTCAACCAGACTCAATCAACAAAGAAGTATGGATCAGGTTCAGACTGAGTTGGCTGAGATGAGGGCGAACATGGCCCAGTTTATGACGATGATGCAAGGGGTTGCGCAAGGTCAGGAGGAGCTTCGAGCCCTGGTTCAGAGACAAGAGACTGTGATTCAGACGTCCAACCGTGCTTCACCTGCTGGTGCACCTGCTCATGAGAATGTTAATGTTGCTGCTCCCGCTAACGACTATGTCGTCGGGGATGAACTCAAAGGAATAAGGATTAATGGACAGCCTCTTGCTGCTGAGACTGTCAATGTCAGAGCTACCCGGGCTCCAATTCGTCATCCTGCTCCTATTGTCGACAGACAAGAGGACATGTTCACGCTGCTGAGTGAAGATGATGAGGTGGTCAGAGTTGAGGATAGGGATCGTAAGGTTGATGCCCTGGCTGAGAAGATTCGTGCGATGGAATGTCAAAACTCCCTTGGTTTCGATGTGACCAATATTGGATTGGTTGAAGGGTTGAGGATCCCTTACAAGTTCAAAGCACCGTCTTTTGACAAGTACAATGGCACTTCTTGCCCTCGCACCCACGTGCAGGCTTATTATCGGAAAATCTCTGCTTATACCGATGATGAAAAGATGTGGATGTATTTTTTCCAAGATAGTCTATCTAGGGCTTCTTTCGACTGGTACATGGAATTAAAGAGAGATTCGATCCGATGTTGGAGAGACCTGGGTGAGGCCTTCTTGAGGCAATAAAAACATAACATGGACATGGCGCCTAGCCGGACTCAGCTGCAGAGTCTTTGTCAAAAATCCGGTGAAAGTTTCAAGGAGTACGCCCAGAGGTGGCGCAAATTGGCTGCGAGAGTTCAACCCCCTATGCTGGAAAGGGAGTTGACAGATATGTTTATCGGTACTCTTCAGGGTGTTTTCATGGACCGGATGGGAAGCTGCCCATTCGGTAGTTTTTCTGATGTTGTCATCTGCGGAGAGAGGACAGAGAGCCTGATTAAAGTTGGGAAGATTCAGGATGTGGGTTCCTCGTCTTCAAAGAAACCTTTTGCTGGGGCACCGCGCCGTAGAGAGGGTGAAACTAATGTTGTTCAACACCGCAGAAATCAGAACAGAAATCAGTACCGTCAGGTTGCTGCAGTCACAATTCCTGCACCTCAACAACGTCAACAACCGCAACAACAGAGGGTTCAACAACAGATGCCACAATAACAACAACAGCAACGTCCGTATCAGCCGAGGCAGAGGATGCCCGATAGACGTTTCGACCCAATACCCATGACCTATTCTGAGTTACTGCCTGAGTTGCTCAGACTAGGGTTTGTGGAGTTGAGGACTATGGCGCCATTAACAAAAATACCACCTGGGTATGATGCCAATGTGCGTTGTGACTTTCATTCTGGTGCGCCGGGACACCATATTGAGATCTGCAGGGCTTTTCATCATAAAGTCCAGGACTTGATTGATGCCAAGACTATCAATTTGGCTCCTGTACCGAATGTTGTGAATAACCCTATGCCTGCGCATGGTGCTCACCGGGTGAATAACATTGAAGGGCAGAAGCTGAAGATCTGATTGTTAGAGTTGAAGATGTTCAGACTTCTCTGTCAGTAGTAAAGGGCCGTTTGCTGAATAGGGGTGTCTACCTGGGCTGTTGTGAGGGCTGTCTTGATTGTGCTGAGTCAGATAATGGGTGTGATCAGTTGCGGGCTGGTATTTAGAGTTTGATAGACGAGGGTTGTCTGCAATTCAGTAGGGCTGTAAGAGATCGTGGGACAGTGTCCACTGTCACTATCTTCTTCAAACCGTCTGAAGGACGTGGGCCGAGGACTGTTGGTAGTGCGCCTACAACTAGTGGTAATCCAGTTACCATATCTGCACCAGTTTCCGCCAGTAATCCAACAACTATCGTCGCTCCGGTCAGAAGGGCTATCGATAGCCGGGCTGTTCCCTGGAAATATGATAATGCTTCCCGAAGCAACAGAAGGGCTGAGAATCGGGCCAGGCCATCGAATCAAACGCCTGTAACAATCGGTGTGCCAGTTAGTAGAACTCCTGTGGTTGTGAGTCCCGTTGTGGACAACGTTGGTGGACCAGGAGGGTTTACTCGTAGTGGACGACTGTTTGCTCCTCAACCGTTGAGAGATGCCAATGCTGAGGCTTCTGCTAAGTCGAAGGGCAAACAGGCTGTGGTTGACGAAGAACCGGCTCAGAAGGAGGTGCTTGAGGGTTCATTTGAGAAGGACGTGGAGGAGTTTATGAAAATCATAAAGAAGAGTGACTACAAGATTGTAGATCAGCTTAATCAGACTCCGTCCAAGATTTCAATTCTCTCTTTGCTGCTGTGCTCTGAGGCACATCGTAACGCCTTGCTGAAGATGCTGAAAATGGCGTATGTACCTCAAGAGATTTCCGTCAACCAACTGGAAGGGGTGATTGCCAACGTGAGTACCAGGCATGGTTTAGGGTTCACTGACCTAGACTTGACGCCTGAGGGACGTAATCATAATAAAGCCTTGCATATCACTATGGAGTGCAAGGGGGCAGTTTTGTCTCACGTATTGGTAGACACGGGTTCCTCTCTGAATGTCTTGCCCAAGCAAATTTTGAAGAAGATATCTGTTGAAGGTGTTGTGCTTACTCCAAGTGACCTGATAGTTCGTGCATTCGACGGATCCAAACGTTCTGTTTTTGGAGAAGTCACCTTGCCGGTGAAGATAGGTCCGGAGGTCTTTGATATCATCTTCTATGTTATGGACATTCAGCCCGCGTACAGTTGTTTGTTGGGGCGTCCATGGATCCATGCAGCAGGGGCAGTCTCGTCGACTCTCTATCAGAAACTCAAGTATGTCTGGAACGGTCAGATTGTGACCGTATGTAGCGAAGAGGATATCTTGGTGAGTCACCTATCCTCGTTCAAGTATGTCGAGGTGGATGGCGAGATCCACGAAACTTTATGCCAGGCGTTTGAGACGGTTGCTCTCGAGAGGGTGGCGTTTGCCGAGCAGAGAAAGTCGGGTGCTTCGATTGCTTCGTACAAGCAGGCCAAGGAGGTTGTTGACTCTGGCAAAGCTGAAGGCTGGGGCAAGATGGTGGACTTGCCTGTCAAGGAGGACAAGTTTGGTATTGGCTATCAACCTTTGCAAGTAGAGCAGGGTGTACAAGCAGGTTCGAGTACCTTTACCAGCGCTGGGCTGATGAATCACGGTGACGTCTTTGCAGCCGATGTTGAAGATGGTGACAGTGATTATGATCTCGACAACTGGGTTCGCCCGCGTCCACCAGGGGAAGTGATCAGCAACTGGACAACAGAGGATATAGTCCAAGTTACTCTTCAAACAGAGTAATTTTCTTTTGTTTTGTCATTCTGCACAAAACCCTACGTTCTGCCCAAGACGTAGTGGTTCATTGTAGGGCCACATCATGTTTTACAATTTTTATCATTAATAAAGGACGTTTTGCAAACAATTTTGTGATCCCTGTCTGTCTATTTTTGTTTTCACTTTTTCAAAAAAATAAAAATGGCAATGTTTTTGTTTTTGTGACTTTATTGAACTCTTTTTCTAAAACAAAGCATTAAAACATGCAGAAGTTATATCACGGCATCTACTATGAACAGTTCTGTTATGGCTCAGTATGATTTCAATAATCCCATCTACCAAGCTGAAGAGGAGAGTGAGGAAGACTGTGAACTCCCGAAAGAATTGGTTAGATTGCTGAAGCAAGAGGAAAGGGTCATCCAACCTCATCAGGAAGAGTTGGAGATTGTGAATCTTGGTACTGAGGACGCCAGAAGAGATATTAAGATCGGGGCCACTTTGAAGTCAGAGGTCAAGAGCAGGTTGATTGAGATGCTGAGAGAGTATGTGGAGATATTCGCCTGGTCTTATCAAGATATGCCTGGGTTGGATACTGATATTGCGGTGCATAGACTACCTCTCAGAGAAGAGTGTCCTTCGGTCAAGCAGAAGCTTCGTAGAACGAGCCCTGACATGGCTTTGAAGATTAAGAAGAGGTTCAGAAGCAGTTCGATGCTGGTTTCTTGTCAGTGACGACTTATCCACCATGGGTAGCCAACATCGTTCCCGTGCCGAAGAAGGATGGCAAAGTCAGAATGTGTGTCGATTACCGGGATTTGAATAGAGCGAGTCCGAAAGATGATTTCCCATTACCTCACATTGATGTATTGGTTGATAATACGGCTAAATCCTCGGTTTTCTCTTTCATGGATGGTTTCTCAGGCTATAATCAGATTAAGATGGCGCCAGAGGACATGGAAAAGACGACATTCATTACACCTTGGGGCACGTTCTGCTATAAGGTGATGCCATTTGGGCTGAAGAATGCCGGTGCTACCTATCAGAGGGCTATGACGACTCTCTTTCATGACATGATGCACAAAGAGATTGAAGTGTACGTGGATGACATGATTCCGAACAAGTGTACGTTTGGTGTGAGATCTGGGAAGCTGTTAGGCTTCATTGTCAATGAGAAAGGGATTGAGGTTGATCTAGCGAAAGTCAAAGCTATTCAAGAAATGCCTTAACCGAAAACAGAAAAGCAGGTTCGTGGGTGTTTAGGGAGATTGAACTACATTGCAAGGTTTGTATCTCACCTAACTGCCACGTGTGAACCAATATTCAAATTGCTAAGAAAGAATCAAGCAATCAGGTGGAATAATGACTGCCAGAAAGCTTTTGACAAGATAAAAGAGTATTTACAGAAACCTCCAATCCTGATTCCTCCAGTTCCAGGGAGACCGCTGATAATGTACCTGTCAGTGACTGAGAACTCGATGGGGTGTGTATTGGGACAGCATGACGAGTCTGGTCGAAAAGAGCATGCCATATACTACCTAAGCAAAAAGTTTACCGACTGTGAAATCAAATATTCACAGCTTGAGAAAACTTGCTGTGCTTTGGCCTGGGCTGCTCGCCGACTGAGGCAGTATATGTTGAACCATACTACCTTGTTGATTTCTAAGATGGATCCAGTGAAATACATCTTTGAGAAGCCGGCTCTCATCAGGCGTGTTGCCCGTTGGCAGATGATTTTAACTGAATATGATATCCAGTACACGTCTCAGAAGGCCATCAAAGGTAGTATTTTGTCAGACTATCTCGCCGAACAACCGATTGATGACTATCAGCCTATGATGTTTGAATTCCCTGATGAAGACATCATGTATCTTAAGATTAAAGATTGTGAAGAGCCTCTTGTCGAGGAAGGACTGGATCCTGATGACAAGTGGACATTGATGTTTGATGGGGCTGTTAATGTGAATGGTAATGGTGTTGGTGCAGTGTTGATCAATCCAAAAGGTGCTCATATACCCTTTTCTGCCAGATTGACTTTTGACGTCACCAACAACGAAGCTGAGTATGAGGCTTGTATCATGGGGATAGAAGAAGCCATTGATTTGAGGATCAAAACGCTTGACATCTATGGAGATTCCGCTCTAGTGATCAATCAGGTCAATGAAGATTGGAATACTAACCAGCCGCATTTGATTCCGTATAGAGATTACACCAGAAGAATACTGACATTCTTCAAGAAGGTGAAGTTGTATCATGTCCCTCGGGATGAGAATCAGATGGCTGATGCTTTGGCTACTTTATCCTCTATGATCAAAGTTCATTGGTGGAATCATGTGCCGCATGTTGCAGTGAACCGACTCGAGAGGCCTGCGTATGTGTTTGCAGCCGAGTCTGTTGTGATTGATGAGAAGCCGTGGGACTATGACATCAAGAACTTCCTCAAGAGTCAGGAGTATCCTGAAGGTGCGTCAAAGAATGACAAGAAAACCTTGAGAAGGCTAGCTAGAAGCTTTTATTTGAATCAGGATGATGTGCTGTATAAGAGGAACTTTGACATGGTTCTGCTCAGATGCGTGGATAGACACGAAGCAGACATGTTGATGCAGGAAGTGCATGAGGGTTCGTTTGGTACCCATGCTGGTGGTCATGCAATGTCGAAGAAATTGTTGAGAGCCGGTTATTACTGGATGACTATGGAATCTGATTGTTTCAAGTACGCTCGGAAGTGCCATAAGTGTCAAATTTATGCTGATAAGGTGCATGTACCACCAAGCCCTCTGAATGTCATGAATTCGCCCTGGCCGTTCTCCATGTGGGGGATTGATATGATTGGGAAGATTGAGCCTACTGCTTCAAATGGACATCGCTTCATCTTGGTTACGATTGATTACTTCACCAAATGGGTGGAAGCAACTTCCTATGCTAATGTTACCAAACAAGTGGTTGCCCGGTTCATCAAGAAAGAAATCATCTGTCGTTATGGAGTGCCTGAGAGAATCATCACTGATAATGGTTCGAATCTCAATAACAAGATGATGAAAGAGCTTTGTAAAGATTTCAAGATTGAACATCACAATTCTTCTCCTTACAGACCGAAGATGAATGGTACTGTAGAAGCGGCAAATAAGAATATCAAGAAGATTGTGCAGAAGATGGTCGTGACGTACAAGGATTGGCATGAGATGCTGCCTTTCACTTTGCATGGGTACCGTACCTCAGTACGTACGTCGACCGGGGCAACCCCGTACTCCCTCGTGTATGGTATGGAGGCAGTCTTACCTGTTGAAGTGGAGATTCCTTCTCTGAGGGTCTTGCTAGATGTGAAGCTGGACGAAGCCGAGTGGATTCGAACAAGGTTTAATGAGTTAAGCCTTATCGAAGAGAGACGGCTAGCAGCTGTGTGCCATGGGCAGTTGTATCAGAGAAGGATGAAGCGAGCCTTTGATCAGAAAGTGCGTCCTCGAAGCTATCAAACTGGTGATCTAGTTTTGAAGAGGATCCTTCCTCCCGGTACAGATAACAGGGGCAAGTGGACTCCTAATTATGAAGGTCCGTATGTTGTGAAGAAGGTCTTCTCCAGTGGAGCCTTGATGCTTACAACTATGGATGGTGAAGATTTCCCGTCCCCTGTTAACTCAGATGTAGTCAAAAAGTACTTCGCATAAATTGACCCGCTGGACAAAAAGAATAAAAGAGTCCAGGCAAAAAAGGGCATCCCGGCGAACCAAAAAACAGAAAGAAAAGGTTCGGGCAAAAATTAGGGATAAAAATGAAAAGAATTTGTACACCCGGTAAGTCGAAAACCCGCAAGGGCGGCTTAGGCAAAAATGGGTATCCCGGTGGATTGAAAACCCGAAAGGGTGATCCAGCCAAAAGAGGGATTAAAGCGAAGACTACAGTCTGAGTTATCTGTACTTCATCGCGCTTCGTCGTCTGCCATCTCGAAAGATGTGATCGGTCCAGTCATTCTTCTCAGAAAGCAAGGAAGTTGGGAGGAAAACTGATGATCTGTGAGTTATAACAGAATTGGGAAATAGTGGATGCCGTGTTCACATTGCCATTAGGATAGATTTTTTCCTTTTGTGCGCAATTACCTCTTTCTAGGAATTGCTTCCCGATGTATTCGCCTTTTTGGGCCCATTTTCAATCAATAAAAGTTGTTATTCAGATAAAAAGCTCTTGTTTTTATTTTACTGTTTTGTTTGCAAAAACGTCCGAATTTTTGATAAACATTGCATATAAAAACATGAAGGCTAAACAATAACTTGCAGAAAGATGAAACATTTGAAAATCATTTTGAATGTTGAGACACTTGAGCGTATCTTGTCCATATATCCCCTGGGGGCATGTTATTGTGCTGTTTTGCAGGTTGTCATCTGTGAAGACGATTCCACAACAGATATTTCCCAAGCAAGTACGAGAGCTTTCAGAGCTATCCTCCCCTGTAGGGACTCCTTTGGACGGTGCCTTTTATCCCCAACAGATCTAAATTTGCCTATTCCCAGCAGGCCTGTTTGCCCGTTTCCCCCAGCTAAGTCCCCACTAAGCTGGAAGGATGTTGTATCCCCAGCGAAGGTGTCGATCGGAATGGTGTTATTCCCCAGCAGTCGGGTTTGAAGTACTGTTACCCCCAGCGTGGTCGTGAACGCTCATCCCCAGCAGGGTTGTGGATGTTATTTCTCCAGTGTGGTTTGGTGTACTACTTTCCTCACCAGAGTATGCGTTTCCCCAGCAGGGTCGTGGATGCTTTTTCCCCAGCACTGAGTCTGGTATGTTATCCCCAACAGAGCTGCTCTCCATAGCAGATCTCCTGAGCAGAAGTTTGTGTTGATAATTTTCCTCAGCAAGTTCCCCGAGTGGAGCGGGTTCAAAGAAATTTATCTCCAGCAGAGTTTATCCTACCTGTGGATGGGATGAGTTTTCCGTAGCGGATTGGTATCTGCATCCCCAAGCGGAGTTTATCCTACTTGTGGATTGGTTGGGTCGTCCCCAGTGAAGTCGCCTTATGGTTCCCTTAGTGGAGTCGTATTGATGGTTCCTCAGCGCAGTCGCTTTGTTTATTCCCCAGCGGAGTAGCATTTATTTTCCAAAGCAGAGTTTCCCACTTGTTGGCAATTCTCCCCAGCAAGTTGTGTGGATTGTTTCCCCAAGTGGAGTCCCCGAGTGAATTGGGTCCTGTGAAGGATATCCCCAGCGGAGTCTATCCTTTCCCCAGCAACAGTTTTATTTTTCTCCAGCATGAGTGAGAAGTCGGTGCTCTCCACGCAGAGTATTCCTCAGCAGAGTCTCCCCACAGAGTTGGAGTATCTGATCAGTTTGGCTCCCCAGCCGGAGTTTATCATTTTGCATTTGGCATGTAGTGATCATTGCATCCTCAAAAATCGCGTAGCATTTCCATTCAGTATGGAGCATTACGCCACAGAAAAAGTCAAACATATGCATTCATGTGTTGGAACCGATCATACCATATCCCCGGCAGAGGCGGATCTTTGTTCAACATCCGTACAACGCGTTTGCTACAGTTGCTCCTGATGGCATTCAGGATTGATATTCCCCAAGAGGTTTATTTCCTCACTCGCAAGTGAAAGGAAAGCCTGTTTCTCCCCAGCGAGATCCCAGCAAATGTTTAGCCTTGCCCTGGCATATGTAGATGTCGTACCCGTGATACTAGTCAGTATCATGTCAGCACCCACGCGTGTCTTTTCTTTGGTGTCGGTCAACACCATCTTTCGATGTAAACATCGAGTCTTTCCCAGTCATTTGTTGATGTCTGGTCTTCTTTTGATGTCGGTCAACATCATCTTTCGATGTTCATAATACCCTTATTTTCCCCTCAGAGTTACCTCTCCGTTGGTTTCGATAAACGTCGAGTTTTTCCTAGTTGTCCATTGACAACTGGATGTATTTTCTTCCCCAGTAGGGTTACCTCTCCGTTGGTTTCGATAAACTTTGAGTTTTTTCCTATTCGTCCTTTGACGTATAGTGATACCTTTCCCCTCAGGGTTACCTCTCCGTTGGTTTCGATAAACGTCGAGTTTTTCCTAGTTATCCGTTGATATCTAGTTGTATCTCTGTCACAGGTCATCCGTTGATGTCTTGTTCTACCTCTCCGTTGGTTTCGATAAACGTCGAGTTTTTCCTAGTTATCCGTCGATATCTAGCTGTCACAGGTCATCCGTTGATGTCTTGTTCTACCTCTCCGTTGGTTTCGATAACGTCGAGTTTTTCCTAGTTATCCGTTGATATCTAGTTGTATTTTCCCCACAGGTCATCCGTTAAATGTCTGTTTACCTCTCTGTTGGTTTCGATAAACGTCGAGTTTTTCCCAATCGTCCGTTGACGTTTGGTTGTGATTAGATTTTTCCCCAGTAAGTCTCCTTCTCCGTTGGTGTCGATAAACGTCGAGCTTCTCCCTTTCGTCCGTTGACGTCTGGTCGAGTCTTCCCAGTTCATCCGTCGTCCGTTGATGTCTGGTCTCCTTCTCCGTTGGTGTCGATAAACGTCGAGCTTTTCCCATTCATCCGTTGATGTCTGGCTACCTCTCCGTTGGTTTTGGTAAACGTCGAGTTTTTCCTAGTCGTCCCCAGTAGAGTTACCTCTCCGTTGGTTTTGGTAAACGTTGAGTTTTTCCCATGTCGTCCGTTGACGTATGGTTGTATCTCTTTCCCAATCATTCATTAATGTCTGGTTACCTCTCCGTTGGTTTCGATAAACGTCGAGTTTTTCCTAGTCGTCCGTTGGCGTCTAGTGGTGATTTCTCTATTCCCATTCATCGTCCGTTGACGTCTGGATGCGGCTGTACCTTTAAAGAAAGTCAAAATCCCCAGTGATATACATCAGATCCCATTGGAAGCATCCGTTGGTGCATTTTTCCTTTCTTGGATCCCCTCAGAGTGCAAATTTATCGGTTCTTGCGGTATTCAATCCCTGTTTGCCCTGAAGGTCTGACAGCCGTTGCTCTCATCCATTCGGGTTCCCAGTTGATTGAATAGGGGCAGCTGTAGCACCTCAAATTTGCACCTCCCATTTTGTACATTCATTTTCATGTTTAGGTCATTAACATTACATTGTCCACTGCATAGCATTGCATTGTCCTTTGCCAAGTCCAAGTCATCAGTCAAGACTGGTCAGGAGATCCAGTCAAGCAAGCAAGCAAGTGCATTCTCTATTGAAGCAAAGCCCTAAGGTTTGTTCAACATGTTCTTGTGACCTAGGGACCATTTTGAAGTGGTTTGGCCAAGGATTGGATGATCAAAGCTCATCAGTCAAGTTGGATTTCATCTAAAACCCTAGAAAGTCAATTGTGGTCAACTGTCCCTGAATTCATGGATTTGAAGGTGGGAAATGGTTTGAGATGCCTCATTTATGTCTATACAAGTCTCATTTGACATGTCAAAGATCAACATGAAGGATTTGAGGTCAGATGAAAAGTTTCCAAAAATAGTAAGTGACCTGTAATTTCAAACTGCCAAAAATGGAAAGGTCTTCTCCTCAAATTTTATATGTCCAAGCAAGCTTCAAATGGAATTTTGTCCAATATGAAAGTTGAAGATATGGATTGATCATTGTCAAGGAAATTTCTCATGTGTGGTTGAGAAATTATGGATTGATCATTGTCAAGGAAATTTGAACTTCAAACTTGGAAACTTTCACACCAATTGGCCAAATCATGTGGGATTTTTGCTACAATCTTGTTTTAACATGCTCTATCATAATCATTCATTACATTTCATCAAAAATCATCACAAAAATATTGCATTTTCCATGAGAATTGAATTTGAATTTTGGAGGGAAAAGTTGATTTTGAGAATTAAGCATTTTTCACACTTCTAAGCTTCACATTTGGCTACTACATGATATTTGGAGTGTGTTTGATTAAAAATTTGTGCACTGTAGCATGCACTTCATGCACATGAGGGTGAATTACCAAATTTAGCATTACACTTGCATTTCACTTAATTTCATTTGCATTTGGCTAATTGGGATTAAGAGAAGGATTTACAACACATATATAAGGATAATTCTAACTGAATTTTGGATTAACACTTCATTCAAACCAGATCTAGATCGAAAATCACAAATTCTCACAACTTTTTCTCTCCATTTTTCTGCAAAATTTTTCATAGAACTGGCATTGTTCTTCATTGTTCCATCATCCACGAGCATTATTGAAGGTTTTGGAAGCAAGCATTCAAGGTTTCCGTGCTGTTTCAAGAACTGTTGCATCAAGCATCTTCCATGGCAGCTGAGGATTGGAGCCCCAAATTTTTTCACTTCAAAAGAAATCCAATGCGTCATCATCTTTATCTTCTTTTGAGTCTACCTTCAAGGCAATTCCTTTAGATTTCTTTTCTTGACTTTCATGTTTCTCAAGCCTACCAAGTTCTAACTCATGTTCTTGAAGTTTGCCAAAGAGTGATGCGGACGTCATTGTTGAAAGACTTTTCTTTTCGGAGATAGCCGTCACCTTCGGTTGCCATTCTCGAGTCAATGATCTTAATACTTTAAGATTGAGATCATCATTTTTGTAAATGTTTTTCCGAGAGCAATCAAGTGGTTAGTCAAGTGAACATATCTCTTTTGTAACGCCACGATGGATTCTCCGGGAAGCATTCTAAACATCTCATATTCTTGACTTAATGAATTCAACCTTGATCTCTTTACTTCGGCGGTGCCTTCATGTGTCTCCACTAAGGTGTCCCATATTTGTTTCGCCGATTTGCATTGAGATATGCGGAAGAACTCGTCCATGGTTAAAGCACTTTGAAGAATGTTTATTGCTTTCTTTTCATTTAATATTTTTTTCATATCATCTTCATCATACGAACTCTTTATCTTTGGAGTACCAATGCCATTGACCACACTCATAGGATTATGCGGACCATCTTCAACGGCTTCCCATATGCCTTCTCCTTGGGCTTCTAGATGTGCATTCATGCGGATCTTGCAAAAATCAAAATATTCTCTAGAGAAAAGTGGGGGTTTGTTACTACTTCCACCGTCTTTGAAAACCGGATTCGTGCTTGTGGAAGCCATGCGGATCTTTTAGGAACAGGTTACCTATAACCTGCTCTGATGCCAATTGTAAGTTTAAGGAGTGCCTTAGAGGGGGGGGGGGGGGTGAATGAGGCACTTAGACGATTTTTCGGATTTTTTATGGTTTATTGATTTTTACTTTCTTGAGATGCTTATGTGATGAAAGCGGTAAAGTGCGGAAAGTAAAGAACCCCACGATGTATAGTGGTTCCCCTCACAGATCGAGAGTACTCCAATCCCCTTTCAACACGAAAGAGAATTCACTATAATGTTAGATTCCTAGACAAGACACCTTAAGGCCTTTCTATCTAATTCTAACACACCAAGAACAATCCTCTTGGACTTATAATGTTTAAAGTCCAATCGAGACTCAAATTCTCACAAAAGGACCTCTTGCATCCACACACCGGATAGCAAGGATAAAACCTTACAAACTTATTCTTGACAATCCTAAAAATAAGTTGTAATCAAGAGATACAATTCTGAATTTTTGTAGAAGATGAAATAGTTGAAAATTTGAAGTATATCAATTTATCAATTGATCTTCTCCTTTGTAACACTTAATTCTCACAATAATTATACAACTGTTCTTTGTATGGAATGAAACTATGATGCTTAAAAAGAAGGTTTATGCAAGGTTTCACTCTTAAGAAAATTTGGAAGAACACTTAAAAAATGTTTGAAAGAATATGAGTAATTGATTTGAAATTTTTGCAAGGAGGTGAATTTGAAATCTGAAAAAATGATGTATATATGTTGTCTAAACACCTCCTCAAATGGATGCAATTACCTAAAGGATTCCATGGTTCATGGTAAAGAAAATAGAAAAGACTCCATGAAGAGATTCATTGATTTTTGCCTCTGGTTCAGTGGTAATCAATTACCTTAATATGGGTAATCGGTTACTTGCCTCCAATGTGAAAAAATATTTGAATTTTTCATAGTAATCGATTACCTTAAAATGGATAATCGATTACTTCATCCCAGATTTGAAAAATAGCTTAAAAAATGAAGTGTTATGATTTCTTTGATGCATAAAATTACTTCCAATGATTATGGGATGAATGAGACATGTTTTGAACACTTGTATAATCATCTAAAGGTTAAGTGTTATACCTATTCATTTGAAATACGAATCTTCACGAGTTTCATTGAGACTTGATCATTTAGTTGAAAACTTTCTTCATGAGCTTGAATCTTGATCAATCCTTTTTGTTAATCAATCTTAGACTTGTAGATAAGTTTGTCGTCATCAAAACATTTGAGAAGTCATAAAAGGAACTTTGTCAGAAACGGGTATTCCCAAGTGACAGGAATACTCCTCTAACATAGGCACAAGCTGATAATTGGGAAAAGTGAAGCAACAGTAGAGAGGATCGCAAAACTGAACCAAAACACTCAAGAGTCCTTCAACCACGTCAGCAGACAACACAGATAGAAGCTTCCCATGAAGTTGTTTGAAGTCCGAAGGATCTAATACAAAAGATGATAACTTTCTTAGCTCTTTCAAATCGGGACATCTAAAACTGTACTTCTTAGTGTTCCTTCATCCATAATCCACAGTCTAAAAATATTTGCAAATAAAACCTCAGCTCCTTGAAGTTATTTTTCGTGTGATGAATGTTATGATGCACATGAATGCATGAACACAACAATCACAAATAAGGGATCACACACAAGGCAAACAAACAAAGGTCAAGGGATGAATTAAGTTATTGTCAAGATCAATCATCCATTTCGGTGGATTATGGTTTTCACCTTATCAACACCTAAGTTCCATTGATATTGACAAGACTTGATTGGATCAACCAAGAATCAAGGGTTTGTTGTGAGTCACGAGCATGGAGCCAGGTTAAGAACCATCCCAAAGGAGTGTACTAAGGATAAAAATCCTGTAGATCATGTTCTAAAAAGTTTCCGGAGTCTTAATTCCATATATCAGATATTATAGGTGTAAGACCCCAATTTTGACCCTAAGATCCCTCATGCAATCTGATCATATGCATTAGCATTGGGATCACACCTTAGCATCCTCCTTACCCTTTTTTCATTGGGTTTGTTTTGGGAGAGATCATCAAGCACTATGTGATTGTATCACACTTGTATATTATCATTTTTACTAACTAAAATACAAAAAATATGTCTTTTCATTTGCCTAACTCTTTTGTAGGAAGGGCATGATCCTCATTTGATCTATCAAGTTCATATATAGGGTTTAAGACCCTCATGGCTACAAAGAGCACAACCAAGGATTGATCCACAAAGTCTATAAGCATCATATATAAGTCCCCGTGATCTCTACATGTTATTTTGATAAGGTTTTCTTCAAGATTTTTGAGTTGATTTGCCTTGGAAACCCTAGTTTGTCTGGGTATCTTGAGTAACTTCTTCAATAAGATTCCTCACCAATTGATAAAATTTATCAAGGGAAACATCAAATTTCATCATCTTATGCATATATGATTTTCCATGAGCCTAAAAAGTCAAGAGAATTGCATGATATCAAGTTGGTTGATGGTGGTTGGCCAGATGAATTCATCTGATCAAAACTGGGTCTCCCTAGACCCTATCGCCTACCATTTTCACCATATGAAAATGATTCCAAGAGAAAAGTCTCTAAATTACATTCCAAAAAACTTTCATGTTAAAGTCTAGAGCTAATTTTTCTTGGAAAGTCATTTTATATGTTGAAACATTATAGGTCATTTTGTCTAAACTGTAATTTAAAAGTCAACTTCCCAAGGTCATAACTTGCTTAATTTTTATGAGATGAAATATTTCCAAGTTGCACAATAAAATTCTAGATGTCTACTTCAACTTTTATGTTTAGAATAAAAGCTAATTCAACTTTTATGAGCATGTGATATAAGGATACATTATAGGTCATTTTTGACCTATACCATTGAACAAGTGATTTTCCTCAACTTCAAAAATGCATAACTCTATCAGTCTAAATCCAAATGACATGACATTGGTGATTATTTTGAAGGTATTTGAAATAGATACAAATTTTATGAATACACTTTTCTCATTTGGAGCTCACATGAAAATTTTAGTAAGGTGGAACATTGAGGTATATGGCTTGACACTTAGAAAAACTTTCAACATGTTGAAATTTCCAAACTTCCACCTCAAAATTCACCTTGATCCAGGTTCCAAATGGAAAAGTGTTCAACATAAGAGTTGTTCCTCTTGATCTAAGCTCTCCAAAAAGTCCTATTTCATCCATTTTGGACAAGGTTTGCTAGGGATGCACATGGTCTTAACATGTCTGCATCAAGTGGAAAGATCAAATGTTCAAAACATCACATAGCATTGCCTTGACACTCAAGCTTCATTTCAACTTCATTTCAGATGCACTTGGACCAAAATGGATTGCTTCATGGGCCTGTACACGCCCATGCAAGCATGTGTATGGCATTGCCAAATTTGGAAGCAAATTCAAGTGTGCAAATAACATTCCCTGTTGCTATAAATACAAGCCCTCTGAGCTCATTTGAAGGATCCTTTGCGCGCCAGATTTGCCCCCTCTTTTTAAACCCTCACAATTCAAAGGAGAACCGGAGAATTTTCAATCTGAAAATTGAGTTTGAATCTCACTGTTTTGGAGATTCAAAAACTGGAGGGTCCAAAGCTTTTTTCCATTTCCAAACCACTTTCTGCATTTTCCCTGAGTGTGCTCAAGCAAAGATTGAAGCAAGCAAGATCAAGTTCTGCACAACATTGAAGGTATTTTCCAAAAAAAATCTTCTATTCGATTCTCACTCAATTCTCATCAATTCTCTTGGATCTTTGGTTGTCTGAAGTCCTACCAATGTAGGCAAGAAGATTGAGTTGCTTTGAGGTCAAATTGAAGCAACTCAGTTGACACACCTAAAAATTCAACTCCTCATATATTTCTATATATGTGGATTTAGTTAAAATTGAGGTCAGCTTCGTGTTCTACGCCATTTTTTCTTTCAGATCATGTCCTCCTTTTTCATTTATGTGATGGTAATGACTGAACTAGTCCGGCGAGGTTCATCTGAGAAGGTGACCGGAGGTTTAGCGTCGGTGATGTGTTGGACAGGTTGTGAACAACATGATCCATTCAAATTATTTTAATCTCACGCGTTGGTTTTGATTACCATCCTTGTGCCGCATTGACTTAAGTCCATGGTGGAAAGCGCGCTGATGAAAACTTGATTTGCCACCTCAATTAATGAGGGAGATCAAGTTATCCACGTTTTTTTGCATTTTCTGATTTTCATTTTATTCTTTTGATTTTCATTAATTCATATTAATTTTAATATTGATCCAAAAAATATGAGAGTTTCACCATTTTTTTAAAATAAAATCCTCTTTCATATTCTGAATAAAAATTATTTTTTGGATCATTATTAATATTTTTCATGATTTAATTGATTTTGTGATTATTTTTAATTGTTTAAAAATACTTTTAAGTCTCTAAAAATTCTGAAATTTTTTCTCTAAGGTCCTTTGACCTTGTTTGACATATGATAAATCTCATGGACATTTCTTTGGTGTTTTGATGAGATTTTAGGAATTTGACAGACCATATTTAATTTATTGCATTATTTTTAGTATTTTTAAATTGAATAAATGCCAAATAATTGTGTTGAGCCATTTTGATTGTTTGTATGAGTTTGACTTGTGTTGTTGGGCCTTGGTCAAGGTTGATTTGACTTTTCTAGGTTAAGATCATTGGATTTAGGGGATTGATGGAATGTACATTCCATCTCCCAAAATGAATGAATGATCTTAATATGGTAAAAGTCCTCCTTTGTCCAATTTGAGTTTTGATTTATTCCCCTCCCTCTTCATCTTATTCCCCTTCTTTATGCATTCATGTCATGGTCCTATGACATCTCAAGGTCCTAAGGCTAGTTGATTGAAAATCAACATAAGTATGGATGAGATTAGGCCACCTCTTTTGCATATTCTTTTTGGGTGTGGTATGTTTCATGGGCATAAGAATGACTTAAAATAAAAAGCAAAAGCAATACTAACCTCTAACTCATTAACAACTAACATTTACTTTCAAGTTATTTACTTTAATGGACTTTACTTTTAAGCCATATTCATTTGCCATTATTCATACCATTCTAATTGTTTATGTTAATGTCATTTTCACTTTGTCCATTTGGACCATATTTTGTGGTATATTTTGCTTCTGTATATTTTGTTGTTTGGTCTTTGGCCATTAATGTACATAATAAGAACAAAAACCCTAACAAACATCTTGTGTGGACTGTTGGTTTGATCTGAGAAAATTGGACTTAGAATTTAGGCAACACTCCCTATGCAAAGGACTTGGTCAATGCCAACTTTCATGTAACCAAGTGCTTGTAATCTGAAACTTCATCTGATACATCATTAAAGATCCATTTGAGTTCATCTGCATTATGATTATTGTGAAGCTGTTATTTTGAACCTGTGACTTATGGCATTATGGAATTCATCTTTTACATGGGCAAATTTGAAGAAATATCATGGAATGGCTAAGCTTGGATGTGGCTATCTTTATTTGATGCCTTGTTCTTCAAGTTGATATTGTGTACATTGTTTGTTGCTTGATTCTAATGTCCAAGGGAATTTGGGTTTCTATATGACATTCTTGTCTATTGGATTGCAGCCCATTGGTTAGATCTTTTCAACTCTTAACTTTTAATTTTGTGCTTAGGATTAGTCTCTTCATCTCGTCCCCATCTCTTTCATTTCAAAATCTCTCCCTCCTTTAAAAAAAATTCTTTGTTTGAAATTGCGTTTTTCTAACATTAGACCCTTTGCAAATTAGAAACTTTGGCCTTATGCCATTGCATTTTCAAACTTCTTTTCTTAAATCAAACTTGTAAATAAACTTAACCATACTTGACTTAAAATTTTCAAAAGCCAAAAAGAACTAACTCATTCAAACCATTTTCCTGGCCTTTGTGCCTTTCAAACCTAATTTTTGTTAAAAGCAATGCATCCACTTTGAAATTTGTATCACAAACTACGAGGTTTTGATCCCTCATTTTTATGTTGGTACGTAGGCACAAAGTTGAAGGTCTTGTCATATACAAAAATATAATTAATGAATTCTTTTCTCATCCCCCAATTCTATTTGTTTGTAAACATCATTTTATACAAAATACACATGCACACAAGAAAGGGCTCCCTAGGAGTACCTAAGACACTTTGGGTGCTAACACCTTCCCTCTATGTAACCATCCCCCTTACCTGTAATCTCTGGAATTTTATTAGTTTTGATTTGAAAACTTCTTATTTTTGGGTTTTGTTTGCACTTTTCCCTTTTCCTTTGGAAACAAAAAAAACACGGTGGTGACTCTTGTTATTTGGTGCTTGGTGATCTCTGATTGCTGAGATAATTTCTAACCCGAACTCGAGTGCAATTAAGATAGGAGGATGGTATAGTCATGTTCGATTTGTGTGGAGTAGTCCTTAACAAGTTGGCTTGAGATTCATCTACTCAGTGAAGACCCTTTTGGATTTGGAAATGTCACACAAGTATTTATGGTTAGGCATTACTATCTCTAATTTTGGGTCCGAGAAACTGAGGACCGTAGAACATTTAACCCCACTTGGCCTATTTAGGACATAGTGCGGAGGCTGTTCAAGTGTAGACTTTATAACAGTTGTCACACGATACTACACTCACACGAGTTTCTCTTTAGAATATTATGGGTCGATGAGTCAGTCATCTTAACCTGTAATATCCGATAGATGGAATTAAGACTCTGGGAACTTTTTAGAACATGATCTATAGGTTGTTATCCTTAGTTCACTCCACTAAGATTGTTCTTACCCAGACTCCATGCTCGTGACTTACGACAAACCCTTGATTCTTGGTTGATCCAATCAAGTCTTGTCAATATTAATGGAACTTGAGTGTTGATAAGGTGAAAACCATTATCCACCAAAATGGATGATTGATCTTGACAATGACTTGATTCATCCCTTGACCTTTGTTTGTTTGCCTTGTGTGTGATCTCTTATTTGTGATTGTTGCATTCATGCATTCATGCGCATCATGAAATTCATCACACGAAAATTTCAAGGAATTGAGATGTTATTTGCAAATATTTTCAGACCATGGATTATGGACGAAGGAACACTAAGAAGTACAGTTTCAGATGTACCGACATGAAAGAGTTAAGGAACCTAGCATGTTTTGTATTAGATTCCTTGGACTTCAAGCAATGTCATGGAAAGCTTTTATTTGTCTTGTCTGCTAATGTGGTTGAAGGACTTTTGAGTGTATTGGTGCAGTTCTACGACCCTCTCTACCGCAGCTTCACTTTTCCTGATTATCAGCTTGTGCCTACGTTAGAGGAGTATGCCCATCTCTTGGGAATACCTATTTAGAACAATATGCCTTTTAGTGGATTGGAAGATATTCCCATATCTCATCTTATTGCTGAAGCTCTTCGCTTGAAGAAGTCTGAGACAGATGCTCATTGGATGAAGAAAGGAGGATTATTTGGGTTACCATATGATTTCCTCATCAAAGAAGCTACTGCCTTTGCTCAAGCCGATAGTGTGGACGCTTTTGAAGTTATATTTGTGTTGCTCATTTATGGATTAGCCTTGTTCCCTAACACTGACGGTTTTGTCGATGTTAACGCCATTAGAATCTTCTTGATTGGGAATCCTGTGCCTACTTTGTTGGGTGATATGTACTTCTCTTTGCATCTAAGGAATTCTAAGGGTGGTGGAACTATTGTCTGTTGTATTCCTCTTCTATACAAGTGGTTTATTTCGCACTTGCCTCAAACACCTGCTTTTATGGAGAATAAACAATGTCTACGGTGGTCTTACAGACTTATGTCTCTCACTAATGATGATATAGTTTGGTATGATCCTTCTTTGAGCAGTTTGGAGATTATTGGTTGTTGTGGTGAATTCTCTAATGTGCCTCTCATTGGTACATAAGGAGGAATTAACTACAACCCTACTTTGGCTCGTCGTCAATTTGGGTTCCCCTTGAGAGACAAACCTAATAACATGTTGTTAGAAGGTCTTTTCTATCAAGAGGGTAAAGATCCCTAACATTTGAAGCAGAAGATTGTGCATGCTTGGCATAATGTGCATAGGAAAGGAAGATCCGAGCTTGGTACGCACAATTGTGTAGCTTTGGAAGCTTACACTCTTTGGGTGAAGAAGAGAGATTAGGAGTTGAAGATGCCTTATCCTTGTGGGAGACCTATGTCTATGGTTGTGGTTGAGCCATTAACTCTCTCTAACCAAGATGTAAAGGAATTGGAAGACGCATTCGCCAAGATGAAGAGAGAGAAGGATATGTGGGAAGAGCGTTTCCATGCTTTGAGCAAAAAGCATGAGGAGTTGCAGTTGGAGTCTAAGAACAAGGATGCACTTATTGAGTTACTTGAAGACCGAGTGACAAAGAGACAGAGAGAGCCGGAGGTTTCATCTTCTAGCATGCCTCAGCCTTTCGTTGCTTGGAAGAGGATTGTTGATCAGCTTGTCCTCGAGAAGACTCAGATGAAGGCTTCTTTTGAGACCGAGATTCGACGCATTCGAAGGAAGTATGCACCTGCAACCAGATCTTCTGCAGTTGTTATTAGGTTTCCTTAGGATGACTAGTCTCCTTTTCTCTTGTATTTTTCATTTGGTTTCTGAAATTGTACTCAGTGCAATCCTTCCAATTATATAAATAAAAAGAGATTTTTTATGGTCATATCAAATTGTTGCCCTTGTTGTTTTATATATATATATATATATATATATATATATATATATATATATATATATATATATATATATATATATATATATATATATATATATATATATATATACATATATGCAAATAATATAGTAAGTTCCTTGAAAATAAAAATAAACAAGCATTGCATTTCATGCATCATTTGCATAAACAGGTTTCTCTTTCGCCAGATGTCTCATTGGTATTTCCTCTGTGCTTCAGCCAAGCTGACTCATCGATACAATACTCGCGTCAATCACTCCAGAATTATGGAATATCTCAAGTGAGAGAATAGAGATCTGAAAGAGGAGATCGCCCGCCTGACTGCCATGATGGAGACAGCTCTAGCCGCACAAAGCTAATCTTCTCCAGCACCCGCAACTCCTCCTTAGAAGACTGTTATTTCAGAAGTGGCTACCTCTACCATGCCCGCTACTACCGCTCATTTTGCGCCTTCCATGCCTGCTGGATTCCTGTGGGGAATGCCACCAAACTTCATGCCTGAGGGCCTTGCACTCACATTTGCATCCATGCTGACATCTAGCCTGGTCATGTCTGTGCCTTCACCTGTAGTGCATACCTTACCTCGTGTGAAAGACACCATTTATCATTCTGAGCCATCTGAGGGCCCACACGTTTATGAGAAAATGGATGAGATGAAAGATCAATTTCTTGAGCTACGCAAGGAGTTGAAGACTTTGAAAGGTAAGGACCTTTTTGGGAAGAGTGCTGCTGAGTTATGCCTGGTGCCGAATGTGAAGATTCCGTGAAGTTCAAAGTGTCTGACTTTGAAAAATACAAAGGGAACACATGTACGCTCAGTCATTTGGTGATGTATGCTCGCAATATGTCTACCCAAACAGACAATGATCAGCTGGTAATCCACTACTTTCAAGACAGTTTGACCGGCGCCGCACTAAGATGGTATATGGGGATGGATAGTGCGAGCATTCGCACTTTCAAAGATTTGGGTGAAGCATTTGTTAAGCAGTACAAGTACAACGTTGATATGGCTCCGGACCGAGATCAATTGAGATCATTGTCTCAGAAGGACAAGGAAACATTTAAGGAGTATGCGCATAGGTGGAGAGAACTCGCTGCTCAGATCTACCCTCCTTTAGAGGAAAAGGAGATGACCAAGATTTTTCTAAAGACCCTTAGCTCATTTTATTATGAGAAGATGATCGCCAGTGCCCCCAGTGATTTTACCGAGATGGTAAACATGGGGATGAGGCTTGAAGAACGTGTTCGAGAAGGATGGTTGTAAAAGGAGGAGGTATCGTCCAACAAAAGATATGGCAGCAGTTTCAGTAAGAAGAAGGGCAGTGAAACCAACGCAATTTCCAGTGGGAGGCAGAGGAGGCCTCAAATCAGAATAAGTCAACCATCCCATCAACACCGTCATCAAGTATCTTCCGTAATTCCCATTTTCTCAGCCAATCCATCAACATCAATTAAACAACAACAACGTCAACAACAACAACTACAGCAATGAACAAACACCTACAATAACAACAATGACAACAATCATCAGTAACAAACTTTTGAGAGGAAGGTCTCTTTCGACCCAATTGCTATGACATATGTAGAGCTTTATCCATCGTTGGTTCTCAAGAACCTGCTACAACCGAGAAATCCGCCACAAATTCCTAAACCACTTCCATGATGGTACAAGCCTGACCTCCGTTGTGCTTTTCATCAAGGAGCACCCAGACATGACATTGAGAACTGCTATCCACTTAAATATGAAGTTTAAAAGCTAGTGAAAAGTGGAATGGTGTCCTTTGAGGACCGTGCACCTAATGTGAAGGCTAACTCACGACCCGCTCATGGAAATTCATCTGTTAATATGGTAGACGGCTGCCCTGGGGAGTTCAAAGTGTTTGATGTACGTTTCATAAGGAGATCCTTGGTGACGATGTACAAGGATATTTTCTTGGTTAGTGACTGTGAGCATGACCACGACGGTTGTGCTATTTGCAGTGTTAATTCAAGGGGTTGTGAGATTGTGAAAAGGGATATCCAGCAGTTGATGGATGAGGGTATGATTCAGATTTTTCAATCCCGTCATGAAGATGACGATGTGCATGTGATCGTTCTAGTGTTTAAGAATCCCGAGAGAGTGGTGATTTAATATGATAGCAGCAACAGTAACAGTATCAGTCAAAGATCGGTATCACCCTTGGTCATACGGTTGGCGGGTCCAGTCCCGTATGCATCCGATAAGGTTGTTCCTTATCAGTATAATGAAACTATTTTGAAAGACGGTCAAGAGGTTCCATTACCTATGACCAGTTCTGTCGTGAGCATTGCTGATGTTACTAAGGTGACCCGAAGCAGTCGAGTGTTTGGGCCGCTGTTCCCAAAAGATATAGAAGATTCAATAGTTGGAAAGAAAGTGGAAGTGCCTGCAAGAGATCCAGTTAGTGCTGCAAAGCGTCAGTCTGGTGAATCCAGCAATTTGAAAACTAATGATGATGGTGAGGTACTTAGGCTGATAAAAAAAAGTGAGTTTAATGTGGTAGAGCAGCTGCTCTAAACCCCCTCGAAGATTTCAGTGTTGTCTTTGCTCATGAATTCAGAAGTGCACAGAGAAGCACTACAAAGAGTTCTAGAGCAAGCTATCATGGAACATGATGTTACGGTAGATCAGTTTGATCATATTGTAGCTAACATCACTTCCTATAGTAATCTCAGCTTCTATGATGAGGAACTCCCCGAGGAGGGTAGGAATCATAATTTGGCTTTGCATATCTCCATGAATTGCAAAGATGACGCTGTATCCAATGTTCTAGTTGACACCGGATCATCGTTGAATATGATTCCGATGTCAACATTATTAAAGATGTCATATCAAGAAGCTCCTATGAGATATAGTGGTGTAATCGTCAAAGCTTTTTATGGTTCACGCAAAACAGTGATAGGTGAAGTGGACCTTCCAGTGAAGATAGGTCCGAGTGACTTCCAGATTACTTTTCAAGTAATGGATATCCACCCGGCCTATAGTTGTCTATTGGGAAGGCCATGGATTTACGAGGCTGGAGCTATTACTTCCACATTGCATCAAAAACTCAAATTCATCAAGAAAGGAAAATTGGTCATTGTTGGTGGGGAGAAGGCGCTGTTGGTTAGCCATCTGTCATCTTTCTCTTGCGTTGAAGCTGAGGATGAGGTTGGAACTCCGTTCCAAGCCTTATCTATTGCTGTTGAAAAGAGAGTTGGGGCACCTATGTCCTCATTGAAAGATGCAAGGAAGATTGTTGAAGAAGGTAATGTCGACCAGTGGGGGCGAGTGGTAGAGGTCTCCGACAACAAGAATATAACCGATTTGGGTTTTCAGCAAGGTTTATCAACTGCTAGATCAGAGGATATGCAACTTAGCTTCCGTAGCGGAGGTTTCATTCATGGAAATGAACAACACTTAGCTGTTGTGCTAGAGGATGACGAAGAGGAAGACTGCACCAATTTTGTGACGCATGGAGAGGCTTGCAACAATTAGACCGCTGTTGATATTCCTGTTATTTTGCATCGATCTAAGTAATTGCTTCTATTTGTTTTAAAAATACTTCTCTTATGCCTAAGGGAGAAGTGAGCATTGTTGGGCATTTCAAATTTGATCATCAATAAAATTAATTCTATTCATCCACATCTATGATGTTTGTTTTTACTTTTTGCTTTATTCTGAAAATGGTAATCACAAAAAAAATATAAATAAATAATATAATTGTCCATCTGCATAATATTTGGTCACATATTCACTTCTCTAAAATCAAAATATCAAATCATTATGCAAGTTGGTTTCTAACCCCATTGAATACAATGATCGTTCTCCCTCTCCAAATTTTGAATTCCCTGTGTTTGAGGTTGAGGACGAAAGTGATGAAGAAGTGAGTCATGAATTGTCTCGTATTCTTGAGCATGAACGAAAATCCATTCAGCCATTCAAGGAGCAGATTGAGCTAGTCAACTTGGGTTCCAAGGATGAAGTGAAGGAAGTCAAGATTGGATCTCGACTTTGTCCAGACGTTAATAAGGGGTTGATTGATCTTCTTCGAGAGTATTCAGATGTGTTTGCTTGGTCCTATCAAGACATGTCTGATTTGGATTCTGAGATAGTGGAGCATAGATTGCCGTTGAAGCCAGAATGTCTTTCAGTCAAGCAGAAGTTGAGAAGAACGCAACCTGATATGGCAGTGAAGATCAAAGAAGAAGTGCAGAAGCAGATTGATGCTGGTTTCCTTGTAACCACTGAGTATCCGCAATGGGTGGCCAATATCATGCGTGTTCCGAAGAAAGATGGAAAAGTCCGCATGTGTGTTGATTACCGAGATTTGAATAAAGCCAGTCCGAAAGATGATTTCCCTCTGCCACACATCGATATGTTGGTAGAAAATATTGCTAAATTCAAAGTCTTTTCGTTTATGGATGGATTTTCCGGATATAATCAGATCAAGATGGCACCCGAGGATATGGAGAATACCATATTCATTACACTCTTTTTCATGATATGATGCATAAAGAGATTGAAGTCTATGTCGATGATATGATTGCTAAATCCAGTGATGAAGAAGAACATGTTGAGCATTTGTTGAAGTTATTCCAAGATTTGAGGAAGTACAAACTCCGCTTGAATCCCAATAAGTGTACATTTGGTGTTCGTTCTGGTAAGTTGTTGGGCTTTATTGTCAGTGAGAAGGGTATTG
Organism: Lathyrus oleraceus; assembly: GCF_024323335.1. Taxonomy (NCBI): domain Eukaryota; kingdom Viridiplantae; phylum Streptophyta; class Magnoliopsida; order Fabales; family Fabaceae; genus Lathyrus; species Lathyrus oleraceus. Next base: position 407,236,250 of record NC_066585.1, read on the forward strand.
AAGTTGATCCTGCCAAGGTCAAAGCAATACAAGAGATACCTATGCCCAAAATTGAGAAGCAAATCAAAGGTTTTCTCAGCCGCTTGAATTATATCTCAAGATTCATATCACACATGACTGCCACATATAAGCCTATATTCAAGCTTCTTCGGAAAGATCAGTCTTGTGATTGGACCGAAGACTACCAGAAAGCGTTTGACAGTATCAAAGAGTATCTGCTTGAACCTCTAATTCTGTCTCCACCTGTTGAAGGAAGACCGTTGATTATGTATTTGACTGTGCTTGAAGAGAGTATGGGTTATGTTCTAGGTCAACAAGATGGGACTAGAAAAAAAGAAATTGCAATTTACTACCTCAGTAAGAAGTTCACCGACTGTGAGACTCGGTATTCTATGCTAGAGAAGACTTGTTGCGCATTGGCTTGGGCTGCTAAGCGTCTGCGCCAGTGTATGTTGAATCATACCACTTGGTTGATATCCAAAATGGATCCAATCAAGTATATGTTTGAGAAGCCTACTTTAACTAGGAGGATCTCCCGTTGGCAGATGTTGTTATTAGAGTATGATATTGAATACCGATCTCAAAAAGAAATCAAAGGTAGTGTCTTGGCTGACCATTTGGCTCACCAACCAATTGAAGATTACTAGTAAGTGCAATATGATTTTCCTGATGAAAAGATCTTGTACTTAAAAATGAAGGATTTTGATGAACCATTTCTTGAAGAAAGGCCAGAACCTGGTTCCCGTTGGGGCATGGTATTTGATGGAGATGTTAATCAATATGGTAATGGCATTGGGGAAGTGATTATTACTCCTCAAGGCACACATTTTCCATTTACAGCTAGATTGATTTTCAAGTGCACAAACAATATGGCAGAATATGAAGCTTGCATTATGGGGCTTGAGGAGCCCATTGATCTCAGAATCAACCATTTAGATGTCTTTGGAGATTTAGCTTTGGTTGTGAATCAAATCAAAGGTGAATGGGAGACAAATCAACCCGGTTTGATACCATATAGAGATTATGCGAGGAGGATTTCAACTTTCTTTACCAAGCTTGAGTTTCATCATATCCCTCGAGTTGAAAACCGGATGGAAGATGCTCTTGCAACGCTGGAATCAATGATTGTAGTAAAGTATTGGAATGAGGTTCCCAATTTGACCGTGATGCGTCTTGATAGGCCAGCTCATGTGTTTGTTATTGAAGAGATCAAAGACGAGAAGGTGTGGTATTATGACATCAAGTGTTTCCTCCAAAGTCAGATTTACCCGCCTGGGGCATCTTTTAAAGATAAGAAGACTTTGAGAAGATTTGCCGGCAATTTCTACCTTAATGGAGAGGTATTGTACAAAAGAAACTTTGATTTGGTTTTGCTCAGATGCGTGGATAGATACAAAGCAGACCTATTGATGACTGAAGTCCATGAAGGTTCCTTTGGTACTCATTCCAATGGACATGCGATGGAAAAGAAGATGTTGCGAGCAGGTTACTATTGGCTGATAATGGAATCTGATTGTTGCAAGTTTGTGAAGAAGTGCCACAAGTGTCAAATATATGCGGATACGATTCATGTTCCTCCGGCATTGTTGAATGTCATTTCCTCCCCATGACCCTTCTCCATTTGGGGAATCGATATGATTGGCATGATTGAGCCCAAAGCTTTGAACGGACATTATTTTATTTTGGTGGTAATCAACTACTTCACAAAATAGGTTGAAGCGACATCGTATGCGAATGTAACCAAGCAAGTTGTTGTGAGGTTTATCAAGAATCAGATTATATGTCGATATGGTGTGCCAAGTAAGATCATTATTGATAATGGATCAAACTTGAATAATAATATGGTGGAAGCTCTTTGCAAAGACTTCAAGATCACACACCATAATTCTTCTCCCTACAGACCTAAGATGAATGGGGCTGTTGAAGCTGCAAACAAGAACATCAATAAGATTATTCAGAAGATGGTTGTAACGTATAAGGATTGGCATGAGATGCTCCCATTTTCTTTGCACGGGTATCATACATCCATCCGCACTTCAGTAGGGGCAACCCCTTTCTCTCTTATTTATGGTATGGAAGCAGTTCTCCCAGTAGAGGTGGAGATCCCTTCATTGCGTGTGCTCATGGAAGCTAAGTTGAATGAGGCTAAATGGTGTCAGACCAGGTTTGATCAACTGAATTTAATCGAGGAGAAGAGATTGACTACCATGTGTCATGATCAGTTATATCAGCAGAGAATGAAGAAAGCTTTTGATAAGAAGGTCAGACCTCGCGTATTCAGAGAAGGTGACCTTGTGCTCAAGAAGATTTTGTCGTTCAAACCAGATTCTCTGGGAAAATGGAATCCTAATTATGAAGGCCCATATGTTGTTAAGAAAGCCTTTTCAGGCAGTGCTTTGATCCTTACAACTATGGATGGTGAAGAGTTCACTCGTCCCATGAATGCCGATGCAGTCAAGAAATACTTTGCCTAAAAAGAAAAAAAAACAGCTTGCTAAGTTGAAAACCCGAAAGGGCGGCTTAGGAAAAAATGAGCGTCTCGGTGGATTGAAAACCCGAAAGGGCGATCCAGGAAAAAGTTAGAGACATAAAAACAGAAAATCATCCCGATAAATTAATTACCCCACCTTGGGGAAATTTATGCAAAAAAACAGGGATTATGGCAAGTAATTGCATCCTGCTGATCTTCAGATTTTGAAGACTTTGTTGAGCACAACAGTCGACAGTGATTCATCATCCCCGATAGCAGCCAAAAGCACAGTGGACGTCAAGAGTTGGTGGAAGGATTAGTGATCATTGTATTCAATGTGACCCTTTTCCATGTAAATTACAATTTTCAAATTTGTAAAGATCCATGGAGTCTTGTCATTTATAGACTACCATTCTATTAAATAAAGTTGAGCTTTTATCCAATTGTTTCTACTTTATTTATTTCAGCAAATAGTTTTAAATTTTAATTTGATCATTTTTTAAATTAATTTTTTTAATCAAAATCATTTTTCTTAAACATATAAAAGCATGAATTTTAAGAAATCGATTTCATTTAAAAGGAATATCATCAGTGGTTCAAAAGCAGTAAGCCCTAAGCGTGGAGAAGTATTGGTTCTCCCCGAGCAGTAGGCGCAATTTCTCTTCTGTCCCCGATAACATTTTTTAGCGCTCGGTGTTGTTCACCTTTTCTCGGTGAAATAGTCGGCTAAGTTGGTTGATTCAGATCCCCTGCGAAGTGTCGTTCCCCCAGCGGATCTTGTGGTTATTCCCCAGCGAGGTTGGTGATCTTTACCCAACCATTTTTGTCTCCAGCAGAATAAGTATGTTGTCCTCATCAGTTCGCATGATTGCAGTAGAACTTTGGTTTCCTCACCAACCATTATCAGATTCGCTCCCGGTTAGAGTTTCCTCTTGGTCTCTGAGCAGCAATTTATGTTTATCCCCTGCATGGTTGTCTCCCATTTGATATGGTGTTGACCTAAGATTCCTCGTAGACTCGAAAACACTTTTCTCGGCAGATCTCCTCCTTCCCCAGCTAAAGTCGAGCCTTTGGGATGTTAATGTCTCTTTTCTCTAGCAGTTTCTCCCTATTTTGTGGATTGACTGAGGATTGTATCGATGGTTCAAATCTGCGACACCTTTGTATCCTTTGCGATAGTTTTGTCAGCATAATCATCACATATACATATACATATACGTGCACTCATATAATTCCATTATTGCAACATCACATTGATTATTTCATTCCTGTGATCCTAAATTCTCTATTATGGTGGTACTTTATCCCCATACAAATTCGATGTTTGTACTCCCTCAATTGTAGAGTGTCAGCCCCTTAAGCAGAAAGACTTTAACCTTTCTCCTTTCCCCACTGAGTTATTTCCTCGTGGATGATTATCATTTCAGTTTTCTCCCTAGTTGGTTATCTGGATGGAACTACTCCTCTTGAGATATATACTCATTGGGTTGAGTCCTGATTGATTGTTTCTTTCTAGATCTTATCTAGATAGATGCTTTGGGTCCCCTAAGAGTTTATTACCCAGTAACTGATAATATTCTTCTTAGTTTGCAGTTTGTTACTTCTTGCCCGAATACCCGGAAAAAGTACCTCTGCTTTCTCCTCAGCGGAGTCCCCAGTTGGGTTCATTTTTTTATGTTTTCAGGGAGTATATCCTTGATATGTTCATCCTAACCGATGACAGATATTTGCTTCCCTCATTTTGAGTTTATCCTTGATATGTTCATCCTAACCGATGACAGATACTCTCACCTTTGGTATTCTTCCCAGTAAAAAGGTAGTTGTAATCCCTATTTTTTCCCCATAGAGTTAATCCTTGATATGTTCATCCTAACCGATGACGGGTTTCCTTCTCTTTGGTCTTTTGCCCAGTAACCGGTAGTTGTAAATCCTGCTTTTCTCCCCTGTGCAGAGTTTATCCTTGATATGTTCACTTTAACCGGTGACAAATATTCTTCTATTGGTATTCTATCCAATAACCGGTAGATGTAATTCCTATTTATTTTCTTCCTCGCAGAGTTTATCCTTGATATGTTCATCTTAACAGGTGACGGGTATTCTCTTTGATGGTATTCTATCCAGCATTCGATAGATGTAATTCCTACTTTTTGTTCAGTGAGTTTATCCTTGACATGTTCATCTTAACCGATGACGGATATCCTCCTTAACATCCCCAGGCAAGTCTATCCTTGATATGTTCATCTTAACCGATGACGGATTTTCTTTCCTGTTGAGTATATCCTTGAAATGTTTACCGTAACCGGTGACGGATATTCTCATCTTTGGTCTTCTGCCCAGTAACTGATAGTTGTAAATCCCATTCTTGCAGTTCTCCCAAGCAAGACTATTCTTACCCGGTAATCGGTAATGAATACTCCCTTCTGGCAATTTCCAACGAGTCATCCTTGATATGTTCATCTTAACAGATGGCGGATGTCCTCTCTGTCAGATCATTATTAACTTCTTACCCAATAACAGGTAGTGGATAATAAATTTCTGCTCCTCCTGTATTGAAGTTTATTTCTCCCCCAGTTGAGTTGAGTGCGCATTTCCTTTGCGAAATCGTTGTTCCTGCATGATTCAAGTATGTCAGTTTTATCCTAACCTATTTGCTTCCCCTGCAGAGGTTCTTTTATTTTACCCGGCTGAGTCTTTCCATGATTATGGAAATCCTCTAGTCCCACAGCAGTTGTAAGTCGTAGCCTGGCCTACGCATACCCTTTCTATCCCCTCAGAGTCTCTGTCTCCCTAGTGAGTTTTCCTTACGGAATGCATCATGCTCCTGTGGATATTCAGTCTCTCTGATTTCTTTTCCTTTGTGGAAATATTTCCCCATAGAGAATTTGCTTTTACATTCATTTTATATGCATCATGAGGTCTCTTAGGGACCAAAATTTGTTTCTATATGTTGTTATTTAAGTCCATTCTACAGAGTCGATACGAAGATTTTAACCTTCACCTCCTCATTTAGAATGTCTTTAAATAGGGGCAATAGGGTAGGATGACTGACTCATCAACCTATAATATTCTCAAGAGAAACTCGTCTACACCTGAATAGTCTCCGCACTACGTCCTAAATAGGCCAAGTTAGGTTAAATGTTCTACGGTCGTCAACTTCTCGGACCCCAAATCAGAGAAAGTAATGCCTAACCACAAATAACTTGTGTGACATCAATAGCTCCAAAAGGATCTCCACTGAGTAGATGGATCTCAAGCCAACTTTTTAAGGACTACTCCACACAAGTCGAAGATGACTATACCATCCTCCTATCTTAATTGCACTTAAGTTCGGGTTAGAACTTATCTCACCACTCAGAGATCACCAAGCATAACAAGCAGATTATATCACACTAACAAATATACAAACATCAAATATACAAAGATATACACATAAAAAAGTAGGCTAAACCCGCTAAGGACTACTCCCTAGCAGAGTCACCACTTAATTTCTATAGCGGTAAGTTCATGACCATTAAGCTATGGATAAACTTAACGTAAATAAATCTAGAGTCACCACCACACTTTTATTGTTTCCAAAGGAAAAGGGAAAAGTCCGAATAAAACCCAAAGATAAGAAGTTTTCAAATCAAAACTAATAAAATGCTAGAGATGTTTGCAATAAAAGGGGGTTGGTTACACAGAGGGAAGGTGTTAGCACCCAAAGTGTCATAGGTACTCCTAAGGAGACCTTTTTCATGTGTGTATGTGTTTTTTGTATGAAAGATGTTTGCAATAAATAGAGTGTGTGGATGAGAAAAGAATTCATTAATTATATTTTTTATGTTTGACAAGACCTTCGGACTTGTGCCTACGTACCAACATTAAAAGGAGGGATCAAAACCTCGTAGTTCGTGGTATCAATTTCAAAGTGAGTGAATTGCTTTTAACAAAAATTTAAGTTTAAAAGAGGCACAAAAGGCCTAAAAGAGTTTGAATGAATGTTAGTTCTTTTTGTCTTTTGAAATTTTAAGTCAATATGGTTAAGTTCATTTACAAGTTTGATTAAGAAAAGAGTGTAAAAATGCAATGACATAAGGCCAAGGTTTCTAATTTGCAATAAAGAGTTTAAGTTTGAAATAACAAGCAAAAAAGGTTTTTTAAAAGAGGGAGAGATTTGAAATTTAAGAAGTGGGAGGAGATAGAGAGACTAATCTTAAGCAAAAATTTAAAAGTTAAGGGTTGAAAAGATCTGACCAATGGGATGCAATCCAATAGACAAGAATGTCATATAGAAACCCACTTTTCCTTTGGACTTTAAAATCAAGAAAATACCAATTAACAAGCAAGATGAAGAGTAAGGCATTAAATAAAGATAGCCATATCCAAGCTAGCAACTTCATAGTTTTCGTCATAATCTTCCCATGTATCGGATGACATACTCCTTGAATGGCTCAGAATAAGGCATTAGACACAGGTTCAAAGTATCATTTTCATCAAGACCATGTAATAGATGAACTCAAGTGGATCTCAATACTTGCATCAGATAAAGATTCATATCACAAGAACTTGGTTTCAGAAATATTGGCATTGGACAAGTCCTTTTGCATAGGGAATGTTTCCTAATTCTAAGTCCAAAGCTCAAATCAAATCCAACAGTCCACACAAACATTTTTTAGGGTTTTTGTTGTTTATTAGGTATTTTAAGGTCCTAAGACCACAAACACAAGCAAGATACACAAACAAATATATACAATCACAATATATGGCTCAAGTGAGCAAAGTGAAAATGGCATAAACATAAACAAGTTAAATAATATGTAAAATGGCAACTGAAATGGTAAATGACTTGAATTTAAATTGCATAAAGTAAATGACTTGTAATTAAAAGGTTAGTCAAATGTTAGTTGATTAGATGTTAGTGGAGTTTTACTTTTCAATTATTTAAGTCATTCTTTGGAGAACACTCAACCCTTTATTCACAAGCATGGATCCTTGAACCAAGACATCTTCCAAAGGAAGGATAAAAGGCCAAGTTTCCACACGTTACCATGAAAGGGGGGAGACTTACAATCTTACTTACTAGAATGCTATGCCTTTGGGTCAAAATTTAACGCTGTGTTAAGCAATCGTAATTGGACTTATGTAGAAGTCACAACTATCTAACGTCGGGCAATAGAAATTTTGGTGTTAATGCATGTTAGAGATATGGTATAATGAACCATACTCCTAAAACATACCACACACAAAAAGAAAAAGATCGAAGGATGGACCAATCTCATCCATACTTGTATTGGTTCATCTAACACAAAGTTATTGATGAACCAATTAGCCTTAGGATATTGAGACTTCATTGCTCAATGGAAGGGATGGGATAGAATGGAATTGAAGATGAAGAGGGAGGGGAAATGAGACAAACACAAATTGGTCATGGGAGGAATTTTATCAAATTAAAATCATTCATTCATTTTGGGAGATGAAATGTACATTTCATCAATCCCCTAAATCCAATGATTTTAATCCAACAAAAGTAAAATCAACCTTGACCAAGGCCCAAACACATAGTCAAACTTCACAAGTCAATAAAAAAATTGGCTCACCATAATTTTCACACAATTAAACAATTAAAAATCTAATTAAAATGCATTAAATTAATTTTTTTTATCAAAAACATAAAACCTCTTCAAAACACCAAATAAATGGCCAAGAGATTTATCATAGGTCAAACAAGGTCAAAGGATCTTGGAGAAATTTTTTCATTATTTTTGAGAAGTTAGAAGTATTTTTAAGTAATTAAAAATATGCAAAAAAATAATTAAATCATGAAAAATATCAATATTAATCCAAAAATAATTTTAATTCAGAAAATGAAAGAGGAAAGTATTTGATTTTTTTTTGTGAAAGTCCCATATTTTTGGATCAATAATGATATTAAATTGAATTAAATAAAAATAAGCAATTAAAAGAAATATTCAGAAATTCAAACAAAGGAGAGCCATCTGATCTCCCTCATTAATTGAGGTGGCAAATCAGATGGATGAAAGTGCACGTTTTCCATGGTGCACTGCAGTCAATGCGGCATAGGCTTGGTATTCAAAAGCAATGCGTGAGATTAAAACGTTTTAAAGGGATCTTGTGGTTGAGATGCATGATAACACATCACCGGAGCCAGAGCTCCGGTCTTCTTCTCCGGTAGGCTAAACCCGCTAAGGACTACTCCCTAGCAGAGTCACCACTTAATTTCTATAGCGGTAAGTTCATGACCATTAAGCTATGGATAAACTTAACGTAAATAAATCTAGAGTCACCACCACACTTTTATTGTTTCCAAAGGAAAAGGGAAAAGTCCGAATAAAACCCAAAGATAAGAAGTTTTCAAATCAAAACTAATAAAATGCTAGAGATGTTTGCAATAAAAGGGGGTTGGTTACACAGAGGGAAGGTGTTAGCACCCAAAGTGTCATAGGTACTCCTAAGGAGACCTTTTTCATGTGTGTATGTGTTTTTTGTATGAAAGATGTTTGCAATAAATAGAGTGTGTGGATGAGAAAAGAATTCATTAATTATATTTTTTATGTTTGACAAGACCTTCGGACTTGTGCCTACGTACCAACATTAAAAGGAGGGATCAAAACCTCGTAGTTTGTGGTATCAATTTCAAAGTGAGTGAATTGCTTTTAACAAAAATTTAAGTTTAAAAGAGGCACAAAAGGCCTAAAAGAGTTTGAATGAATGTTAGTTCTTTTTGTCTTTTGAAATTTTAAGTCAATATGGTTAAGTTCATTTACAAGTTTGATTAAGAAAAGAGTGTAAAAATGCAATGACATAAGGCCAAGGTTTCTAATTTGCAATAAAGAGTTTAAGTTTGAAATAACAAGCAAAAAAGGTTTTTTAAAAGAGGGAGAGATTTGAAATTTAAGAAGTGGGAGGAGATAGAGAGACTAATCTTAAGCAAAAATTTAAAAGTTAAGGGTTGAAAAGATCTGACCAATGGGATGCAATCCAATAGACAAGAATGTCATATAGAAACCCACTTTTCCTTTGGACTTTAAAATCAAGAAAATACCAATTAACAAGCAAGATGAAGAGTAAGGCATTAAATAAAGATAGCCATATCCAAGCTAGCAACTTCATAGTTTTCGTCATAATCTTCCCATGTATCGGATGACATACTCCTTGAATGGCTCAGAATAAGGCATTAGACACAGGTTCAAAGTATCATTTTCATCAAGACCATGTAATAGATGAACTCAAGTGGATCTCAATACTTGCATCAGATAAAGATTCATATCACAAGAACTTGGTTTCAGAAATATTGGCATTGGACAAGTCCTTTTGCATAGGGAATGTTTCCTAATTCTAAGTCCAAAGCTCAAATCAAATCCAACAGTCCACACAAACATTTTTTAGGGTTTTTGTTGTTTATTAGGTATTTTAAGGTCCTAAGACCACAAACACAAGCAAGATACACAAACAAATATATACAATCACAATATATGGCTCAAGTGAGCAAAGTGAAAATGGCATAAACATAAACAAGTTAAATAATATGTAAAATGGCAACTGAAATGGTAAATGACTTGAATTTAAATTGCATAAAGTAAATGACTTGTAATTAAAAGGTTAGTCAAATGTTAGTTGATTAGATGTTAGTGGAGTTTTACTTTTCAATTATTTAAGTCATTCTTTGGAGAACACTCAACCCTTTATTCACAAGCATGGATCCTTGAACCAAGACATCTTCCAAAGGAAGGATAAAAGGCCAAGTTTCCACACGTTACCATGAAAGGGGGGAGACTTACAATCTTACTTACTAGAATGCTATGCCTTTGGGTCAAAATTTAACGCTGTGTTAAGCAATCGTAATTGGACTTATGTAGAAGTCACAACTATCTAACGTCGGGCAATAGAAATTTTGGTGTTAATGCATGTTAGAGATATGGTATAATGAACCATACTCCTAAAACATACCACACACAAAAAGAAAAAGATCGAAGGATGGACCAATCTCATCCATACTTGTATTGGTTCATCTAACACAAAGTTATTGATGAACCAATTAGCCTTAGGATATTGAGACTTCATTGCTCAATGGAAGGGATGGGATAGAATGGAATTGAAGATGAAGAGGGAGGGGAAATGAGACAAACACAAATTGGTCATGGGAGGAATTTTATCAAATTAAAATCATTCATTCATTTTGGGAGATGAAATGTACATTTCATCAATCCCCTAAATCCAATGATTTTAATCCAACAAAAGTAAAATCAACCTTGACCAAGGCCCAAACACATAGTCAAACTTCACAAGTCAATAAAAAAATTGGCTCACCATAATTTTCACACAATTAAACAATTAAAAATCTAATTAAAATGCATTAAATTAATTTTTTTTATCAAAAACATAAAACCTCTTCAAAACACCAAATAAATGGCCAAGAGATTTATCATAGGTCAAACAAGGTCAAAGGATCTTGGAGAAATTTTTTCATTATTTTTGAGAAGTTAGAAGTATTTTTAAGTAATTAAAAATATGCAAAAAAATAATTAAATCATGAAAAATATCAATATTAATCCAAAAATAATTTTAATTCAGAAAATGAAAGAGGAAAGTATTTGATTTTTTTTTGTGAAAGTCCCATATTTTTGGATCAATAATGATATTAAATTGAATTAAATAAAAATAAGCAATTAAAAGAAATATTCAGAAATTCAAACAAAGGAGAGCCATCTGATCTCCCTCATTAATTGAGGTGGCAAATCAGATGGATGAAAGTGCACGTTTTCCATGGTGCACTGCAGTCAATGCGGCATAGGCTTGGTATTCAAAAGCAATGCGTGAGATTAAAACGTTTTAAAGGGATCTTGTGGTTGAGATGCATGATAACACATCACCGGAGCCAGAGCTCCGGTCTTCTTCTCCGGTAGACCTCACCGGACTGGTCAACCATCAACCATCACCACAATGAAAAAGCAAGACATGAATTTAAAGAAAAATGCTCAGGAGCTCGAATCTGACCTCAATTTTGTCCAATTCCAAGTATATGAAAAGATATAGGGATTTTAATTTTGAGGATCATGATCTGAGTTGCTTCGATTTGACCTCAAAGCAACTCAATCTTATTGCCTACATTGGTAGGACTTCAGCAAACCAACAATCAGTCAAAATGTATGAGAAATAAGGGAGAATCGAAGAAGAAAAGTTTTTGAAATCTCACCTCCGAGGAGCTTCAGATTAGCTTGATCTTGCTTCTAATTTGGCTTGGCTTGACTCTAGAAGCTTGCAGAAGATGATTTGGATGGTTAAAAAGCTTGGACTCTTGGAGTCTCAAGAAACCTTCAATATTATCCTTTCAATGGTGTATGAGGAAGAAGGGGGTCGAAGCTTGGGCAAGATGATCTCCTTTCTGATCACCAGGGTCATGTATTTATAGCCTACCAAGTGCTTTTCACACATTTCCAATTTTGGAAAAAATTTGAATTCCTCTCTTGCATGGATTCATGGCCGTGCACTAGGCCTATGAGATGATGCCATATAATCCAAAGTTCAATGTACTTCATGCTAAAATCATGTTAGAAGCTCATCCAAGTGTGTGTGAAAAATGGAACTTGAAATTATCCAAATGGTGCTTTAACTTACACCCATGTGCAAGTCCCCCAATTTTAATTCAAATGGGATGATCATAGATGTTTTGGAAAGGTGAGAGTAAGGGGAACAACTTTCATGTTGAACACTTTTTCATTTGAGGCTTGCATCATGATGAAATTTGAGGTGGATGTTTAGGAAATCAAACATATTTGAAAATTTTCTAAGTCCCAAGTCAAATGTTCACTTCTTCCACCTTGAATAACTTTTTCCGTAGACTTCAAATGAGAAACATTCCTTCATCAAAGTTGTATCTCTTTCAAACCTATTCAATTTGGTCACAAATTTGACCTCATTTGGATTTGGGATGAAGGAGTTATGCATTTTAGAAGTTGAGGAAAATCACTTGTTCAATGGTATTTGCCCAAAATGACCTATAATGTTTCCTCTTGGCACATCCATTTTCAAGTTGAATTTGCACTTCCTCCAAACATCAAAGTTGACGTAGACATATTGAATTTGATCATTAAATTTGAATGGCTATCATCTAATAAAAACTGAGAAAGTTATGGTCTTGGGAAGTTGACCTCCAAACTAGGGTTTAGACAAAATGGCCTATAATCTTTCACCATAAACAATGACTTTCCAAGCAAAACTAGCTCTTGACTTCAACAGGAAAGTTGTTTGTAGTGTCACTTAGAGTAATGTTTCTCTTCGAATAATTTTCATATGACAAAATATGTAGGAGATAGGGTCTAGGGAATCCCAGGTTTGACTAGTTGACTTTCTCTCCTCAACCACCATGAACCAACATGCTAGCTTGACATTCTCTTGATATTTGGGACTCATGGAGGATCATATATGCATAAGATGATGTAATTTTAAGTATCCCTTGAAATATTTGATCAATTATTGAAGAAACTTGTTGAAGAAGTCACACAAGATACCTAGATGAATTAGGGTTTTCAAGGCAAACCAACTCCTAACTCTTGATGATTTCTTGATCAAAATAACATGTGAAGATCATGGGGATCCATATATTATACTTAGAGCCAATGTAAACCAATTCTTGATTGAGTTACTTGCTAAAGCAACAAACTATACATTGACATATTTTTGGTTTTTTGGTTAGTGAATAAAGAAAAAAACAAAATATGATACAATCTAAAGTGCTTGGTGACCTCTCCCAATACAAACCCTAATGAATGAGGGGTAGGGAGGATGCCAAGATATGATCCCAATGCCAATGCATATGATGAGATAGCATGATGGATCTTAGGGTAAAAATTGGGGTCTTACAAGACCACTTTAAAAAACCCTTATTTTCTTTGAAGATAAGAGATTGTGGTAAGTGCGAAATAAACCACTTGTATAACAAAGATTCACAATAGACAATAGTTATGTTTCCCTTAGAAGTCCTATGATGAATAAAGAAATAGGTGTCACCAAGAAAAGTTGGAACATGATTCCCAACCAAAAAGATCCTAATAGCATTAACATCAACAAAATTGTCAATGTTAGGAAACAAGACCAAACCATAGATGAGTAAGGCAATAATAGCTTCAAAGTCCACCATGCTCTCAGCATTATCAATAGAAGAGGTTCTCTTAATCAGAAATTTTGAAGTCAACCCTCTGATACCTCCTTTGACAGTCAGATTGCTTCAGATGAATAGCTTCAACAATAACTTGAGACTCCAGAATCCCTTTCAAACCACAAAAAGGAACCCTATCAGAAACTGGTATACCCAAAAGATAAACATACTCCTCCATGGTAGGTAACAACTCATAATCAGGGAAAGTGAAGCATCGGAAGAGGGGATCATAGAACTGAACCGGAGTACAAAGAAAACCATCTTCAACATTAGTAGATATAACATACAAAAGTTTTCCAAAATAGTCTCTGAAATCCTTAGGGTCATCCATAAAAGATGCTAGCTTTCTCTATTCCTTAAGATCAAGACATCTGAAATTGTATTTTCGAGTATTCCTTCTTCCAATATCCATGGTTGAAATATCTGCGATGTTTGCAAAGAGAATCTCTAAGTTCCTTGAAAACTAAGAAAAATGCTCACGAATGCAATCAGTGCATGATAGAATAACCACAAAGAAGATCACACAAGGCACACAAGCAAAGTTCAAAGGTTTAGAGTCACGAGCATGGATCCAAGGGTTAGAACCAACCACAAGGTATGTACTAAGGGTATAATTACTTGTAGAAGAAGGTTCTAAAAAAGTTCCTAGAGTCATAATTCCATCTTTTGAATATTACTGGCTTAAAGGACTACTCGCCAACCAATAATATTATTAAGAGAAACTCGTCAGAGTGTAGTATAACGTAAAAACTAATTCAAGTCTACACGTCCTAAAAGGCCAAGATGAGTTAAGGGTTCTAATTTCCTCACCTTCTAGGGCTCCCAAGCCGGAAAAAGTAATGCCAATTACGACTACTCGTAAGACATCAGTAACCCCAAAGGGGCCTCCACTGAGCGGGGGATCTCAAAACAGCTCATGAAGGATTAACTCCACGTAAGTCAAACAAGACTATACCACCCTCCTATCATAAGAGCACTCAAGTCCGGGTATAGGACTTATCTCACCACACATAGATCATTAAGCACCCAGATAGAAGAAACAATAATAAACAACATCAAACATAATATACACAGATAAATAGAGATAGACTAAACCCACTAAGGACTACTCTCCGGCAGAGTCGCCACTTTTCTGTAGCGGTAAATTTTTTGAGATTAGGATATTTATTAACTTAACTCACAAAACAAGAGTCGCCACCACGCTTTTATTATTTCCAAAGGAAAGGGTAAAAGAACGAACATAACCCAAAGAAATTTTAAAACAAAACTAATAAAAGTAGAGATATGGTCCTTGGGTAGGTAATGCAAAGAGAAGATACTAGAACTCTAAACATCTATAGTACTCTATAGGAACCTCTTTAGAATTCTGTGCATTTTGGCTTAAAAAATTGTGTTGTTTGTAAAACATTTGGGAGATAAGAAGAGAATTTTTTTTTTATAATATTTGTGTTCGTCAAGACTTCCTGAGCCTCGTGTCTTCGTACCAACAAATTACAATGGAGGATCAAAACCTCGTAGTTCGTGGTAAAAATAACAAAAATGTTTATTTTGATTCATTTTTAATGAAAAGATATTTTGTCATTTTAAGTAGAACACTCAACGAACCCCCCATAGACAAGGGATCCAACATGGATAAAGATCAACAATTATGCTACTAGCTCTCTTAGCTGGAAAATAATCATTATCAATATTATGGGGATAGGAAAATTACATCTCGATTATGGAATCATGTGTAAACTTTAAGAAAATGTTTTTAAAAGAAAAAGTGCACAAAGGGAATAAAATAGTTTGGATGAGTTTATATTTTTAAGTATTTTGAAATTTGTTTGAATATGCTTAAAATGTATTAGCATTTATTAAGAAAAGATTTCGAAAATCACTTGACAAAAGTCAAGGTTTATTGAGAAAGTGGTTCAAGTTTGCAAACAAGAAGGATTTGACATTAAAGTAAAGTTCATGCAATAGTATCTTAGTATGTTGTGTTAGTGATAAAAAATTGAAATATAATTTGTCATTTTTTGGAGAACACTCAACTATTCACCCACAAGTATGAAAATATGGACCTCTACCTCACCATGAGAAGGGCTCCGACTTGGATAAAATCAACAAGTATGCCACTAGCTCTCTTAGGTGAAAAGGAAGCAATATTTTTCACACAATACCATGGGGAGTAGGAGACTTACAATCTCACTTATGAAAATGAATTACTTTCTGATTCGCGACAAATTTAGCACTATGTTAAGCAATCGTAATTGGACTTATGTAGATGTCACAACTATCTGAGGTCGGTCAATAATAATATTTGTGTTAATACATGATAGAGAAATGATATGTAAATCATTCTCCTAAAGCTATGCCACAAAAAAAAGAGGATGGATCAAGCACAAAGGCTAGGAAAGTGGTCAATTACATCAATAAATACTTCATGATACTTAGGAAAAACTTATGCATCAATCCAAAGTACCTTAAATGATCCATGATCAATTTGGAGGTAGATTTGAAATGATGAAAGTTCATCAAGTACCAATCCACACATCATGAACAAGATGGACACAAACTATCCAATTGATCAAGAGAAAAGAAAGAAGAGAAAGAGATGATGAAGAAGAAGATAAGAGCAACCAAACCCAAATTGGACCAAAGGATGGATCAAGTCATCATCTAAATAAATCATCCATCTTGATGGATTAAGGTTTTCACCCCATCAATATCCAAGATCCATTGAGTTTGATGAGACCTATGATCAAAATAACCAAGATCCAAGGTCAACAGAAGTTAACAAAGGTCAAACAAGCATAAAATGCAAGAAAATAAAATAAAATGCACCCAAAATATTTTTAAAATGAATTTTAAAAGGGAAATAAAAGAGAAAATCCACAAAGCCCTTCAAAACACTAAATAAATGGCCAAGAAAGTTATCGAAGGTTGGAGATAAAATAAGAAACATAAAATAATTTTTTCAGAAATTATAAATGCATACAACTATTTTTAAACCAAATAAAACAAAAGAAAAAAGAGAAAATGCAAGAAATATATAAAATAGAGAAAATTAAATATGGAAAAAAAAATAAGATGAAGAAAAATAAAATAATTTTTTTGAAATTATTTTGGGATTTTTTGGATAAAAAATGATTTTTCTGTGAATTTATAAAGAAAATGCAATTTAAAATAAAAAAGAAATAAAATTTAGAAAAACACGGAGGCGTTGAATTTGACCTCATTAATTGACGTGGCAGATCCAACAGTTTTCAGGCTAGGATGCACGGTGAAAAATAGCCAGAATAAAAGATGGAATCACATTCAAAATGGACCAATCAAAACATTTCAAAATGCCAACGTGGATACAACTCAGATGACCTGAAACAAATCCGGTCGTCTTTTTCGGTGATCCCTCATTGTAGTTTCATCATTTGGCAAATAAGAACATGAGACTACGACCAATGTGATTGCCTCCTCATCACGAATTCAACCTCATGCTCAAAATTCATCTATCTAAACTGAGCATGGAAATTTCAGAGAAGTTTCAGAAATAAGCAAGCCATGAAAAGTAAAATTAAATGATGAACACGATTAATCAACACTAGATAAGTTAGGGGAAAGCATCCGAGAGTGAATGACTTCATTGTGGTAACTTATTTGAGTTAAAATGATACTCAGAACTACCTTCCCAAATGATGATCAGAGGTTGAAGAAGCTTGATTTAGTAAGGGCACTTCAGAAGGTCTTAGAGCTTGGGAATTGTTGCAAAAGCTTCAGATGAGTCCGAAGGTGCTAATAGAGTCAAGAAATTGGGTTGAAACAAGCCAAGAAAGGTTGCATTTGGATGCTTAAACACAAAGTTATGGCATGTTAAAGTTGGGATAAAAATCAGGAAATGCAACTTGGAAAATTCGAAGTCCCAAATGGCTGAAAATGACCTATAATGTCTCAAAGAATTCTATGGCCTTCCAAACATAATTTTATTTTGATCCTAGAAGAAAACTTATAGAGGGAATCACAAATGATATTGTGCAAAATGAATCATCCTCAAATGTTGAAAATTGAAGAAGTCATGAATCTTGAAAGTTGAGAAAAAGTCACTTGAAAATGGGTCAAATTTCACTAAGTCCACAAATGACCTATAATATATTCAAACTTTTGATGATCCTCCAATAATAATAAGTTCTTGTCATGTAAATATAAGTTGTAGAGGATATTGAGAAGAGTCGTATTAAAAAATAAGCATTCAAAAATGTTGAGGATTGAAGGAGTTGTGATCCTTTGAACTTTGACTTCAAATGATGACTTTTTAGTCAAACCTCTTGGATTAAACTTGTGTACTTGGACTTTTCTTGCATTTCAAGGTACATGGATGATCATCTGAACTCAAAATAAGGTGTCCTTGAATGTCTTTTGATTAAATTGCGCCAAGTTTGAGGTAACTTATTGAAGAAGGCATGGAAATAAACACATGAATGT
Source organism: Lathyrus oleraceus (assembly GCF_024323335.1). Lineage (NCBI taxonomy): Eukaryota > Viridiplantae > Streptophyta > Magnoliopsida > Fabales > Fabaceae > Lathyrus > Lathyrus oleraceus. The sequence goes on from NC_066585.1 coordinate 407,254,333, forward strand.
TTGACTTTTCTTGAGAAATAAGCAACAAAACTTTAAGATACTCTTGATCAAAATGAGATTTAAAAATTCTTGAGAACCTTAGGTGTAACACCCTGAATAAAATAAGAGAATTATTTAAATTAAGTTAATAATATATTTATTAATTTAATTAAATAAATTGAATTATTGGATTATTATTATTATTATTTGGAATAATAATTAGTGGAAAATATATAAGTTGGAATAAGAGAAAAGGGTTTTCATTTTTGGTAAAGAGTTTTCACGTGAAACAGAGAAGCGGCTGAAAAGTGGAAAGTGGAGAAAGGGCAAAGAGGAAGAGCTAGAGAGCAAAGGTTGAAGAACGGAAAAGCTTGAAACTTAGAGATTGCCGGATTATCTCAGGTAAGGGGGGTTTATCGTCGTTTAATGGGTATTATGGGTTAGCATGTAATGGGTAGTGATAAACCGTTGAAGTGACCCTAATTGGGATGTTGAATGCTGAAATATTGTGATGAATAAGTTGTATTAAAGCTGTAATTGAGTCCGTAATTGTGTGAGTCGTGTTCCCCCGAACGTATAGCTTTTTACGGAAATTGAATCGGAGGTCCGGAAGTCCTCCAACGGCGGAAAATGCGGAGAATTCTGCATTCTGCTTTGTGTTAGCGCAGGAACTGCTGTTTTGTCTGCGTTAACCGGTTAACCCAGGGTGTTAACCGGTTAACACTGTTGTGAATTGTGAAATTAGTGCTGTTTTGCCTGCGTTAACCGGTTAACACAGGGCGTTAACCGGTTAACACTGTTGCGTTTTGCCAGAAAGTGTGTTTTGTCCTGCGTTAACCGGTTAACCCAGGGCGTTAACCGGTTAACACTGTTGGAAATTTGAAAAATTGATATTTTTAATGTTGTGAACCTAATTGGTGATTGGCCTATTATAGTTAATTGTGATGAGTAATTTTGTTGGATTTATGTTATGAAGTGTTGATACAAGTATGTTGCTGAGTTGTTCCGTGTACGGAAAGTTGTTGAAAATACTGAGTTGTAGGCTTGGTGAGCCAAAGTTGATTATAAGTTGATGATGTTGAAAACATTGTTGTATTGCTATTATTATTATGTTGTCGACAGTTTAAAGTCGTGTATGCCATGTACATTCATATGCATTAAGTCGGAGCTTTGCTCACACCACGTTGGCCTGGATTGGCAAATTTTAAGTTGAAAGTTGAAGGCTTATGCCTTGATGCCCAATAAAATGGCAATGATTTTAAGTTGGGAGTTTTACTCCGAATGGTACCACATGCATGACGAGTCGAGTCTCATTAGAGTTGCATTTTGTTGGCTTGTTGTATGGATATTTAATTTAATTGAGGAGTGGAATTGTGTTGATATTAAGTATGATGTTTGAGTTGATGTGCCGTTACTGGATGTATGTTACGATTAGGGTGATGAAATGTGTGAATTTACTTAGCATTACATGATGATTTATAATGCTTATTATATCGATTGAGGAACTCACCCTTACAACTATTTTTCAGGTAACGAACAAATGAGTTGAGTGGAAGCTAATGCTTGGAGTCTAGTGTAGTCTACTTAGAGGGTCGTGCTCTGATAGATGTAACATTGGGACGGGATGTTTTAATTGTTTTATTGTTGGTTGTTGAACCTTTTTACCTGTAATATGTTATATGTTTTGAATGGTTAGTTGATTTCTATCCGCTGCGAATTATGCAAGAAAATGTTATTTTGATTAAATAAAGAGCATGACAGTTATTATGGTGTGAAGTAGTTGTGTGACACCCTTGGTGCATAATTACTCTGATATATATATTTGTTGTTTTTATTAAATATTTGGGGTATTTTAGAAGGGTGTTACATTAGTGGTATCAGAGCAGGTCGGTCTGTCCGGCCAGTTGTCGTGTCGTTACTGTCTAACAATTGTGTAATTGTTACTAATCTAACTTTTAAGTTATGTTGTATTGATAAGTTGAAATGGCTGGAAGGAATGACGCTGCAATGGCTGCCGCAATGCATGCGATGGCACAAGTTGTGCAGAACTTGCCAAATGCTGGTGGTGATGCTGGATCACGTAGCTTGGCGACTTTTCAGAGAGAGAATCCGCCGGTGTTTAAAGGGAAGCATGATCCAGATGCAGCCTTGGGATGGTTGAAAGAGATTGAGAGAATCTTCCGTGTTATGGATTGCACTCCAGCTCAGAAGGTTCGGTATGGTATCACATGCTAGCAGTCGAAGCTGATGACTGGTGGCTAGAGACTCACGAGAGGTTGACCGTGGCAGGTGAAGTCATTACTTGGGATGTATTCCGCAGGGAATTCATGAGAAAGTATTATCCGGAAGATGTCCGTGGTAAGAAGGAAATTGAGTTCCTTGAGCTGAAGCAAGGAAACATGTTTGTCACTGATTATGCTGCGAAATTTGTGGAGCTGTCCAAATTTTATCCTCATTACACTGGTGCTGGTGCTGAATTTTCAAAGTGCATCAAGTTTGAAAATGGACTGCGCTCTGAAATTAAGAAGGCTGTTGGGTATCAGAAGATACGCATTTTTACTGAATTGGTTGATAGCTGCAGGATATTTGAAGAAGACAATAATGCTCATTACAAGATTGTCAGTGACCGCAGGGGCAAGCAACATCAAAATCGTGGCAAGCCGTATGATGCCCCAGTGGGAAAAGGGAAACAAGGAGCTGCTCCGGCTCAGAGGACTAGTAGGGGAGGTGCTCCTGCTGGTATAGTTTGCTTCAAATGTGGTCAGGCTGGTCATAAGAGTAATGTATGCACTACTGAAGTAAATAGGTGTTTTCGCTGTGGTAAGACTGGCCATGCAATAGCTGATTGCAAGCACAAGGAAATGATTTGTTTTAATTGTGGCGAAGAAGGGCATATTGGAAGTCAGTGTCAGAAGCCAAAGAAATATCAAACGGGGAAGGTGTTCGCATTGACCGGAACTCAAACCTCCAGTGAGGACAGACTTATCTGAGGTACGTGTTATATTAATGGCTTTCCTCTTGTAGCTATTATTGACACAGGTGCGACTCATTCCTTTATATCTTTGGATTGTGCTGTGAAACTTAAGTTAGAGATATCTGAGATGTTTGGTAGTATGGTAATTGATACTCCTGCGAAGGGTTCAGTGACTACTACTTCGGTTTGTTTAAATTGTCCTTTGAGTATTTTTGGTAGAGACTTTGGGATGGACCTAGTGTGTCTACCACTAGTGCAGATTGATGTTATTCTGGGTATGAACTGGTTGGTGTTTAACCGAGTTTCTATCAATTGTTTTGATAAGACGGTGGTCTTTCCTGAGATTGAGGAGGGGAAGAGTTTGTTTCTATCAGCAAGGCAAGTGAATGAGGAAGTAGCTGAGGGGGCAGAGTTGTTTATGCTGTTAGCGACTTTGGAGGCTAAAAATAAACTGGTGATTTGCGATCTAGCCGTGGTGTGTGATTTTCCTGAGGTGTTTCCGGAAGAGGTGAATGAATTACCGCCAGAGCGCGAAGTGGAGTTCTCGATTGATTTGGTACCTGGTACTAGGCCGATATCGATGGCTCCGTACCGTATGTCTGCTGTTGAGTTAACTGAATTGAAGAGTCAGTTGGAAGATCTGTTGGATAAGAAATTTATTCGTCCGAGTGTGTCACCGTGGGGTGCACCAGTGCTATTGGTTAAGAAGAAAGAAGGTACTATGAGGTTGTGTGTGGACTACAGGCAACTGAATAAAGTGACGATCAAGAATCGGTATCCTTTGCCGAGGATTGATGATTTGATGGATCAGTTGGTTGGTGCGAGTGTGTTCAGCAAAATAGATTTGAGATCTGGGTATCATCAGATCCGTGTGAAAACTGAGGATGTTCAGAAGACTGCTTTCAGAACAAGGTATGGACATTATGAGTATTCTGTAATGCCTTTTGGTGTGACTAATGCGCCTGGAGTATTTATGGAGTATATGAATAGGATTTTCCATCCGTACCTAGACAAGTTTGTTGTGGTGTTTATTGATGATATTTTGGTGTATTCGAAATCTGAAGAAGAGCATGCTGAACATTTGAGAGTGGTTTTGGGAGTTCTACGAGAAAAGAAGTTATTTGCTAAATTGTCCAAGTGTGAATTTTGGTTAGGAGAGGTGAGTTTTCTTGGTCATGTGATTTCAAGAGGTGGCGTTGCTGTTGATCCTTCTAAGATAGAAGCGGTATCTAAGTGGGAAGCTCTGAAGTCTGTTGCTGAGATTCGAAGTTTCCTTGGTTTGGCTGGTTATTATAGGAAGTTCATTGAGGGATTTTCAAAGTTGGCGTTACCATTGACGATGTTGACTAGGAAGGGGCAAGCGTTTGTTTGGGACTCAAAATGTGAAGGAGGTTTCCAAGAGTTAAAGAGAAGGTTAACTACTGCTCCTATTCTGATATTACCGAGTTCGTCGAAATCATTTGAAGTTTACTGTGATGCTTCATTGTTGGGTTTGGGTGGCGTGTTGATGCAGAATAAGCAGGTTATAGCTTATGCTTCAAGACAGCTGAGAGTTCATGAGAGGAACTATCCGACGCACGATTTAGAGTTGGCGGCTGTGGTGTTTGTTCTGAAGTTATGGAGGCATTACTTGTACGGGTCAAGATTTGAGGTTTTCAGTGACCATAAAAGTTTAAAGTATTTGTTTGACCAGAAAGAGCTGAATATGAGACAGAGAAGATGGTTAGAGTTTCTGAAGGATTATGACTTTGGTTTGAATTACCATCCGGGTAAAGCAAACGTAGTGGCTGATGCATTGAGTCGGAAATCATTACATATGTCTATGCTAATGGTTAAGGAATTGGATTTAATTGAGCAGTTTAGAGACTTGAGTTTGGTGTGTGAGAGTACTCACAATAGTGTTAAATTGGGAATGTTGAAGTTAACAAGTGGTATTCTGGATGAGATCAGAGAGGGTCAGAAATCCGATGTGCTTTTGGTTGATAAGTTGACTCTAGTGAATCAAGGTCAAGGTGGTGAATTCAGAGTTGATGAGAATGATGTTTTGAAATTTGGTAATCGGGTGTGTATTCCGGATGTTATCGAACTTAAGAAGAGTATTCTTGAAGAAGGACATCGTAGTGGCCTGAGTATTCATCCTGGAGCTACGAAGATGTATCATGATTTGAAAAAGTTATTTTGGTGGCCGGGAATGAAAAGAGAAATTGCGAGTTTTGTTTATTCCTGTTTGACTTGTCAGAAGTCAAAGATTGAGCATCAGAAGCCGTCTGGGCTAATGCAACCGTTGGCTATTCCAGAGTGGAAGTGGGATAGTATCAGTATGGATTTTGTTTCTGGTTTACCGAGAACAATTAAGAATTTTGAAGCTATTTGGGTGATTGTTGACAGATTGACAAAGTCGGCTCATTTCATTCCGATCAGAATGGACTATCCGTTAGAGAAATTAGCTGAGTTGTATATTGAGAAAATTGTAAGTTTGCATGGTATTCCGTCGAGTATTGTTTCGGACAGAGATCCTAGATTTACATCGAAATTCTGGGAAGGTTTGCAGAAGGCTTTGGGAACTAAGCTGAGATTGAGCTCTGCATATCACCCGCAGACTGATGGTCAGACTGAGAGGACGATTCAGTCACTAGAGGATCTGTTGAGGGCTTGTGTTTTGGAAAAGGGAGGCGCTTGGGATTGTTATTTACCTTTGATTGAGTTTACCTACAACAATAGTTTTCATTCGAGTATTGGTATGGCACCGTTTGAAGCTTTGTATGGTAGGAGATGTCGGACACCGTTATGTTGGTATGAGTCCGGTGAGAGTGCTGTGGTTGGACCGGAGATTGTTCAACAGACAACAGAAAAGATTAAGATGATTCAGGAGAAGATGAGAATTGCTCAGAGTCGTCAGAAGAGTTATCATGATAAGAGGAGGAAGTCACTTGAGTTCCGAGAGGGAGATCACGTGTTTCTTCGTGTTACTCCGATAACTGGGGTTGGTCGAGCTTTGAAGTCAAAGAAGTTGACACCTCGATTTATTGGTCCTTATCAGATTTTGGAGAGGATAGGAGAGGAAGCCTATCGTATCGCTTTACCGCCGTCACTTGCGAATTTGCATGAGGTTTTTCATGTGTCTCAGTTGAGGAGGTACATTCACGATCCGTCGCATGTGATCCAAGTAGATGATGTACAGGTAAGAGATAACCTGACTGTTGAAATATCGCCTATGAGGATTGAGGATCGAGAGTTGAAGCAGTTGCGGGGTAAAGAGATTGCCTTAGTGAAGGTAGCTTGGGGAGGACCAGCAGGTGGCAATGTGACTTGGGAACTGGAGAGTCAGATGAAAGAGTCTTATCCAGAGTTATTTGCGTGAGGTATGTTTTTGAGGACGAAAACTCTTTTAGTGGGGGAGAGTTGTAACACCCCGAATAAAATAAGAGAATTATTTAAATTAAGTTAATAATATATTTATTAATTTAATTAAATAAATTGAATTATTGGATTATTATTATTATTATTATTTGGAATAATAATTAGTGGAAAATATATAAGTCGGAATAAGAGAAAAGGGTTTTCATTTTTAGTAAAGAGTTTTCACGTGAAACAGAGAAGCGACTGAAAAGTGGAAAGTGGAGAAAGGGCAAAGAGGAAGAGCTAGAGAGCAATGGTTGAAGAACGGAAAAGCTTGAAACTTAGAGATTGCCGGATTATCTCAGGTAAGGGGGGTTTATCGTCGTTTAATGGGTATTATGGGTTAGCATGTAATGGGTAGTGATAAACCGTTGAAGTGACCCTAATTGGGATGTTGAATGCTGAAATATTGTGATGAATAAGTTGTATTAAAGCTGTAATTGAGTCCGTAATTGTGTGAGTCGTGTTCCCCCGAACGTATAGCTTTTTACGGAAATTGAATCGGAGGTCCGGAAGTCCTCCAACGGCGGAAAATGCGGAGAATTCTGCATTCTGCTTTGTGTTAGCGCAGGAACTGCTGTTTTTTCTGCGTTAACCGGTTAACCCAGGGTGTTAACCGGTTAACACTGTTGTGAATTGTGAAATTAGTGCTGTTTTGCCTGCGTTAACCGGTTAACACAGGGCGTTAACCGGTTAACACTGTTGCGTTTTGCCAGAAAGTGTGTTTTGTCCTGCGTTAACCGGTTAACCCAGGGCGTTAACCGGTTAACACTGTTGGAAATTTGAAAAATTGATATTTTTAATGTTGTGAACCTAATTGGTGATTGGCCTATTATAGTTAATTGTGATGAGTAATTTTGTTGGATTTATGTTATGAAGTGTTGATACAAGTATGTTGCTGAGTTGTTTCGTGTACGGAAAGTTGTTGAAAATACTGAGTTGTAGGCTTGGTGAGCCAAAGTTGATTATAAGTTGATGTTGTCGAAAACATTGTTGTATTGCTATTATTATTATGTTGTCGACAGTTTAAAGTCGTGTATGCCATGTACATTCATATGCATTAAGTCGGAGCTTTGCTCACACCACGTTGGCCTGGATTGGCAAATTTTAAGTTGAAAGTTGAAGGCTTATGCCTTGATACCCAATAAAATGGCAATGATTTTAAGTTGGGAGTTTTACTCCGAATGGTACCACATGCATGACGAGTCGAGTCTCATTAGAGTGGCATTTTGTTGGCTTGTTGTATGGATATTTAATTTAATTGAGGAGTGGAATTGTGTTGATATTAAGTATGATGTTTGAGTTGATGTGCCGTTACTGGATGTATGTAACGATTAGGGTGATGAAATGTGTGAATTTACTTAGCATTACATGATGATTTATAATGCTTATTATATCGATTGAGGAACTCACCGTTACAACTATTTTTCAGGTAACGAACAAATGAGTTGAGTGGAAGCTAATGCTTGGAGTCTAGTGTAGTCTACTTAGAGGGTCGTGCTCTGATAGATGTAACATTGGGACGGGATGTTTTAATTGTTTTATTGTTGGTTGTTGAACCTTTTTACCTGTAATATGTTATATGTTTTGAATGGTTAGTTGATTTCTATCCGCTGCGAATTATGCAAGAAAATGTTATTTTGATTAAATAAAGAGCATGACAGTTATTATGGTGTGAAGTAGTTGTGTGACACCCTTGGTGCATAATTACTCTGATATATATATTTGTTGTTTTTATTAAATATTTGGGGTATTTTAGAAGGGTGTTACATTAGGTATCATGTTTTTAGAGATAATCCCCTTTAGAATCAATAGTTGAACACATTTTGACTTGAGGAATAAAAAAACCGTAGCTGAGGAACCATGATTGATGCTCTTGATGAGAAGCCCTACATTGCACAATAAACTTAAAGAAAACAAGAAATTTTTTTTCTATTTTGATTAGTGGTTAGATGAGAAATGAACATATAAACACAAATGTAAAACCCCAACAAAGAGGTGCTTGATGATCCCTGTAAAAGGCTAACCCAAATATGAGAGGGAGAGGACAAAGATGTGACCTTGTTTGTATGTAAGGATGCAAATGATATGTGGGGTCTTAGAATTAAAAATTAGGATATGACACTGGGCTTGACTCATATTCCACCTTAAAGCACCTTACTTAAAGGTCCCGATCATGAGTTTATATTTGAGTGAATCAAAAGCCCCCATTATGGCCATTTGATTATTAATGGCAATAATATGCTCATGTGGATCAGTCTTACCATTGAAAGACACTAACGATGGTGGTTTGAAGTTCTCCGGGACCTAATCATCCTAGATAGATTCGAATAGAGGTTTAAAGTCCATAGAATCCTCCTATGTATCCCCATCCTGAATACTTTGTGTTTGCAAGACTTGGACCCTGTCTTGCAAGGCTTCATTCTGCTGACGAATTGCTTCTACCACCGTGAGCAATTGAGTTATATCTGGCGGTAGAGGTGGATCACTTCGACTGGGAGATGATCCTGGCATTGTGCTTCTGAAGTATTAAAGCTTTTATGATGATTTTGTTTGGCATGGACAAGTTTTACCGAGTCCCCACAGTGGGCGCCAAACGTTCTTGCTAAAAAACACTAAAAGGTTAACTTCCTTGTTCTATGTCAAGGAGAGCCTAAAATGAATGGTTGGGGTGTCTGTTATGTGTGTTTTTCTCGTTTTCCCCTCCAAACATCCTACTATTTATAGGTTTCCTTCTTGCCTTCCCTGAATCTCCATATCCTTCATAAATTTCCTTGTCAATAACTTCTTTAGCCCCTTATAATTACCTTTTTAACGTTCTCCTCTCCAATAACTATAATTCCCATCCATAATGTATCATATTGTAACCATCTCTCATGACTTTAAAAATGGCATCTTGGCCTTGTCATTGAATCCGACTTGTTATAATTGGATAATTCTCGGCTTATGAGAAGTTGTTTACCTTGCTCAGTCGAATATCCTGACTAGCTTATGAGTAGAAGGTCTGATGCCATAGTCGGATTCTAATTGGTGGATGCCCAACAATCTGACTTGTTTATCCCTATCATAGTTAGTTATCTTGCTAACTCGTCCATCCAAGAGCTCATGTGCTCAAGTAGGCTTCGTCGATCTCATACCTCGGTTGGTCAACTAATTTTCTAGGTGTTCAGGAAGGTTATCCTCTTTGAAGCGATGATAACTATGTTTGGGATGGAGGGTCACATTGTTAAACTCAATAGTTAACAACATTTTATTTTTTTTATTCTAAGAAGCTTCATTTCAAGTTTGGAAGGAAATTACAAAGATTCAACAAAATTTCATATAGGGAGGCTTAAATTTAAAAATAAAAAAAATTCATTGGGTTAGTTAGAAATATGTGTGTAGAGATAAAGAAATGGGAGGTTTATGAGTGAAGAATATAGAAGACTTCAATAGAACCCTATTGTGTAAATGGAAGTGGAGAGTATTGTGGAAACGAATGAGATATGGGTAGGTCTTTTAAGACATAGGTATGGAAATGTAGCTAAGCATATGGTAGGTGTGGAAGCTAGTGTAGGAAAAAGGAAGGAGTCAATCTTGTGTAAAGATTTAAAATCCGTAGGAGAGGGGATATATATATATATATACAGAGAGAGAGAGAGAGAGATTGTGTGTGTGTGTTTATGGAATAGAAGTAAAAGGAAAATAGAGAAGAGAAGGAAAACAAAAAGTTTGCAAGGGAAGAATTTCACCTCCGTTAGGAGCTTCACAAAGAAATTATGAACTAACAAGATAAAGGCAAAGGGGGGGGGGGGGGGGGGGGGGGGGGGATAGTTCTATAACTTTTGTATTTTAGCGTTTAGGGTAGTGGGGTTTTCCTTATGAATTTCCCAAACAAGATGATGGTTCATAAACTTTATTTATGAATCTTTGTCTATTCTCATCAATGGTTTGGTTTAAAGACAGAATTTGATGTGTTTTTCCATGAATCTTGTGTTTAAATGTCAATATCATGTGTTGATTTCATGAAGATGTGTTATGATGTATTAATCATGTTAGATTGACAAAAAAATTGATGTAGGAATGTGTTTTAGACTATAATTTTGTAAAGGTATTGAAACTATGACTTGTATAAAGTTTAAAAGTGATAATGGTTGTGAAAAAGTGAAAATGCACAAAGTGAAATCGATTGCATAAATGTATAATCGATTGCACTAAATGTACAGTCGATTACCACCCTTTTTTGTAGCAGAAAATAAGGTAGAATGACAATACAATCAATTGCACTAAATGTGAAATAGATTACATGCATGGGAAGTTTAAAAAATTCATAACTTGTGTTTAGTAGCTCATATTGAGGTGCGGTCAGATGCGTTAGAAAGCTGATACAACTATCTATCTTGCGGTAAAGATTTTATGATGTTTATATGTATGAATCACATTGTGAATAATAAATAATTGTGAAATGAAACTTAAGATATTAGTATAATATTTTGATATCATACTTGTTATGAATCAAGATGCTAATGATGAGTGATTAAGATAACACTCCTAGGACATGAATCCAATATTTCTATAAAATACTTGTGAAGCCTTACATGGAAAATCAAAGTGAATGTATGGTAAAACCTGTGGAAAACCTGTTGTGGTAATCAAGGTTAATGGGTTTCAAATATGGTTTGAAGGTTATGGAAATTGTGTTTGTGTAATCATCATGTATCATACTATATCGAAGTAGGTATGTTCTAGAGAGTATGTGTAGTACGACATAACTCACATGTACTCCTAGTCATTGCATGTTTATGGAAGTTTAGGAGAGTGTCTTAGTACATGTGTAGCTCGCATGTACTCCAAGAAGTAGAGTTTAACGAAGGGCGCTGTAGTTCGTACATAGCTCACAGGTTCTTCTACATATTACAAAGTCTATAAATGTCTAAGACAATGTTGTAGTGCGGGACGTATATCGTATGCCTCATAAACTATTAGAACTCGTGAAATTACGATCTGAGTTATGTGGTGGTACCACATGCATTAGAGTACATGACAAGTGCATTACATGATAATTCATGTGTATGTTGCATAATGTTGTATGATTTTATGTAGTATCATAAGATCTTGTAAGTGATGTATCTTTGTGACTATACTGTCCTTTTCTATTATTTTATCATGTATTTTGTTGAACGTATTCTCACCCCTCTATTTCTTTGTTTCTCAAACGCGACTCTATATGCATATTATTCTCAGATTGAGATTGAGGAGTAGTTGAGTTGCTGTACTTTATAGGAGATGGTGTGGAGGACCAATTCAATTATTTAATTCATGTTTATGTTTGTAGAAATATTAAGACAAGTAGTTCATTTATTTTGTAATAAGATTCTGATATTGTGACATCAGGGTCGGGATTTATATTATTCGAATCATTATGATTGATGTTATGTTTAATCAAGTTCTCATTTATGAGAAGGTTTATGTTATTTATGTTAATGAGATGCCATATATATATATATATATATATATATAAAGAAAAGAATTTTTTATGGGGATTTTGGGTGTCACATAGTTGGTATCAGAGCATGTTTGTTCATCATGCCTTATGTCTTATGAGTCTACTATGCTCTTGTGTACAACATGTGTATTAACATTGTTATTTATTTTCCCCCTAATCACTATTTGCTTTATTGTGACAACCAGTTTTTATATCTGGCTCTCCAAGAAGAAGTGGTTTCTAGAAGAAATAGTCATGCAATACCTGAGCCCTCGAAGCAGTGGCTAATGTTATGGCTCAAGATACTCCAGGTTGGCATGGTTCTCGGGGTTCCCGGAATGGTGGAGCTGATAATTTTGTGGGTTGGGGAAGTTGAAGAAAAATAACCCACCTACAATTACTAATACTAGAAGTATATACAACAACACCCACATTTCCACAGTCTTTTGAAGGACCGTGGTGACATCTCTAAACTCGGCGGCCAACATATTTTTTTTATTTTTAATTAAAAATTGTTAACATATTATCATGGTTGGTTAGACTAACTATGGTGATATCTTTAACCTTTCATGGGTTCAAATATCAGCGTCAATAAATTAGTGATTTCTTTAATATTTCAATTGCACCTTTCGTTTTGATTTATTTTTAAATAAAAAAATGTGATATCACTACAGTTGTTTAACCCAAACTTTGTGATATATGTTTCTTCAATATTTATGTTGCACATTTTGTTTTGATTAATTTTTAAATAAAAGTAAATGAGATGACAATACGGTTGTTTAACCCAACCATTGTGATATATTTTAAATTTTATTTTAAATTTTTTAAATGCTTAAAAACTGGCGTTTATTTTCATAAAATTTGATTAAGTAAAGCATATATCACCATAATTGTTGTAAGTGACCTTGGTGGAATACCTTATTCATTTACAAGAAACACAACTAGCTTGTCTCTTCAGTTGCCATTTTTTCATTTACATTATTGAAACCATATTTAACCCTAACATTAATGAAATGATATGAAACTAAACCCTTTTCAACCAAGATAGTCTTCATCTTCATTGTTCAACTAACTTCATTATTCTTGGCTTACATACCATCGAGGAGGAAGACAAAACTAAATTCATCGTTCTTGGCTTAACAACTATCGAGGAGGAAGATGAAGAATTTAACAATATTTTATTAACTCATTTATATATACATCACGTTTGTGGTATGCAAACTTTTTCCCCATGCATCTAGTAAACTTCAGTTGCCATTGTTGTTGATGTTTATGTTTCTTTGGTGATGTTGAATGCTTTATGTTTATGTTGTTGATGTCGAATTTTTTTGGTTGTTGTTTTTCTTGAATGTTATTGTTGTTGTTGTTGTTGTTGAATGTGTATGATCACATTTGATTAATATTTTGTTGTTGTTATTTATGTTTTTGTTGTTGAATTAATGTATCTTAGACACATTTTTTATGTTGTTGTTGAATGTGTATGAGACACATTTCTTATGTTGTTATTGTTGTTAGAATGTGTATGATCGCATTTGTTTAGTTAAGAGATTTGATTAATCTTTTGTTGTTGTTTTTGAAGATAGATGGTCTCGTCTTCATCCAGTAGTGAAGAAAATTATACAAATGATTCTCAATATATAGATAAAAAACAGAAAAGAAAACAAAGAGGTGTCACAATAATGGCTAAATTAATAAAATTCCATAACACGTGTAACAAATTATCGATCAATATATTAGACAGTTGATGGTCCTTATTCTTTGCTTTTTAAGAGCTACATTGCATTCGTTGGACTTAGAAAAGTCAATATATTGATAGATGATTAAAAATAAGCACCAAAGGATGTGAAAGAGAGCGTATGGACATACGCTATTGAAGGTGGACAGAATGTATTCGAACACGTCGCACGATTGAACATAGAACAAAGTCGCTGCCGAACTTTATTTATCCACAAAGTTTGAAATGAAAATATCGATAAAACCCAAGGGGAAACCGAGAAATGGGTAAGGAAGTAGGTTATGAAAGGGGAAGTTATTAACACCTCTCACATCCATGGTACTCCATGGGAACCGTTTTGATTGGTCTTGCTTGGATGGGTGTTTCTATCTTCATGTACCTGCAAAACTGAAAAATACGATAGAAAGAGAGTGCTCGAGGAAGATTGGGGACCTCATGCCTACATATTCTTATAGTGAAATTAGAAAGTCAGAGCCTCGTAGTTCGTGGAACCAGAGAGAGAAAAGAAAGAAAAGTGCTCGCCAAGGATTCACATCCCCGTGCCTACACATACTCATAGTGAAATAAGGAAGTCGTAGATTCGTAGTTCGGGGGACTAAGACCGAAAGAGAGATAGATCGGGTGGGTGGGTTAGTGGGTGGTGTTTAAACAAAAAAAGGCTAGAAACTGACTAAAGTGATGTTTAAACCAAAGGAAAAAGATTATGGTGTTTAAACCAAGAAAGAAGGATAAAAGTGGTGTCAAAACCAGGAAAGAGGTGTATAACCATGAAGGTGTTTAACCCAAAAGGGAAAAGTAAAAAGGTGTATAACCATGAAGGTGTCAACCAAAATTATGGTGTGATAACCAAGAAAGGGAAGGGGGTTAACCATACAGGTGTGTCCCCAAAACAAAGAGGATTAACCATAAAGGTGTGTCCCATAAGGAAAGAGGGTTAACTATAGGGTGTTTCCCGAAAGGGAAAGAGGGTTAACCATAAAGGTCTGTCCCCAAAAAGGAAGAGGATTAACCATAATGGTGCGTCCCAAAAAGGAAGGGGGTTAACCATAAAGGTATGTCCCATAACGGAAAGGGGGTTAACCACAAAGGTGTGTCCCAAAAAGGAAGGGGGTTAACCATAAAGGTGTATCCCAAGAAGAAAGGGGGTTAACCATAAAGGTGTGTCCCACAAAGGAAGTTATAATGGTGTTGTCACCAAAAAGAATTCCAAAGAGGAACCACAAGGCTAACTGCAGACTTGACATTGAATTGACTTGAATTGCACTTAAGTCTATGAATAAAGGTGAATACTCTAGGAAACTAGGGTCTACACCTCATACACAAAGGTACTCTAGATAATGGTAGGAAATATCCCCTTTCATCATTCCCTATTGCTTAAGGCTCATGGCATGCAATCCTTGCCAATGTGTGACAACTTATTGAAGCAGGTTCTTAGAGATGTTATTTGAATGAGGAAGATGACTGATGCAACTGGTGCTTGAGGTCTTGTACTTGTTGAGAAGCTGAGCTCCAAAGTAGTAGAGATAAGCCCCATCAAGTGACCAAGAGGCTTATGGACATTTGACAAAGACAAATGGAGTGTGGAAAGTCAAGGGATCTAATTGATTATATGAGATTTGGTCAAGCTAAATCAAGGGTAAGTAGATGGATAAACATACAATGCATGATCATACAGAGACTAACCTAGGGCTTCATTTTTAGGTAGCCCAAGAGAAAGCCATGTGGGTGAAAAAGTGTACTAAGCCTAGGTCTCATTGCTAGGTATCCCAAGAGAAAGCCATGTGTGTGAAAATGTGTGCTAAGCCTAAACAAATGAATGTGATAAGCAGAGGCAAGGCAATGAACAAAACAAGATGACAAGGTCATAAGTTCAAAAGTTTAACAGGTGAATAAGGTGCAAGTTGAAGGAGAAGAGCGATTCAAAACGCAACGGAATTTAAAAAAATTTCTCCTTTAGTGATCCTTACGAATGGGCATGATCAATGATAGAATCGTTACCTCGTGTGGCTATTGTGACCTTTGATGCAGATCTACAGAGTGGTCACGAATATTAAACGATGACAACGCCTCTACTTAGTCCACACGAACGGATTCCTTCAATCTCAGTGCTAGCTGCTACGAATGAAGGCTTTGAGTGAGTGAGTGAGAGAGAGAGAGAGAAATGAAACTGCAACTACACAAATGCTTTTGTACAAGGGTTTTGTTTATAGAACCACTTGTGTGGGCTACAAGCTAAAAAGCCCACTTAAGTGTATGTGGCCCATATCTTATAATATGCCAATATCACTTAAGCGCGTGGTACCTTACCATATTTCGTATTCTACTTAAGTACATCGTAACTTACGATGTTCTATAATTCACCTAAGTGCACCGTACCTTACGATGTTCCTTAGTTAATCTATCTCTCATCAATCCGTCCTTTTGTGTGTGACCCTGTAGGTTTTCACGGCATTGGCAATTATATTAAATCACATATTTAACATAATAAATAGTGAGCGGTATCTAGCAACACATCACTGCTACCTAAGACACAAAAATGTCATGTGATCTGACAAATCCTTTTGTGATAATACTTATATGTACAACTACCATTTTTCCCTTATGTCTATATTAAACACAAGGCATAGACAGTGTCATCCTTGTCAAGTTCAATATTGGGCCCATAGACATTTATCCTGTTACGTAGGATGGGCAAATTCCATCTAGGTCACTCATGTCCCTTAGCATGCTTCGTGGAGTACCCATCAACTGTCTTTATGGTCATCCAGTTACATAAAATGTTTGATCAGCAATAAGGCACTTGATTCTACATCTAAGGTCCACAGTGGATTCAGGTCGAAGGGTGGTATACACCATTATCACCACGAGAATAACTTATGACACTTTGTATAACATTCTATATAGTATTCTCATAGCGGGTCAATCCAGTATAAATATTACTCTTAATATTCATACGTATGTTTAAGACTTGATAACTCCTTATCCATGATCCATGAGATGTGATCATCAGTCTATATACATAATAGTCTTAATGCTTTAATGTTATCCCACTTCACAAAAAATCTCGACTATGGATAATTTAAGAATAGTGTCCTTATGTTTAATATGATCTCATAATTAAGTCACACTTGATACATTAAATAGACTAACTATTCTAGAGACTTTATTTAACAAACCTAATAAAGAAAAAGCCTTTTATTATTAATAAATAACTCTGATACAAGTACCAAAAGTATTTACCTCTAGGGCTTACACCAACAATCTCCCACTAGCACTAGAGCCAATCAGGCATACCCCTAATGCCCATAGATCTAGTATGGCCATCATGCTTCTGCTGCGCAAGAGGCTTTGTCAGTGGGTCAGCAATATTGTCAAGTGTAGGTACTCTACATATTTTCACATATCCTCTATCTATTATCTCTCGAATGAGGTGATAACGCCTAAGTATGTGTTTGGATCGTTGGTGAGATCTAGGCTCCTTAGCTTGTGCGATAGCACCATTGTTATCACAATAGAGACCAATGGGATCCACAATGCTAGGAACTATGCCAAGTTTACTAATGAACTTTTTGATCCAAACAACTTCCTTTGTTTCACTTGAGGCAGCAATATACCCGGCCTCAGTTGTAGAATCAGCAACTGTATCTTTCTTTGAACTTTTCCAGGTCACAGCGCCACAGTTTAAGCAAAACACAAAACCATATTGCGATCTAAAGTCATCCTCATCTGTCTGAAAGCTAGCATCGGTGTATCCAATTACAACAAGCTCTTCCTGACCTCCATATATCAAGAATGAGTCCTTAGTCCTTCTTAAAGCCATGTTGCATAGGTATGAATCCTTTCTTGGAATCATGCATATAAAAGCGTCTCAGCACTTTGTCTATGTATGTACTCTGACTTAGGCCAAGCAGTTTTTGTGATTTATCTCTATAGATTCTGATTCCTAATATATAGGCTGCTTCACCTAGGTCCTTCATAGAAAAGCATTTCCCCAACCAAGACTTTACTTGTTGCAGGGTAGGGACATCGTTTCCAATGAGTAATATGTCATATACATATAATACCAGGAACGATCATGCTCCCACTAACCTTCTTGTAGACACAAGGCTAATCTTCATTCTTGATGAATCCATATTGTTTTACTTTTTCATCAAAACAAAGATTCCATCTTCTGGAAGCTTGCTTCAATCCATAGATTGATCTTTGTAACTTACATATCTTTTGGGCTTCTTCTGGTAAGTCAAATCCTTCAGGATGTATCATGTACACATCCTCAAGAAAATTCCCATTAAGGAAAGAAGTTTTGACATCCATCTGCCATATTTCATAATCATGATATGCAGCGATAGCAAGTAAAATCCGAACAGATTTAAGCATTGCAATTGGTGAAAAGGTTTCATCATAGTCAACCCCGTGAATTTGTTTATATCCTTTTGCAACTAGTCTTGCCTTATAGGTATGTACCTTACCATCCATGTCAGTCTTCTTTTTAAAGACCCACTTGCATCCTATAGGGTTAACTCCTACAAGAGGCTCTACCAAGGTCCAAATTTGGTTTGTGTACATGGAATCCATTTTAGATTTCATGGCTTCTAGCCACTTCTCAGACTCGGGACCAATTATCGCCTTTTGGTAGGTCACATGCTCATCTTGATCCATGAGTAATACATCACCTTAATCAGTTATGAGATATCCATATCTCTCAGGTAGGTGACGTATCCTGCTTGACCTACACTTGTCTTGTTCTACTTGAGCATGTTGCTCTTCCACAACTACTTGTGTTTCCTGCTCTAATTCCTCCATAGGTGTATCAATGCTTTGTGATTCTTGAATTTCCTCAAGCTCTACTTTCCTCCCACTGATTCCTTTGGAAATAAAATCCTTTCCTAGGTGTAAGACCCCAATTTTGGGCCCTAAGATCCCTCATGGCCCATATCATTCATATCATAACCTCAAGGATCATTGCATGCCTTTGATTTCCTCTTAGTGGATAGTTTGCCTTGGGGGTTTGTTTCTTGATCACCAAGCATACTGTGCATTTGTATATCTTTGCTTTCATATGTTTATCATTCAAAAAGTACAAAAATATTGTCAGTCTAACCTTGTTGCTTGCAGTTGAAGCAATCATCAGCAATTAGGTCAAAGTCAGTCATTGATCAGTCAAAGCAATGGATGGTGGCCATTCTTGCAGAATTTGGGCACCATGATCAACAATCAGAAGTTCATACAACTTGGGACATCATTTGAGGTCAAGTTCTCAAGGAATTAGGGTTTGGAATTCATCAGAAATGCTCCAGTCATCCAAAACCCTAGAAAAATCAACAGACAGTCAAACTTGGTCAACAGTTGATTTAATCAAGGATTTGATGGATAGAATTGATCTGAAAGAGTTCATTCATGCTTGTATAAGCCTCATATATCATGTTCAACCTCATCATGGAAGAAAATCAAGTGAAATCAGAAATTTTCCAGAAATAGAAAGTGGACCTGTAATTTCAACTGCCAAAAATAGAAACTTCTTGATCTTAAACTTGCATCATGATACAAGCTCCAAATGAATTTTTGCCCAACATGAAAGTTGAAGATCTTGTCTTCCCATTTTCAAAAAGTCCAAGAACTCTCAAATCCCATGTGTGGTTGTCAAGATATGATCAAATCATTTTCACCAATTTTTGAACTTCAACAAGCCATATCTCTCAAACCATAAGGCCAAATTTGGTGGGGTTTTTTCCTACACATCACATTTTTCATCCTCTTTCCAAAAATATAAATTTCATGACCTAAAACCTTACCATTCAAAATGGCATTTTTGGACCTTTTTCATTTAAATTCAAAGTTTGACCAAACTTTGACTTTTTGAGTTTTTGACTTTTTCTTGATTTGGTCAATTGGGAAATGTTCCATATCACATTTGTGACTTGTTCCAATCCCAAAACCATCATCATACCACCATTTTCCCATCATTTTGAATCAAAATGCAAATTTGGCAATTTGGCAAAAGAAGCTTCACAAAAGTAAAAATCAGTACAGCATTTCACTTGTACAACCAAAGCAGCAGAAATGCAGTCTGTTTCTAGCCTGTGCCCAGCCCAAATTCGCAGACAAACACACCTCCACTTCCATTTGCTCACACTTAGCAATTTGCAAATGCATCATTACACACAAAACCAGCTTACCATTTAATTAAGTGATGATTAACAGATGATATTTAAGGGATTCTTCTGCATTTCCAACCCTAGTGTTCACAGCCTCCACAGACCAAAAACCCTCATTCTCTCTTCTTGCATTTTTGGCAATTGGTTTTTTTTCTGCATAAACCATCAACAACCCTCAAATACCCTTGATTCCTCCACGACATAACCATCATTTAGAACCTTTTGCAAGCATGATTCACCACCTGTTTTGCAGCTCGAATTCTGTTTTCTCTAAGAGCACTCCAATGACAGATTGAGATTCGGACCTAATCAAGCTTTGTTGAGCTAAGAGGCTTCAAGCAGCATCATCATAAACGTGGACCTGCACCTGTTTGCACTCAAATCAACCAAAACAGCACTGCCTCTGCTTCTGCTCTTCACATTGGTAAACTTTCGAATCCTTCATTTTCTAAATCCATGCTATGCCTTGTATTGTTTATGATGTGCTGAGCCCATTGCAATTTGTGGCATGTAAAATAGTAGAGTTATACATGAAAAATCTGATTTCAAAGTAATATGTCCAAAGTTGCCTTGGTATGTTTTTGTTGTTTTAGCTCGATTTAGTGATGATAGCTGCTAGAATATGCATGAATGATGTTTGTTTGACATGTTGGTGGGTATAGTTTCATTCTTTGGGCCTGTTTGGTTCTTGATGATTTTACATGATGATGTTGCTTACTGCTGTTCAAAACCCTAAACCCTGCCAAGAAATCCTCATGAAATGTGTTCTGATTGCTGGTGTTGTGATGCTACATAAGTACTGATGCTATATCATTGTGTGTTTTTTTGCTCAAACTTTGTTTAAAAATGACCACATAATGCTGCTGCCCAAACTTATCAGATGCCCAAAATTTCCCATGATTTTGATGCTGTTTGTTGATTGTTGTTCATGAACATGAGCTTGAAATTGCCAAGCCATGCTGTTGTTTGTTTTTGTTTGTTTCGATGATGATGAAGTTGAACATGTGTGCGGCTGTTGTTGAAACCTTGTTTTTTCCAAAAATCGTGTTTTATGAAGATTGTCTATTGTTGTTGCTCATGCTGCTTGAAATATTTCAATACCTTGCTGCAGTGTAGAACATTATGAGCATGCTTAGAAAATTTACATGATCCATGTTGAATGCTGTTGTTTGTTGGCTGTGTGAGCATTACCATGAAAACCATGCTGCATTTTTTAAAACCCTCATTGATTTGTCAAGGCTATGCTGTTGGGTGGTGTGGTCGAATCATGTTGTTTAATGTTTGTTGGTACCATGAAGATAATACCCTGCTGTCTGCTTGAGGTTGTTATAATGATTACATGATAATGATGAAATACTGCTTGCTGTTTATATGCTGTCGTGTACTTTTGTTTGATATGATGCTGATAAACATATGCTGCCATGCCTCTTGAATTTTGGTTGAGAATGCATGTTGATGATGAGCTTGTTTTGATTACATGATGAACATGAGTTGCCATGCTGCTGTTGCTGAACCTTACTGCAGTTTAGAAAACCCTCATGAACTGCATTTGAATGCTGTTGTTTGGTTTGTTGTTTGAATGATGATGATGAATACCATTGCTGCATTTGCCCTGCTGATTGAAAACTCTAAATTTGTTCATAAAATTCACATGCTGTTGTTTGTTGCATTTGGACACGGGTGCTGGTTTATGGTATGATCATTGCTACATGTTGCTGTTGGTTTTAATTGATGATGAAACATGATGATGAGTACCAATGCTGTCAATGCCCTGCTGTTTGAGAAACCTTTAAACTTGTTTGCAAAATCCACAGGATTGATATTTGGTTGTGTTGGTTGTGGATGTTTGACCTATGTATTGTTACATGTTGCTGTTGTTTCTGTTTGATTGATCAAGCTGAATGATGAGCCATTGTTGTTGTTTGTTTTGTTTGGTCAAATGATGAAATGCTATGCTGATGTAATTACTGGTCGAGTTTGTTGTGTTGCTGTTGTTGCCAAACCCTAAGTATGCATGAACCCAGAAACATTAAGCCCCATTGGTCGTGTACTGTTCCATTGGGAACTGGCCAATCACAACATTTCGTTGTGTAGGCCAAAACTGTGTCGTTTTGAGTAAGTGAGGCGGATATTACCAACTCTGCCATCGTTGACTCCTTAGTTGACCAACATTGCCATGCATTTTGTTCATTTTTGCTCCAATTGTTACACAAACTTCCACAATTATTTGCTCTTTCATTTCAACTCCAAAAATTATGTTTTTTTTGCATGATGATCACAAAGATGTCTATTATTTAATCATGATTTTTAATTAATTTTTGGTTGGCTGAATTTTAATTGATAAATGATTTCTTCACATGTGTGCATGAATGATACCCTTTGCCATTTCAATTGTGAAATTGTCATGTTATATCCAATGAGCTTGAAATTTTTTGTGGTGAAACTAGACACATTGACCTTCATTTCCATATAAAGTTTGTACATTTATCATTTGTGGATTGATAGTTATGATTTTTTGAAGTTGTGTGTTGCATTTGGTGTCATACCATGATCATGCATTTTCACAATTTTTGTTCACACACTTCCCTACATCCAATTGACCCCAAATTTTGCATGAATGATCCCTTGTATGTCTAATTGATGTATGAATTTTTTTGGAATTAATCTTGCTGTTTTCCATTTGATTGAGAATTTTCTTCCATATGTGGTCATTTGTTGACTTTTTGTGCTATGCCTTGCCAAACCTTTTGTGAAATTCTCAAATCTTATTGTATGACCATGAAATTTCATATGTGATAACTAGACATCTCAAGCTTTGCAATGGTGTTAATCTCATTCATTTCTCTTCTGTTTTCAAATTGATATGATTTTTTGAAGTTGACCTATGCTTGTTGACTTTCACCATGCTTACTTGAATTTGATTTGACTTCATGAATTTCATTGACTGCCTTCCTCTCATCCAAATGCCATGAAATTTCACATGTATACCATGTTAGATGTTAGGATTGAGTGTGATTTATTTCATGATTTTTAAAAATGTTTGAGTTGACTTTTGAATGAGGTCTTTGCTGTTGACTTTTGTATGCTTCTCTTGCCATGCTTTGCATCCTTCTGCATATAAAATGACCTTGATGCATGATATAAGTTTGAATCCAATTGTGTTTGCTTCCTACATGATTGAATTTGACTTTGATTGAACATTGCTTGCTGCCTTGACTTTTTCTTTCATCTTTGACCCTAGGCTAGTCCTAGTGGTCTTCTGAGCTTACAATTGAGTTGTTGTTTCAGGTTGAGCACCCATGCTTTAAGGATCACTCAAATGTGATTGAATTTGATTGTTTGCTACATGCTAACCCTTGTTTTGTAGGTGACTCATACTTGAGTCTTTGTGCCTTGCACAATTGGTCCCTCTGTGTGACCATTGGTTCATTTCTTTTGCTTTTGACTGTTGACTTGTTTACTAATGAGTTTGACTTTTTCAGGTACTTTAGTTGCCTAAGTTCTTTGAACTTGATTGCTTGCTTTGCTTTTTAGCATTTGCTCTGAGGTATAATTACTTCTTCTTCATGTAGTCTGGAGACCCGGTCTGTTATTTGACCGGGCAAACTGTCTGAAGTCCTCCTTAGGAGGCAATGCCTGTGTTTGTTTAAAATTGTCCTAAGCAGGAAAAGTCCTTCAAGTAAGGCAATTGGTGGAAGGTAGGGATAAGCAATCTATCCCCCACTATTCAGTGTGTCCTCTCTTTGCTCCCATTACATGGTTGAAGCATTGAGATAAATACCCAAGATCTAATCGAGTCAATAATGTGGAGAGAGTTCCTACTTTCTGAACTCCCACACTTTCTTTGATGCTCTCTCTTATCTGAGATAGAAGCAATGAGGCATACTCCTCATCTCCTTTTCATCTGCTTCACCTGAGCCCCTCAATGGCCAGGTTAAGAGCGACCTTTACCCATTACAGTGGACTTTTAAAGTCAAACCCTCTTGTGTGAGCCCCCTTTGTTTGGCTATAGAGTGTGCTGTTTGATATTCATTGATTGATTGATTGCTTCATGTGCACTTGTTTGCCTATATGCTATGCATTTATCATCATCATCAATTGTCATTAATGCATGATCATCTCATTTGTTTTGTGATGCTATCATTGATTGTTTGCCCATGGAGGACAATTGTAAGTCCATTGCTTTGGCATTTGCTCCTGTGATATGGAAGGATAGAGTGTAAGACCTCATTGGTCACTCATATCTTCTGTTTATCTGTGTGTATGTGAGGATACAGTTATAAGTCCCTGTAAGTTGGCATCTGTTATCCTGTGATCATAATTGGTTCTATCCTTTTGTATGTGAGGTTGCAGTTATAAGTCCCTGTAAGTTGGCATCTGCTTTCCTGTGATCATAGTTTGTTTATCTGTTTGTGTGAGAGGTTACAATTATAAGTCCCTGTAAGTTGGCATTTGCATTCCTGTGATCATATTGTTTCTTTTGTTCTTGTATGTGAGGATCCATTGTAAGTCCCGGTGATGTGGCATTGGATTTCCTGTGAGCATACTGTGAGGTTAACCTAAGTCCAGACAGATTGGCAGTTAACTTCCATTTCTCATCTTTCTTTTTCTTTTGAGGAGATTGGTGTAAGTCCATTGAGTGGCATCCGATATCCGTTTCTGTTTTAGGAGACTGGTGTAAATCCATCTATTGGTATCCGGTATCCGCTTTTATTTCTTTGCCTGTGGAGATTAGTGTAAGACCATTGAGTGGCCTCTGATATCCCGTTTTGTTTTAGGAGATTGGTATAAGACCATTGATTGGCATCCGATATCCGCTTGTGGCTTGCTTTGTTTGTTTGTTATTATTAATTGTTATTCCAAAGGACACACTTGAATCATCTGCTATATGATTTCAAGAAGTGAACCTTCTAAGAAGTTTTACTATTCCATCTTCATCCATTCATCCTCATTATGTCCTAAACCTTTTCACACTATACCTTTTAAACTTGACATAAGTGTTGTGCAGACATCTTCATGTTTTCTAACTAAAAACCTGGACTCAAGTCCTTGACCTTTTTTCAAACTTCATTTCATAATACTTATTTGAATTGACCTTAATCATACCTTGACTCCATTTTCATAATCATAATCAGTAACTTCACTCATTCACTTGTTTTGGCTTTGTCCATTAATGTTTTCATACATGAGCTATAGGTTTGATTTATCTTAGTGGTTGATGTTAATCTCACCTTCTGTCTTTAGTGATTGAATTGTAAGTCTTCCTTGCCTATTATAGGGTTAACCCCTCCCTGGCAAGTTGAAGCTGTTCTCACATGGTGGACGTTGTTGTCTGTATAAGGTTGAGTTTTCTCCCGTGGATAACGTAAGACCTAGGGTTTGTGTTTAAAATTGAACCTAACCCACTTTTGGAAATCTTTTAGCCGAACTACGGCGTTCTGATCCTTACCTTTGATGGAAGGTACGTAGGCAACGGGTTCATCCGTTCGAACCCAAAAATAATAAAAAATGTACATTCTTTTCTCACCATCCCAATCATGTTTGCACAATATTTTTGTCATAATAAATAATAATTTAGCATAACAAGTGTGAAAAGGGCTCCCTAGGAGTACCTAGGACGTGATGGGTGCCTAACACCTTCCCATTGCGTAATTTACCCCTTACCCAGACTCTCTGATCTTTTTATTAGTTTTCTACGTGTAAAACTTCTTAGGCTTTTGTTCGCTTTTTAGCCAATCCTTTGGATAAATAAAAGTGCGGTGGCGACTCGAAAATTTTCAATGTATCTCTTAGCTTATGGTTTAATCGATAGATCATATAGCGACGAATACACCGCTACACTAGGAAAACTCCAGTTTGAGCAACGAACACTTTGCCCTTAGAAGGATTGTAGAAGTAATACCCTTTTGTTTCTTTATGATACCCCACAAATAAGCATTTGTCATATTTGGGCTCAAGCTTAGTTTAATTTGTCGTTTCACATAAATCTTCATGTAAGACATACTTCACAACCCTAAATCTTCATGTAAGACATATGTGGTTTCTTACCACTCCATATCTCATATGGTGTCTTCTCAACCCTTTTGGATGGAAAACGGTTAAGTGTGTAAGCTACTGTCAATAGTGCATGTCCCCAAAAGGAGTTCGGAAGATCGGCGTGACTCATCATGGATCGGACCATGTCTAACAAGGTTATTTCTTCTCTCACATACACCATTCCATTGAGGTGTTCCAGGAGGAGTAAGTTGGGATAGGATCCCACACTCTTTCAGATGGTCATCAAACTCTAGGCTTAAATACTCACCACCTCGATCTGATCGAAGAGTTTTAATATTCTTACCTAGTTGGTTTTATACTTCATTCTTGAATTCCTTGAATTTTTCAAAGGACTCTGATTTGTGTTTCAT
Organism: Lathyrus oleraceus; assembly: GCF_024323335.1. Taxonomy (NCBI): domain Eukaryota; kingdom Viridiplantae; phylum Streptophyta; class Magnoliopsida; order Fabales; family Fabaceae; genus Lathyrus; species Lathyrus oleraceus. Next base: position 407,280,446 of record NC_066585.1, read on the forward strand.
TAAATACACATAACCATATCTACTGAAATCATCAGTAAATGTGATGAAGTACTAAAAACCTCCTCTGGCTGGTATGTTCAGTGGTCCACATACATCAGTATGTATGAGGGCCAAAAGATCATTAGCTCTTTCACCTTTTACTCTGAATGGAGACTTCGTCATCTTTCCAATTAAACAAGATTTTCATGTCTCATATGTTTCATAATCGAAAGAGTCCAAGAGTCCATCTTTATGGAGTTTGGAAATGTGTTTCTCATTTATGTGGCCTAATCGACAATGCCAAAGGTAAGTTGGATTTAACTCATTAGGTTTCATCCTTTTAGTATTAATGTTATAAATAGGCATTTCAAGATCAAGGACATATAGTCCATTGTTCATTTATGCAGTAGCATAGAATATATCATTCAAATAATTTGAGCAACAATTGTTCTTTATTATAAATGAAAACCAAACTTGTCCAAACAAGAAACGGAAATAATATTCCTGCTAATTGCAGGTACATAATAACAGTTCTCTAACTGAATTATTAAACCACTAGGTAAAGTCAATACATAAGTTCCTACGGCTAAAGCAACAACCTTTGCTCCATTGCCAACTCATAGGTCAACTTCACCTTTTGCCAAGTCTCTACTCCTTTTTAGCCCCTGCACCTTGGTACAAATGTGAGAACCGCATCCAATATCTAATACTTATGATGCAGAAGTAGATAAATTAATTTCAATAACAAAAATACTTGAAGTTGAAGTCTCTACTCCATTCTTCTTATCTTCCAGGTACTTTGGGCAGTTTCTCTTCCAGTGTCCGGTCTTACCACAATGGAAGCAGGTGCCTTCCTTTGCTATGCCTCAACTAGGCTTCAAAGCAGCAACAGTGGGTTTGGGTTTGGCAACTTCCTTGATTTTCCCTTTATCACCCTGCTTGGTGGGTCTTTCGTTCTGCCTCTTTCCATTTTCGATCATCAGAATGGATTTCCCTTTTGACTTTAGATTCTGCTCAGTAGTTCTTAACATGGCTAGCAGTTCAGAAAGAGATTTGTCCATATCATTCATATTGAAGTTAAGGATAAATTGACTGAATCTATCTGGCAACGATTGTAAGATCAAATCAGTCGCAAGTTCCTTTCCGAGGGGAAAACCCAATCTCTCAAGGTTCTCCACATACCCAATCATATTGAGCACATGGGGACATACAGGGGCTCCCTCAGCTAACTTTCCTTGAAAAGGGATTTTAAAACTTCAAACCTTTCACGCCTTGCTTGCTCTTGATAGAGAATCTTCATGTGTTCGATCATATTGAACGCTTCCATATTCTCATGTTGCTTTTGCAACTCTGAGTTCATGGTAGCTAGCATGAGGCAAGCAGTTTCATTGGCATCATCAACATGCTTCTTATAAGCATCTCTTTCTGCCTTAGGTGCAGAACTAGGAGGTTCCTCTTCAGGAACAGGTTTCTCCAAGACATACAACTTTCTATCATGTTTGAGGACAATCCTCAGATTTCGGTGTCAATCCAGAAAATTTGTCCTAGACAATTTTTCCTTGTCAAGGATTGATCGCAAAATGTTGTTAGAGGTGTTTGTTGTTATGGTAATCTACATGAAAATAATGAAAATATAAGTATTAATAACATATTTAATTAGGTCTTTAATTAAATATTCTCCCATTATGTTACTCAAAACAAATCACCCTCACCATTTGATTCGGAAAATCCCGTTGGAAGATTTTCTAGTGGGTCGAGATCCACATTTCACTTTGTTTTAAGTCCGCGTAGGCAGATTACATAAAACTAGGTTATTTAGGTAGGAACTCCTTCCAATTGTGTCTAATACAACTCTCGAATATTTTAGTTGGGTGAATAACTCCTTATTCCAATCCATCACATGGATCATTTCCAACTCTTGCTTCTAAACATATATAATCTTATTATAATTTGTTTAGTTAAGTTTGACCCATTGTTTTAGCAATTAGATATTACAATTATCCCATCGCACCTTACTAATATAGAACATGCACCTCGCGTAGGCGAAACCTACATTATCCGATACTAGTCTTGATGAGTGCTAAAACTTGGAAAGCATAAACTTAATATTTAATTTGAGGGAATTTGCAATTATTCTGATCTCACCGACTTATTTATCATATAAATCGTTTCTCACATGCATCAACATACATTCACATGCATCAACCTACATAATGAAACAGTTATGGCCCCTAGCGCAATTGTTCTCCCAAGCCAATGAAAGAACCTAAGCTAACCTAATAACGATCTAAGCTTCTCCAAGCAAGATCTTCAAGGTTGTCCTCCTTTAATATTGTTTTCTTCTCTTTCTTCATAACATTACATTACATAAAAGAAACTCATTTTACATACGAGGGAGTGAGATGAGAAAAGAAGTTATATTAAGAGATTAAAAGAGAGGCACGACACGCAGGTCGTGTTCTAAAATCCTAAAACAAAATAAAGGAAAACTAAGGCCATAACCGATCATTACAAGACAATAATAATAAACATATTATTATTATTAATTTAAATTCTGTTAATTAATTAAAACCAAATTAAATTTCAGCGACCGATCACACTACACAGAGTTAGCCGGGGGTTCCGCTGAAAAGGTCAAAATTTTAGTGAACAATTCATTTAAAATTGACGTCGTTTTTCGCATCAACACTTGATACTTTAAAGCACAACTCTCGCGCAGTCACAACCCTAATCGCATAACTCTTTGACAGCACAACCCTTGTGCCGTCATTAACCCTAATACACTAATTTCAAATCATCAAACACACCTGGATTGTTAATTCAGTATGATTGATCAACACGTCATTGCTTCACCATACTAATGTCGGATCAAGAAGTAAATGACCATTGATCGCTCAAAGGAAAACAACCATTAAGTGTTTGAATGAACGAAACAGAAACAGTATATCATATATACCGTATTTTGCATCAGGATTACTTATATCATATATATAACTTGATCTATCTCAATTGCGTAACCTATGGACGATCGATGTATCGCTGCTTCACCATCCTAACGTAGGATTCCGAAGCATAGTTAACATCAATCATCTAAATCGTACACACATGATGCCAAATTTAATTACTCATTTATTCTTTGATTCATTCTGTCTTTTAATCGTATTAATATAGAAAATACCGAAAATAAACAGCTATCAGATGCATGGTTTCATAAGTGGCTCTGATACCACTGAAGGAGAAGAGCGATCCAAAACACAATGGAATTTTACAAAAAAATCTCCTTTAGTGATCCTTACGAATGGGCATGATCAGTGATAGAAATGTTACCTCTTGTGGCGATTGTAACCTTTGATGCAGATCTATAGAGCGATCACGAATGTTGAACGATGACAACGCCTCTACTTAGTCCACACGAACGAATTCCATTAATCTCAGTGCTAGCTGTTACGAATGAAGGCTTTAAGTGATAGAGAGAGAGAGAGAGAGAGAGAGAGAGAGAGAGAGAGAGAGAAACGAAATTGCAACTGTATAAATTCTTCTGCACAGGGATCTATTTATAGAACCACTTGTGTGGGCTACAAGCTAAAAAGCCCACTTAAGTGTATATGGCCCATATCTTATAATATGCCAAAATCACTTAAGCGCGTGGTACCTTACCATATTTCATATTTTACTTAAGTACACTGTACCTTACGATGTTCTATAATTCACTTAAGTGCACCGTACCTTACGATGTTCCTTAGTTACTCTATCTTTCATCAATCCTTCCTTTTGTGTGTGACCCTGTAGGTTTTCGCGGCATTGGAAATTATATTAAATCACATATTTAACCTAATAAACAGTGAGCAGTATCTAGCAACACATCACTTTTACCCAAGACATGAAAATGTCATGTGATCTGACAAATCCTTTTGTGATAATACTTATGTGTACAATTACCCTTTTGCCCTTATGTCTATATTGAACACAAGGCATAAATCGTGTCATTCTTGTCCAGTTCAATATTGGGCCCATAGATATTTATCCTGTTATGTAGGATGGGCAAATTCCATCTAGGTCACTCATGTCCCTTAGAATGCTTTGTGGAGTACCCATCAACTATCTTTATGGTCATCTAGTTACGGACAATGTTTGATCAACAATAAGGCACTCGACTCTACATCTAGGGTCCATAGTGGTTTCAGGCCGAAGGGTAGTATACACCATTATCACCATGGGTATAACTTATGACACTTTGCATAACATTCTATATAGTATTCTCATAGCAGGTCAATCCAATATAAATATTACTCTTAATATTCATACTTATGTTTAAGACTTGATAACTCTTTATCCATGATCCATGAGATGTGATCATCAGTCTATATACATAATAGTCTTAATGCTTTAATGTTATCCCACTTCACAATAAAGCTCGACTACGGATACTTTAAGAATATTGTCCTTATGTTGAATATCATTTCATGATTAAGTCACACTTGATACATTAAACGGACTAGCTATTCTAGGGACTTTATTAAACAAACATAATAAAGAAAAAGCCTTTTATTATTAATAAATAACTCTGATACAAGTACCAAAAGTATTGGCCTCTAGAGCTTACACCAACACAAGTGACCAAGAGGTCAAAGTCACTTCAAATCAAGCAAAGGTCTAAGTCATAAGTCCAAGGTCCAAAAATCAAAGTCTTCACCAACAATCCAAGTAAAACAAAGGTATTAAGGGTCAAGTCTATCCATTTTATCATGTTTTGAATTATTGAGAATGTCAAGCAAACAAAACACAAGATAAGAAGCATAAGATGAATAAGACAAGATGAATAATGTATGAAGTGAGATGATGAATAATGAGACATAAAAGTAAATTTAATAAAGTAAAGGCATGAAATTAAATGGCATAAAGTAAAGACATAAAAGTAAATTGCATAAAGTAAATGTTAGGAGGTTAGTTGTAACAAGTTAGTGATCATTAGACAATCAATCTATGTGGTAAACATGTTAGAGGATTGATATCAAATCAAACCCTCAACGCATGAAGCACAAAGTTCAAAATTCAAAGAAGAAAGAAAGGAACACAAGACAAAATGAAAGCAAGCTCAACTGTTTGACTTAGCATCCACTATCAAGCAAGTCAAGGGACCCAAACATATGGAACAACTTAGGGATAACCTATAACAAACTCAAATTGTCAAAAATATGATCAAATGATCATCTATAAACATATTGGATTAGAGAAGATTGAATCAACCTAAGAGACCATATATGGATGGCTTGAAATGTGGAAGCATTGATCGACCAAGTCAAAAGTTCATGCGAAGTCAAATGCATGACCAAATGGAATAAAAATGTTTTAAAATGGGAAATTAAAGATAAAATCCCAAACTAACATCAAAATAAAGAATAAATGGCCAAGAAAATTCTACAAATCCCTAAATAATGCACATGAATAGATGTCAAAGGTTGGATGCAAAAAGGTTTGAAAATGAGTAAAAACGAAATTGTAAAAAGAAATTAAAAAGAAAACGAAATTAAAATATTAATAAATGAAAAAATGATTTTAAAAAAATGTGAGAAAAATGTATGTGATGCAAAATATTTTTAGAGACTTTGTGTACAAAATTTGAATAAAAAATGTTTAAAAATGAGAGAGAAACTAATTTGGAAATAAAAGGAATAAAATATAATAAAATAAAAATAGAAAAGGGCGCCAACGGTCTAGAGAATTTGAAAAAATGCGTTGACTAGTTATGATTGCTCTGAGTTTGAATTTGGCACCAACACGCGCGTAGAACCAATTTCATCTTCAACCTTGGATTCGATTTCTGCAAATCATGAACCTGTGTTTTTAGCAACACCCAAGCATGGAGTTACCGCCATAACACATTATCGTTCATGCCTCCCTATACTAGAGCCATTGATTGGCTCTGAGCATGGAGAATTTTGCTCCAAAACATGATGTCAGTCAAAAAGGCATAGAGTTAGTTGCTTCCTTAGGAGATGTTCGACAACCCCAATGTGCCTGGTTTATATACTTATGCCAATTCCTTGGTTTTTTACCCACATGTTTCTTAATTGGGCCAATTATGATATTATTAGAAGCTTCAACTTGACCATTTTCTTGATCATAATAGGGGGTGGATGTTAGCAGTTTGATTCCTGATTCTGAAGTAATATCAACCATCTTTCAACCAGTACCTTGGTCAGCGGTTAAGGTTTTAGGGACTCCAAACCTACAAATGATGTAACTCTTAATAAAACTGATCACAACATATTGATCAACATTCGTCAAAGGCACCACTTCATCCCACTTGGTAAATTAATCGATACCCATTAAGATGTACTTATGATTCTTAGATGATGCAAGTCAAGTTTTACCGATTAAATCTAATGTCCAACTTCTGAATGGCCAAGGCTTAATAACTGGGTGTAACTCACTAGCATATACATGTTGGATCTCTGCGTGCTTCTGGAATTCTTGACACCCTTTGACAAATTATGTGCAATCTTTCAACATAGTTGGCCAATACACACCTTGTCGAAACAAAAGCCACTTCATTTTTTGACCAGCTTGATGTGCACCGCATGATACACCATGGACATTAAAAATTTCCAAATATACTTCACTTTCACTAAGACATTTCAAAAGAACACCTTATAGAGTGTTTTTAAATAACTCGTCACCAATAATGGCGTAGTTTTATGCCTTACATTTGATCTTTCGATCTGTTTTTCCCTGTTGGGGTTTTCCAAATATTCTATAATTTATTTTCGCCAATCTTTATTCGAAAAATTGTCAATGGAAAAAATTTCAAAAATATTAGGATTTTCAAAACTTTCACGATTTTGCATGTCCTCAACCCTTCGTCCCCCACTAGTTTTGACTTTGATAATTTTTAGGAGAGAATACCATTCGAAATCAACTTTTCACTAACTTCGATCAATTCTTCTAATTTATTTTAGAGACTTTATATCCTAAAGTTCTTTGAGCTAAGTCATAAGCTTATTGATTCTCCAGACGAGGCATGTGTTTGATGTCGACTGAATCAAATATCTTTAAGAGTGAATTGGATGTCCCAAAGTACACAAACAAGTTCTCATTGATGCACTTGTATTCCTTGGTTAATTGTTTCACATCCAATTATGAGTTTCCCCTATTTTCGAAAGATTTTTCCCCCAAGTCTAACAGGATTTTAAGGCCAACTATTAAGGCTTCATATTCAACCTCATTGTTTGAACAAATTCCTTGGATTTTAAATTTAAACCTTGTTGGAATTCCTTTGGGGGAGTTAACCAGAATTCCACGTCAGTCCCAGGTTTATGTCTAAAATCGTCTAAGTAAAGCCTCCAAGGTTTTAATTCCACCTAATTTTATGGTACTTCGGCCGTCACATGATATGACCTTTCATGGACTTTAAAGGCGCATATGTTAAAGAATACTTAGTTAAAGATAAATCACACTTTCCTATTTTACTGTGTATAATAAGCTTCGACAACATATGTTTAATAATGTCAAAGTGAGAATAAACTAACACATCTATTGGCTTTATATAATACTTCAACTTTGTATAAGACAAATACAAACAAAGGAATAATTTCTCTGTTGAGTTATACTTAGTTTCTGTATCATTTAAAACTCGACTAATTTAATGAATGGCTCTTTCAACGCAATTGCTATCCTCTTATGTTAACATGATGCCTATTGTCGAATCAGATGTAGAAATATTCAATTTCATTGGTTTATTCCTCTCAAGTGGCAATAAAATGCGATGCTTCAAAAAGTACATCTTGATCTCTTCAAAAGCCTTTTGATGCTCTGGTTCCCATATGAATTCCTCTTATCTCTTCAATCATAGCTAATGTGAAAAAACTTTTTTCTTGCCACTTAGGTTCGAAATCAAAATCCTTAAGAAATTTATCTTCCAAAGCAGAGATTGCAGTTGATCCTTGTTTCATGGGGACTCTGTTTAAATATAGCCTTCTTCTTCTTCTGGTTTATTTTGATGCCCTTTTTGTGTACCACGAAACTTGGAAAGTCACCTGCATGGATACCAAAGATATATTTCAATAGATTCATTTTTAATCTATGTTTCCTCATCCTTTCAAAGGATTGTTGTAGGTGATCTAAGTGACTTCTTTGTGACTAGGATTCGATGACTATACCCTTTATGCAAACATGCATAAACGTTTCTATGAAGTCATGAAACATGGAGTTAATTACCCTCTAGTATTTTGCACCGACATTCTTCAGGCCGAAAGGGATTATCACTTATTCATAAGTTCCCAAGGTCATAGGGTATCGAAATGTCATTTTCGACACATCCTCCTATGTAATAAAAATTTGGTTATATCCAGAATAACCATTTAATATACTTAAATACTCAAAACTAGTTGCAGAACCGACTAGCATTGGGTATTCTTATTTTGGCATAACATTATTCAGGTCTCTGTAGCGGTAAATTCATGACCATTGAGCTATTGGTTAGCTCACTATCAATAAACACAAGAGTCACCACCGCGCTTTTATTGTTTTCAAAGGAAAAGGGAAAAAGTATGAACAAAACCCAAAGAGAAGAAGTTTTCAAATCAAAACTAATAAAATGTCAGAGATTACAGGTAAGGGGGTTGGTTACACAGAGGGAAGGTATTATCACCCAAAGTGTCCTAGGTACTTCTAGGGATCCCTTCTTGTGTAAGTCTTTTAGTTGAAAAAGATGTTTGCTAAAAAAATAGAATGAGGGGATGAGAAAAGAATTCATTATTTACAATTTTGTGATTGACAAGACCTTTGGTCTTATGCCTACGTACCAACATAAAAATGAGGGATCAAAACCTCGTAGTTCGTGATAAAATTTCAAATATGGGTGGATTTATTTTAACAAAAGATTAAAGATCTTTTATTATCAATCGGAGAATACTCAACCAAACATCCACCGATAATGAGGGCTTTACAGTATTTAAGAGGGAGGGCTCCAACTCAGATTTAATCAACAAGTATGCCACTAACCCCTAATAAATGGAAATTATTACAATCAATATATCATGGAATGGGAGAATTATATCTCAACCAAAGATAACTCAAATCTAAATGCTCTCTTTTGAAAAGGTTAAAAGGAAAAGGCACAAAGTGGCCAAAAGGATTAGATGAGGTTGTTAATTCTTTTTTGTCCTTTTGAAAATAAGGTCAATATGATTAAGTTTATTTACAAATTTGATTAAGAAAATATTTTGAAAATCAATGGCATAAGGCCAAGGTTTCTAATAATTAAAACAAGTCTAAGTTGAAAAACACAAGCAAAGATGTTTTGAAAATGAGAGAGAGATTTTGAAATTAAAGAAGGAGAAGGAGATGAAGTGACTATCCTAGACAAGATTTAAAAGTTTTGAGTTGAAAAGATCTAACCCATGGGAAGCATTTATAAGACGATAATGTCAGATAGAAACACATTTCATTTGGATTGTCAAGCAAGCAACAAAGGTAGAATCATCCAAGAAATTAATAAGAAGACCAATGGTATCAAATAAAGATAACCAAACATCCAAGCAAGCACTCCAATGCAAGCAGTATTTAATGTTCTATAGATGTATCAGATGAAAAGGTCCCTTGAAACATACTCAAAGAGAAAGCATCAAGTGATATCAATAAGATCAAAATAACAAATCCGACAAAGAGAAGAATGAGTATAACAGATAAACCAAAGGAGTTTCTCTAGCGTGTATCAGATGAATGACATTGGCCAAGAGATGGTCTCAAATTAATGGCATTGGCCAAGTCTTCCATAGTTTAGGAATGTTGCCTACTCTAAGTCCAAGGGTCTAAATCAAGCCACAGACAGAGGTCAAACAATCCACCAATATATTTTTTAGGGTTTTTGTTTTTATTAAATGTTTTAAAGTCCTAAGACCATAAACAAAACAAAATCACAAGCACGAAATATATCACAAGCACACAATATGGCTCAAATGAGCAAAGTGAAAATGAATGAAACATAAAGAAATTGCATGAATATAAATGACAATGAATGATAAAGTGCAAGAATTTAAATTGCATTAAAGTAAATTACACTAAAATAAATTCAATACAAAAAGATATTAGTGAATGTTAGTGGAAGTGGAAAAGATTGTTTAAGTCATTTTTTGGAGAACACTCAATCATCCACTCACAAGCACGAAGATATGAACCTATACATCATTTTTGATAAGGGCTCAAACTTGGATAAAATCAACAAGTATGCCACTAGCTCTCGCAAATGAAAAAGAGGAAAAATCTTCACACAATACCATGAGGATTCATCTAACACAAGGTCGTTGATGAATCAACTAGCATTTTTATCTATGAGAGATTATTAACCATGAATGGATTGGGGAAGTAGAGAGATGAAGATTAAATTATAAAGTGAAAGAGATCCCAAATTGATCAAGGGATGATCCTCACTTGATCAATACCATTCATTCATCTTGAGGGATGAAGTTCAAACTTCACCAACCCTCTAAATCCAATGCTATTGACCAAGTCATGGTCCAATTCAACCAAGACCAAGGCCAAACAAAAGTTGAGTCTTCACAAAGTCAATAAAATGGCTCAAAAAAATATTAAAGCAATTAAAAAAATTTAATTCAATTTTTAAAATGAAGAAAATAAGTTTGAAAAGGGGAAAAACCTAAAATCCCTTCAAATCACCAAAGAAATGGCCAAGGGATTTATCATAGGTCAAGCAAGGTCAAAGGACCATTGACTAATTCTTTTGGCATTTTTCGAAAGTCATAAGTATTTAAAAATTAATTAAAACAATCAAAAATCACAAAATTTACTAAAAATATCAAACTCAATCCAAAAATTAATTTAAATTTAGAAATGGGTAGAGGAAATTATTTTTGAAATTTTGGTGGTGGTCCCATAATTTTTGGATTAAAATTGAAATTATAATGAATTTTGTAAGAAAAATATATTTAAAAAATAATTTGGAAAATTTAAAGAAATCAGAAAAACAAGGGCCATCAGATCTCCCTCATTAATTGAGGTGGCATATCTGATGGCAACACGCATGTTATCCACAATGATCCTCAGTCAATGCACGTGTAGCAATGGTAATCACAATGGATGGACCAAATTAGAACATGGTTATGGGATCAAATGGTATGAACAACACCAGCACACCACCAGAGCCCTAGCTCCGGTCATCTTCTCTGGCCACCTCACCGGATTGGTCCAGATCCAAAGTTCATGAAAATAAATGGATCATACATCAATTTGAAGATAAAATCACGAGGATTTCAAATATCACCTCCAAATTTTCCAACTCTCACTCTATAATGAGAAATGTGGAGTTGAAAGTTAAGGTGTTCAAATTGAATTGCTTTGATTCAACCTCAAAGCAACTTAGTATCAATGCCTACATTGGTAGGGCTTCATTCAATTCATAAATCAAGCTAAGATCTTAAGAAATGAATGAGAATCAAAGAGTTGAAAATTAAGAAAATTCACCTTCGGGTAGCAGCTTTGAAGCTCGAGCTTGATGAAATTTCACTTGGTTCTTCTTCCTCTTGCTTGCAGGAGTTGATTGGGATCAAAATGGTTGTGAATCCTTGGAGTTCTAGTTCATAAACAGAAGTTAACTAGAAGCTTGATTTCAATGAAATCCTGAAGGTATTCTGTCAAATGTGACTATGGGATTGCTTGGAAGAGTATGGGCAAGGGTTTTCCTTCATTCTGAGGCAATGGACTTCAATTTACAGGCAATGCAATTCATTTCTACACCATTTAAAATTTGAACTAGAAATAGTAATTTCATGTGCATGGGTGCATGGGCATGTCTTCAGGCCCAAATGATAATATTAATCCACTCAAATTCGTGCACAAATGATATTGATGTCATAACATGAAGCCATGCAAGGTTATGTAACAATTGAGTTCAAAAGCTTCAAAATTGGGCCATGCAAAGAAACTATGCGCAAGTTCCTCAATATTTGTCCAAATGAAGTGATATTGGACTCTTTTGAAATCTACCATCATGGGGAAAAACTTTGATGTTGGGACTTTTTTCATTTGAAGCTTGGAACATGATGAATTTTGACTTTAAAGTTGGAGGAATCAAACATACTTGAAAATTTTCTAAGTTAAAAGTCAAATGACCCCTTTTTCCACCTTGAATAACTTTTTCTATGAGTTTCAAATGACTTTAGTTCCTTCTACAAAGTTGTAGATATTTCAATTATATTCAATTTGATATAATTTGATATAATTTGACACCATTTAGAGATTTCATGATGGAGTTATGAATTTTAGAAGTTGAGGAAAGTTGTTTGTTCAATGTTGTGGACTAAAATGGACCTATAATGTTTCCTCATGGAACATGACCTTTCAAGTGGAATTTCACCTTTCTCAAAGAAGAAAACTTGAAGAATACATCTTTAAATTAATCATGAAACTTGGTTAATCTTCATATCATAACAATTGAGTAAGTTATGGTTCTTGGAAGTTGACCTTCTATCTAGGGCACAAAAAAATGACCTATAATCATTCACCATAAAAAATGATTTTCCAAGCAAAATTACCTCTTGATGTCAACATAAAAGTTATTTTTAATGTCACAAAGTTTAAATTTTCTATTGTAATAATTTTTGTATGACAAACATTGTAGGAGATAGGGTCTAGGGAACCCTAGATTTGACGAGTTAACTTTTCTAGTCAACCTCCTTGAACAAACATGCAAACGAGAAGTTCCTTTGCTCTTTGGGGGTCATGTAGAATCATATATGCTTATGGTGAAGTAAAATAAAGTATACCTTGATATATTTGACCAAATGTTGAAGAAACTTGCTGAGGAAGGCACACAAGATACCGAGATGAATTAGGGCTTCCTTGACAAACAAGCTTAAAACTCTTGAGGAATTCTTGATCAAAATGAAAAATTAAGAACAAGGGGGTCCATATATAATGATTATAAAAAATATGGACCCTTTCTTACTTGATCCCTTGCATTGAGGGTCTCAAACCCTAGTTGTGAGCTTGATGAGGCACAAGTGGACACACACGCACTACCTACAATATAAACAAAGCTACACTGGACATATTTTTGGTATTTTGGTTAGTAAATAAAGAAAATAATGTATGATATAATCACAAATGCTTGGTGATATCTCCCAATGCAAACCCAATGAATGATAGGTGAGGAGGATACCAAGGTGTGATCCAAATGCCAATGTAAAGTTATGAGATGGCATGAGGGATCTTAGGGGTCAAAATTGGGGTTTTACAACTGCCCCTATTTAAGGTCATTCTATTCGGGGATGTGAAGGTTAAAATCTTCGCATCAACGCGGTAGAATGGACTTAAATAACAACAACAAGAAACAAATTTTGGTCCCTAAGAGACCTCATGATGTATATGATATGAATGTAAAATAATCTTTATGGGGATATATTGCCACAAAGGAAAAGAAACCAGGAGAGACTGAAAGTCCACAGGAGAATAATGCATTCGATAAGGAAAACTCACTGAGGGGACGGAGACTCTAGGGATAAAAAGCTACACGTAGGCCTGGCTACAACTTAAAAAATTGCTGGAGACACAAGGGGATTTACATGAAAATAAATCAATGGTAAGACTAGTACTAGGGGGAAAAGAATCTACATGTATAGGGATACAACCAACACAACAAGAAACATCCACTGGGGAAAGACGTAAATCAGAAAGAAGCTAAAATACCCAAACGATCAAAAAGGAAATTCGATTTCACAAAGAAATGTGAATTCAGACTCAACTGGGGAAGAAAGACATCAACATAGGAGTAAAAGAGATATATTATCTACCACCTGTTATTGGGTAGGAAGATAATACACTTGGACAAAGGGGCATCCGTTACCGGTTAAGGTAAACATATCAAGGATGACTTGCTGAGGAAAATGAGGAATATCCATTACTGGTTACTGGGTAAGAATATCCTACTAGGGAAAATGAAGAAATAAGATTTACAACTACCTGTCACTGGGCAGAAGACCAACGGAAGAATATCCGTTACCGGTTAAGGTAAACATATCAAGGATAGACTACCGAGGAAAATCACCAACTACCAGTTACTGGGCAGCTTAACAAAGGTGATCGACCATAAAAAAACATAGGATTTATATCTACCAGTTACTGGGTAGAAGACCAAAGGAATAATATCCGCTATCGGTTAAGGTAAACATATCAAGGATAAACTTGCTGGGAAAGAAGGATTTACAACTACCTATTAATGGGTAGAAGACCAAAGGAAGAATATCCGTTACCGGTTAGGGTAAACATATCAAGGGTAAACTGCCGCAAAGAGTATCCGTTACCAGTTAAGGTAAACATAGCAAGGATAAACTGTAAGAACAAAGTTAGTTCTACAATATATCTCTAAGATTTTGATGATAACAAAGGATGAAAAAAAATGGTACTCTAACGTGATTTTTTCTTAGTGTGCAGGACTCTGAACACTTCGCAGGATTCTGACAATACATCAGATATAAAATTATGTCAGATATTCGATGATCAGATGCCACTCATAAAGGATACGTCCAGAAGGTTCTGACTCTGACCAACACAGATACCAACGTAACATTAAGAAGTCAGAAGCTCTGTTAAAAGACTACTGAATCCAGACTCTGATACTTAAGAAGTCTAGAGCACCGAGATGCTCTGATGAAGTCATACATAATCATCCTCTGAAGACAAACTCTGACATATTAAGACTCTGACGTAGACTCACCAGTCCAGAACGCGTAGCCGAAAAGAATCTTAATATAGAAAGAAAGTATTTAAAGTATGGAATAATGAGGCGGACAAAACGGTTTTAGAAATAAACAAAGAGAGTAATGACATTAATTATTCTTCAATGACCAAGATTCTATCATCACTTCAACGGTCCTTCTCAATGACTATATAAAGGACGGAATACCTCATAAGAGAAAACACCTGAGACACACAGAAATCTCATTCATCCTCTCTCATTTTCACGAGCTACTGCTCTTACGTGAAAAGCTTTGGATCTTATATTTTTGTAATATTTGATTTTTGTTAGTAGCACTTTACATTACAATTTACTCTTGCTTAAACTACTTCCTCAAGTGACTCTGCGCAGTCTGAATACTTGAGAGGGCTAAGAGATTATTCTCTTAGACGGTTGGTTGTGTAATCTTTCAATATTAGTGGATTAAGTCCTTTTTGAAGGCGAAATCACCTTGGCCGGGTGGACTGGAGTAGCTTTGAATTTCAAGCGAACCAGTATAAAGTTCTGTGTGTTTTTTATTTCTGAAAAAGTTTTTTATTTCAAACACAATTCAAACCCCCTTTCTTGTTTTTCTCAACCTTCAATTGGTATCAGAGCCATGACTTTGTTATTGATTTTCTAATCAAACACTTAACAATGTAGAGAGATCCAGCATGAGAAAAACTATGGCCAACACCAATGAAAGAGATAGTTACAATGCTAAACCTCCAATCTTTGATGGAGAAAATTTTGATTATTGGAAAGACAGAATTGAAAGTTTCTTTCTGGGCTACGACGCTGATCTCTGGGATATTGTCACAATTGGCTACACACTACCTGTGACAGACGCTGGAGTTGCTATTCCCAGAGGCAAAATTTCAGATGATTAGAAGCGTGGACTCAAAAACCATCACAAAGCCAGAACTATACTACTAAATGCTATTTCCTACAATGAATATGAAAAGATCACCAACAGGGGAACAACTAAAGAAATACTTGACTCCCTGAGGATGACTCACAAAGGAAATTCTCAAGTCAAAGAAACAAAGGCTCTGGCTCTAATCCATAAATATGAAGCCTTCCAAATAGAGGACGATGAAGCTGTAGAGGTAATATTTTCTAGATTTCAAACTTTAATTGCAGAAATCAAAGTGCTGGATAAAGGATATACAACTGCGGACCATGTCAAAAATATTGTTAGAAGCTTGCCAAAGAAATGGAGACCCATGGTCACAACCTTAAAGCTATCAAAAGATCTGAACAATATCAGCCTTGAGGAACTCGTTAGTTCACTCAGAAGCCACGAGATAGAACTAGAGGAAGATGAACCCAAAAGAAGATCAAGTCCGTGGCACTAAAATCCAGATCCGAAAGACGCAAACCAGATAGAAACAAAGCCTTCCAGGCTGAAAAAGAAGACAATGATGACTCTGAGAAGGAAGACTCTGACGACGAAGAAGAATTATCCCTTTTAACCAGAAGAGTAAAACAACTTTGGAGAAAAAGGAATAATAACTTCAAAAGACCAAAACCCAAGGGGGATCGATCAAAATCAACTTTCAGAGGTAAGTCTAACAAAGATATAACATGTTATGAATGTAAGGAAACAGGTCATTACATAAACGAATGTCCCAAGTTGAAGAAAGAAAGCTCTAGAAGAGAAAATTTCAAGAAAAGTTCATTCATAACCAAAAAGGGACTGATGGCCACCTGGGACGACAGTGGATCTGATTCCTCAAAATCAGACTCTGAAGAACAGGCAAATGTTGAACTCATGGCTACCACCTCCAGAAATACATCAGATGGAGAATCTGAATTTGAATCTGAAAAGGTATTTTCTGATCTTTCTCACTCTGACCTTGAATCATGCCTTTCTGAAACTCTAAACTCATACCAGAAACTGAAACAAAAAATTAAAGTTGTAAAAGAGGTTCTTGAAGAAACCATCGAAGAATGTGGTAAACTTGAGATGACAGTTTCAGAACTAAAAGATGAAAATCGAACTTTGATATTAGAAAGAAACTCCACAAATAAACAATGTTTAAAACTTAAAGAAGCGCTATCTCAAGCTCCACAGACTTCGAACATAGTAATTTATGAATATGAAAAATCTTTTCAAAAGTTTCTGAAAAATGGGATAGAGAGAAGTAGAATGGCATCCATGATTTATGGAGTTAGTTAGAATAATAAAAGAGGAATTAGATATGACCCTAGTGAAGATAAATCTTCCACAAATGACAAACCTAAATCTCCATTTTCTTATCACTACACACATACACAAGCACAACGTTTTGAAAATGCTAGAAAACCCAAAGTTCTAAGAAACTCTGGGAAAACTAATCATAAAGGACCCAAAAGATTCTGGGTACCAGAGGATAAGATTGTTTATGTTGCAGATATCTTATGCAGCAGAGTTAAGACACCAGTCACAGTACCTGGACTCTGTGTAGGAGAATTGTCATTCAAGGCGCAGCGGAATTTAAAAATTATCTCCATTTAGTGATCCTTACGAATGGGCATGATCAGTGATAGAATCGTTACCTCTTGTGGCGATTCAAACCTTTGGTGCAGATTTCTGATAATGATCAAAACCTTTGATACAGATCCACGGGGCCATCACGAACGTTGAACGATGACAACGTCTCTACTCAGTCCACACGAACGGATTCCTTCAATCGCAGTGCTAGCTGTTATGAATGACGGCTTTGAGTGAGAGAGAGATACGAAATTCCAACTCTTCAGTTGTGTTTTCTGTCTCAGTGAGTGACCATACTTCTACCCAAGGGGTTCTATTTATAGAACCACTTGTGTGGGCTTCAAGCCAAAAAGCCCACTTAAGTGCATTTTGGCCCATATCTCATAAAATGCCAAAATCACTTAAGTATTTGGTACCTTGCCATATTTCGTATTCTACTTAAGTACACCGTACCTTACGATGTTCCTTAATTATTCTATCTCTCATCAATCTGTCCTTTGTGTGTGACCCTATAGGTTTTCGCGGCGTTGGCAATTATATTAAATTACGCATTTAACATAATAAACAGTGAGCGGTATCTAGCAACACATCACTGCTACCCAAGTCACGAAAATGTCATGTGATCTGACAAAACCTCCTATGATAATAATTATGTGTATAATTACCCCTTTGCCCTTATGTCTATATTGAACACAAGGTATAGACCGTGTCACCCTTGTCCAGTTCAATATTGGGCCCATAGACATTTATCCTGTTACGCAGGATTGGCAAATTCCATCTAGGACACTCATGTCCCTCAGCATGCTTTGTGGAGTACCCATCAACTGTGTTTATGGTTATCCAGTTACGGACAATGTTGGATCTGCAATAAAGCACTCGACTGTACATCTACGATCCATAGTGGTTTCAGGTCAAAGAATGGTATACACTATTATCACCATGAGAATAACTTATGACACTTTGCATAACTTTCTATATAGTATTCTCATAGCGGGTCAATCCGGTATAAATATTACTCCTAATATTCATACCTATGTTTAAGACTTGATAACTCTTTATCCATGATCCATGAGATGTGATCATCAGTCTACAAACATAATAGTCTTAATGCTTTAATGTTATCCCACTTCACACTAAAGCTCGACTACGGATACTTTAAGAATACTGTCCTTATGTTTAATGTGTTCTCATGATTAAGTCACACTTAATACATTAAACTGACTATCTATTCCAGGGACTTTATTAATCAACCATAATAAAGAAAATGCCTTTTATTATTAATAAATAATTCGATACAAGTACCAAAGGTATTGGCCTCTAGGGCTTACACCAACAATCTCCCACTAGCACTAGAGCCAATCAGGCATACCCCGTATGCCCATTGATCTAGTATGGCCATCATGCTTCTGCTGCGCAAGAGGCTTTGTTAGTGGGTCAACTATATTGTCAAGTGTAGGTACTTTACATATTTTCGCACAACGCCTAAGTATGTGTTTGGATCGTTGGTGAGATCTAGGCTCCTTAGCTTATGCGATAACACCATTGTTATCATAATAGAGACCAATGGGATCCACAAAGCTAGGGACTATGCCAAGTTTATTGATCCAAACAGCTTCCTTTACTGCACTTAAGGCAGCAATATACTCGGCCTCAGTTGTAGAATCAGCAACTGCATCTTGCGTTGAACTTTTCAAGCTCACAGTGCCACCATTTACGCAAAACACATAACCAGATTGGAATCATTCATATTAAAGCGACTCACCACTTTGTCTATGTATGTACTCTGACTTAGGCCAAGCAGTTTTGTGATCTATCTCTATAGATTCTGATTCCTAATATATAGGCTGCTTCACCTAGGTCCTTCATAGAAAAGCATTTCCCCAACCAAGACATTACTTGTTGCAGGGTAGGGATATCGATTCCAATGAGTAATATGTCATCTACATATAATACTAGGAATACGATCATGCTCCCACTAACCTTCTTGTAGACACAAGGCTCATCTTCGTTCTTGATGAATCCATACAGTTTTACTGTTTCATCAAGGCGAAGATTCCATGAGTAGGTCACAGGCTCATCTTGATCCATGAGTAATACATCACCTTGATCAGATATCCATATATCTCAGGTAGGTGACGTATCCTGCCTAACCTACGCTGGTCTTGTTCTACTTGAGCAGGTTGCTCTTACACAACTACTTGTGTTTCCTGCTCTAATTCCTCCATAGGTGTATCGATGCTTTGTGATTCTTGAATTTCTTCAAGCTCTTCTTTCCTCCCACTGGTTCCTTTGGAATTAAAATCCTTTTCTAGGAAAACTCCAGTTCGAGCGACAAACACTTTGCCCTCTGAAGGATTGTAGAAGTAATATCCTCTTGTTTCTTTAGGATACCCCCACAAATAAGCATTGGTCAGATTTGGGCTTAAGCTTAGTTGAAATTTGTCGTTTCACATAAACTTCGCAACCCCAAATCTTCATGTAAGACATATGTGGTCTCTTACCACTCCATATCTCATATGGTGTCTTTTCAACCTTTTGGATGGAACACGGTTAAGTGTGTAAGCTGATGTCAATGGTGTATTTCCTCAAAAGGAGTTTGGAAGATTGGTGTGACTCATCATGGATCGGACCATGTCCAACAGGGTTCGATTTCTTCTCTCAGATACACCCTTCCATTGGGATGTTCCAGGAGGAGTAAGTTGGGATAAGATCCTACACTCTTTCAGATGGTCATCAAACTCTAGGATTAAATACTCATCACTTCGATCTGATCGAAGAGTTTTAATATTCTTACCTAGTTGGTTTTAACTCGTTAGGTTTCACCCTTTTGTATTAATGTTATTAATAGGCATTTCAAGATCAAGGACATATAGTCCATTGTTCATTTGTGCAGTAGCATAGAATATATCATTCAAATAAATTGAGCAACAATTGTTCTTTATTATAAATGAAAAACCAAACTTGTCCAAACAAGCAATGGAAATAATATTCCTGCTAATTGCAAGTACATAATAACAGTTCTCTAACTGAATTATTAAACCACTAGGTAAAGTCGATACAAAAGTTCCTACGGCTAAAGCAGCAACCTTTGCTCCATAGCCAACTCGTAGGTCGACTTCACCTTTTGCCAAATCTCTACTCCCTTTTAGTTCCTGCACATTTGTACAAATGTGAGAACTGCATCCAGTATCTAATACCCATGATGCAGAAGTAGATAAATTAATAACAAAAATACCTGAAGTTGAAGTCTCTACTACATTCTTCTTATCTTCCAGGTACTTTCGGCAGTTCCTCTTCCAGTGTCCGGTCTTACCGCAATGGAAGCAGGTGCCTTCTTTTGCTATGCCTCCACTAGGCTTCAAAGCAGCAGTGGGTCTGGGATTGGCAACTTCCTTGCCCTTCCCCTTATCACTCTGCTTAGTGGGCCTTTTGTTCTGTCTCTTTCCATTTCCGATCATCAGAATGGACTTCCCTTTTGACTTCAGATTCTGCTCGGCAGTTCTTAACATGGCGAGCAGTTCAGGAAGAGATTTATCCATATCAATCATATTGAAATTTAGGACAAATTGACTGAAACTATCTGGCAACGATTGCAAGATCAAATCAGTTGCAAGTTCCTTTTCGAGGGGAAAACCCAATCTCTCAAGGTTTTCCACATACCCAATCATCTTGAGTACATGGGGACCTACAGGGGCTCCCTCAGCTAACTTGCTTTGAAAAAGGGCTTTTGAGACTTCAAACCTCTCATGCCTTGCTTGCTCTTGATAGAGCATCTTCAGGTGTTCGATCATATCGAACGCTGACATGTTCTCATGTTGCTTTTGCAATTCTGAGTTCATGGTAGCTAGCATGAGACAAGCAGTCTCATTGGCATCACCGACATGCTTCTTATAAGCATCTCTTTCTGCCTTAGGTGCAGAACTAGGAGGTTCCTCTTCAGGAACAAGTGTCTCCAAGACATACAGCTTTTTATCATGTTTGAGGACAATCCTCAGGTTTCGGTGCCAATCCAGAAAATTTGTCCCAGACAATTTTTCCTTATCAAGGATTGATCGCAAGATGTTGTTAGAGGTGTTTGCTGTCATGGTAATCTACATAAGGATTAATGAAAATATAAGTATCATTGACATATTCAATTAGGCCTTTAATTAAATATGCTCCCACTATTTTATTCAAAACAAATGACCCTCATCATTTGATTCGGAAAATCCCGTTGGAAGATTTTCTAGTGGGTCGAGATCCATATTTCACTTCGTTCTAAGTCCGCGTAGGCGGATTACACAAAATTAGGTTATTTAGGTAGGAACTCCTTCCAATTGTATCTCATACAACTCTCGAAAATTTCAGTTGGGTGAATAACTCCTTATTCCAATCCATCATATGGATCATTCCCAACTCTTGCTTCTAAACATATATATAATCTTATTATAATTTGTTTAGTTAAGTTTGACCCATTGTTTTAACAGTTGGATATTACAATTATCCCATCGCACCTTACTAATATATAGATCATGCACCTCGCGTAGGCGAAACCTACATTATCCATTACTAGTCTTGATGAGTTTTAAAACTTGGAAAGCATAAACTTAATATTTAATTTGAGGGAATTACAATTTTTTTTATCTCACCGGCTTGTTTATCATATAAACCGTCTCTCACATGCATCAACATACATTCACATGCATTAACATACATACATACATAATGAAATAGTTATGGCCACTAGCGCAATTGTTCTCCCAAGCCAATGAGAGAACCTAAGTTAACCTACAACGATCTAAGCTTCTCCAAGCAAGATCTTCAAGGTTGTCCTCCTTTGGCACTGACTTCTTTGCTTTCTTCATATCATTACATTACATAAAAGAAACTCGTTTTACATACGAGGGAGTGAGATGAGAAAAGAAGATACATTTGGGAGATTAAGAGAGAGGCACGACACGCAGGTCGTATTTTAAAAACCCAAAACAAAACAAAGGAAAACTAAGGTCATAACCGATCACCACAAGACAATAATAAACACTTTATTATTATTATTAATTCCTTTAATTAATTAAAATCAAATTAAATTTCGACGACCGATCACACTACGCAGAGTTTGCCGGGGGTCCGCTGCTCGAAAATTTTAATGAACAATTCATTTAAATTTGACGTCGTTTTTCGTATCAACACTTGATAATTCAAAGCACTTTTTCTAGCCGAACGGGTGAATTTTTCCTTGCGTTAACTGGTTAACCATATGCGTTAACCGGTTAACACTGTTTGAAAACTTTTAGAAAATTCTTTTCTGCCTTGCGTTAACCGGTTAACCATATGCGTTAACCGGTTAACACTGTTTGAAAATGTCTTGGAAAACTGTTTTCCGCCTTGCGTTAACTGGTTAACCAAATGCGTTAACCGGTTAACACTGTTTGAAAATCTCAAAAATTTTATTTCGCATTCCGTTAACCGGTTAACATATGCGTTAACCAGTTAACACTGTTCCAAAAATGTTTAGAAGGTTGTATTCAGTTTCTCGTTAACCGGTTAACCATACGCGTTAACCGGTTAACACTGTTCGGAAAATTGTTTAGAACGCACAACTCTTGTGCAGTCAAACCCCAATCGCATAACTCTCTAACAACACAACCCTTGTGCCGTCACTAACCCTGATGCACCAATTTCAGACCGTCAAACACATCTCGATTGTTAATTCAGTATGATTGATCAACACGTCATTGCTTCACCATACTAATGTCGGATCAAGAAGAAAACGACCATTGATCGCTCAAAGGAAAACAATCATCGAGGGTTTGAATGAACGAAACGAGAACACTATATCATATATAATGTATTTTGCATCAGGATTACATATATCACATATATGTAACTTGATCGATCTCAATTTAACCTTTGATTCATTCTGTCTTTAATCATATTATTACAAAACAAAAACAGTTATCAGATTCATGGTTTCGTAAGTGGCTCTGATACCACTTGTAGGAGAATTGCCATTCAAGGCGCAGCAGAATTTAAAAATTTTCTCCATTTAGTGATCCTTACGAATGGGCATGATCAGTGATAGAATCGTTACCTCTTGTGGCGATTCAAACCTTTGGTGCAGATTTTTGATAATGATCAAAACCTTTGATACAGATCCACGGGGCGATCACGAACGTTGAACGATGACAACGTCTCTACTCATTCCACATGAACGGATTCCTTCAATCGCAGTGCTAGCTGTTATGAATGAAGGCTTTGAGTGAGAGAGATATACGAAATTCCAACTCTTCAGTTGTGTTCTCTGTCTCAGTGAGTGACCATGCTTCTACCCAAGGGGTTCTATTTATAGAACCACTTGTGTGGGCTTCAAGCCAAAAAGCCCACTTAAGTGCATTTTGGCCCATGTCTCATAAAATGCCAAAATCACTTAAGTATTTGGTACCTTACCATATTTCGTATTCTACTTAAGTACACCGTACCTTACGATGTTCCTTAATTATTCTATCTCTCATAAATCCGTCCTTTGTGTGTGACCCTATAGGTTTTCGCGGCGTTGGCAATTATATTAAATCACGCATTTAACATAATAAACAGTGAGCGGTATCTAGCAACACATCACTGCTACCCAAGTCACAAATATGTCATGTGATCTGACAAAACCTCCCGTGATAATAATTATGTGTATAATTACCCCTTTTCCCTTATGTCTATATTGAACACAAGGTATAGACCGTGTCACCCTTGTCCAGTTCAATATTGGGCCCATAGACATTTATCCTGTTACGCAGGATTGGCAAATTCCATCTAGGACACTCATGTCCCTCAGCATGCTTTGTGGAGTACCCATCAACTGTCTTTATGGTTATCCAGTTACGGACAACGTTGGATCAGCAATAAAGCACTCGACTCTACATCTAGGATCCATAGTGGTTTCAGGTCGAAGAGTGGTATACACTATTATCACCATGAGAATAACTTATGACACTTTGCATAACTTTCTATATAGTATTCTCATAGCGGGTCAATCCGGTATAAATATTACTCCTAATATTCATACCTATGTTTAAGACTTGATAACTCTTTATCCATGATCCATGAAATGTGATCATCAGTCTACAAACATAATAGTCTTAATGCTTTAATGTTATCCCACTTCACACTAAAGCTCGACTACGGATACTTTAAGAATAGTGTCCTTATGTTTAATGTGTTCTCATGATTAAGTCACACTTAATACATTAAACGGACTATCTATTCTAGGGACTTTATTAATCAACCATAATAAAGAAAATGCCTTTTATTATTAATAAATAATTCGATACAAGTACCAAAAGTATTGGCCTCTAGGGCTTACACCAACACTCTGGATGCTCGCGACATATGACTGGAAGAAAGTATATGTTCTAAAGCCTGGAACTTAAATATGCTGGCTTCACAGGTTTCGGAGGAAATCAGAAAAGAAGGATCAGAGGCTCCGGAACTATTGGTAATCGAACTCTTCCCTCTATATCTAATGTTCTCTATATAGAAGGATTAATGCATAACATGTTATCAATAAGTCAATTAAGTGATAACGGCTATGATGTAATCTTCAGTCAAAAAACATGTAAAGCAATTAATCAGAATAATGGAACGTCCTATTCACTGGCAAGAGGAAAAAAAATATTTAGAAAATAAATATTTCAGACTTAAAAGAACAAAATGTAAAATGTCTGATGCCTGTTCATGAAGAGCAATGGGCATGGCATAGACGCTTGGGCCACATTAGCATGAGATACTATCTCAGCTAAATAAACTTGAGTTAGTCAAAGGTCTACCCAAGCTGAAGTTTTCTTCAGATGCTCTATGTGAGGCATGTCAGAAAGGGAAATTATCTAAAACATCTTTTAAAAATAAAAATATTGTTTCCACCTCTAAGCCTCTGAAACTTCTTCACATTGACTTGTTTGGACCTGTTAAAACAGCATCAGTCAATGGAAATAAATATGGACTAGTTATTGTTGATAATTTTAGTCGATGGACATGGGTAAAATTCCTGAAGCACAAGAGTGAGTCTCACTCTATATTCACTAGCTTCTGTTCCAAAGTGCAAAACGAATTTGACTCCAAAATCATCAGAGTCAGAAGTGATCATGGTGGAGAATTTGAAAATAATTTTTTTGAAAAACTATTCGATTCTAATGGAACATCCTATGATTTCTCTTGTCCTAGAACTCCACAACAAAATGGAGTTATAGAAAGGAATAATAGGACACTCCAAGAGATGGCCAGAACCATGATCAATGAAACAAATGTGGCTAAGCACTTTTGGGCTGAAGCAGTAAATACAACTTGTTATATTCAGAATAGAATCTCTATAAGACCTATTCTGGAGAGGACTCCCTATGAACCGTGTAAGGGAAGAAAACCCAACATTTCTTATTTTCATCCTTTTGGATGCTCTTGTTTTATTCTGAATACTAAAGAACATCTGAACAAGTTTGATTCAAAAGCACAAAAAGGTATTATGTTAGGATACTCCGAACGATCTAAAGGCTATAGAGTATACAACACAGAAACCAAAATTGTGGAAGAATCAATTCATGTTAGATTTGATGATAAGCTTGACCCTAAAAAGTCAAAGCTAGTTGAGAAACTTGCAGATCTGGAGATTACACTTGTAGGTTCTGAAGAAAAGACCAAAGCACCATAAGTATCTGATAAACAAAGTCCAGATGCAACTAAAGCCTCATATATCCAGAAGAAATCAAGAAGCCGCCAGGTTTTTCCAGTGAAGTGTATGTCAATCAACCCCCAGGTTTTGAAAACTCCAGTTGTCCAAAATATGTTTTTAAACTTAAGAAATCATTATACGGTTTAAAACAAGCTCCTAGAGCTTGGTATGAAAGACTAAACAATTTTCTTCTGGAACATGACTTTATTAGAGGAAAAGTTGACACTACACTCTTCTGTAAAAACAATAGTAATGACCTCATGATATGCCATATATATGTTGATGACATTATTTTTGGTTCAACTAATCCTTTTGTATGTCAAGAATTCTCTGAGCTAATGCAGGCAGAATTTGAAATGAGCTTAATGAAAGAACTAAAGTTCTTTTCTAGGAATTCAAATCAATCAAGCTTCAAAAGCTACCTATGTTCATCAAATTAAATACATTAAAGATATTCTGAAGAAATTTGAAATGGCAGAATGCAAACCTGCTAAGACACCTTTGCATCCAACTTGAATTCTGGAAAAAGAAGAAGTTAGCCAGAAGGTTTGTCAGAAGCTCTATCGTGGTATGATAGGTGTAAGACCCCAATTTTGTCCCTAAGATCCCTCATGGCATCATAACATTGCATTTGGCATTGCCTCAAGGATCATAAGCATCTTGGTTCCCTTGCCTTTGGGTGGGACTCCTTGTGAGTGGTGTGAGATCACCAAGCATGCTTGAATTGTATATCATTGCTTTTCTCATTTTTATTAACTAACCAAAAGCACAAAAATATGTCATTAACATCTTTTGTTTG
Source organism: Lathyrus oleraceus (assembly GCF_024323335.1). Taxonomy (NCBI): domain Eukaryota; kingdom Viridiplantae; phylum Streptophyta; class Magnoliopsida; order Fabales; family Fabaceae; genus Lathyrus; species Lathyrus oleraceus. The sequence goes on from NC_066585.1 coordinate 407,307,123, forward strand.
TAGCTTGAGCAATCACAAGGTCCAAAGCTTCTAGGAGATCATTTGTACAAAGACATGGTCAAGAGAAGATGATAGCAAGCATGACAATGGTTCCCAAAGCTCCAATCCATCAAATATGCCTCCCTAGTACCTCAAGGCATCATTTTGATCAAAGCAAATCAAAGGGTTTGAGGTTTGTTCTCCAGAGAAACCCTAAGTCATTTGTGCATCACAATGCCTTGCTCATGAAGCAACCTCAGCCCATGATCAAATACAGTCAAGGGAAGTTCTTTAAATCATCATTTCATGCATATTTGAACTTATTTGAGTGTTCTCAATCATCAATTCATCAAGATATGGGTTGTAGACTTGAGAAGTTGATCAGTCAATTCATCTGACTATTTTGAAATACACTGAGACCTAACGTTTTATGTGTGGGTCAAATGGAGATGGTTCCAAAAGAAAAAATGTTCTTAAGGACAATATGAACAACTTTCATGTTCACCAAAAATTGATTTGAATCTTGGAAGACCATATGCCATTCCAAAACATTATAGGTCATTTTGACTGATACCCTAATTTTGGGTCAAATTCCTAAGGACATAACTCATTTATTGTTTATGATTTTGAGGTGGGATCAAATGCATTGGAAAGCTTAAGATGTCTACTTCAAATGTTATGTTGAACAAAATTTCAAAATCTCAATGAAAATACATGTGATAATGCAAGACATTATAGGTCCTTTTGGGTCAAAGGCATTAAAAGTCAAAAAAAGTCCAACTTCAAGTGCCCATAACTCTTTCATAAAAACTCCAAATGATGCAAAATTTAAGTCCATTTTGATTGGCTTGAATCGCTATACAACTTTGATGTTGGAGGTTTTTCCATTTGAAGCTTGCATCATCAAATCAGAAGGGCTTGAAAGTTGGCCAATTTTAGAAACCTTGCCTTGACATGTTTTGTACATCACACTTTAAACTCAAATTTCATACATTTCCACATTCCAAATGGATTTTTGACCAACATAACAATTGTTCCTTACATCAATACCTTTCCAACCATTACCCATAGGCCTATGCTTGTATTTTCTAAATGGTACTTTCGAAGAGATGATTGTTTAGGTACAAATGGAGAATTCACTTGAAATCTTGTTACATGAGCAATTGCCTTGCAAGCTACACGTCCAATTCCCTTTGACTATTGCTCAAAGTTCATTTGGCATTGTTTTTGGGCCTTGTGCATGATCATGAAAGCCCATGCAATGAAGCTTCACATGCCATGCACACAGATCATTCCACACTTTCCTTGCCACTTTCTCTATAAATAGAGACCTCATTCCCTCCATTTCACACGCCAATTTCAACTTGAAATGCTGCAGAAATCTTTCCCTAACCATCACTAAAGAAGAAAGTTCCATTTCTCTTAAAATTTTTCAGATCTAGAATCCAGCTTCACCTGGTTGTTTTCTTAGATCTAATGCTTCTAAACCTTCACCATACATCTCATTAAACTTTTGTTTTGGCAAAGCAAGCAAGGTTTCAAGCTCAAGATACCAGAATTCAAGCTTACATTCCAACTGGTATTTCCTTCGATTCTCCTAATCCATTGACCTTTTGGCTTAGATTTTGTGTTGGCTGAAGTCCTCTCAATAGAGGCATCATGTTTATGCTTTTAATTTTTGCTATTCATTGAGTTCATGATGAACACCAGATTTTTCAACTTCTGATTTCTCAAATCCTAGAGATCTAGAATGAAAATGGATGGTACAGGGATGATGTACATCATCCCAGCTTTCTATTGATGCATAGATCGTTTGATTTGGTTAAGGTTTTAATTTATGCAATTTGGCCTGGATCCTGAGGCTCACCGGAGAAGACGGTGGCTCCGGTGGCTTCATCATCTCCAGATCAAATCTAGGTCGTGCGTTTGAATCTCCATATTTAATCTCATCCCTTGCTTGTTATGACTTCTGTTTCTTTTCCATGTGCACGCATTGGCTTGGATCCATGGTAAGCGCGCACTGAGAGTCCTTGGATGTGCCACCTCATTTAATGAGGTTGATCCAATGTGCCATGATTTTTCTCATTTTCTGAATTTCTTTTTATTTTTGTTTAATTCCGTTTATTTCAAAAAAAATCATATCTCTTTCATATTTAATCCAAAAATTACGGGACCAATTGCATTATTTTCCAAATAGATTCTAGTTTCTATTTCTGATTTTTAATATTTTTTATTTTTGTGAATTTTCTCTTTTCTGGTTATTTTTAATTCATTTTAAATAGTTTTTGATATTCAAAAAATACAAAAATATTTTCTCAACCTCTTTGAATGATAATGGATCTATGAAAAATATTCTCATCAACTTTTGAATTGATTTGAGACTTATTTGAGATTTTAGTTCAATTAGGTCATTTTTATTTATTTTTAATTGATTAAAAATAGTTTCTGACTTTTAAAAATGCTAAAAAAATTTGTCAAACTTTGTTTGACCTTGTTGAACTTAGGATAAATCACTTGGACTTTTCAAAGTTGATTTGAAGTGATTTTGAAGTTTGACCTTTTCTTTAATATTTTA